>NC_081406.1:286798984-287162734 GCF_030272615.1 Cryptomeria japonica | reverse complement strand
ACGCTTCAAACGGTTCGTCAATCGGACACCCGGTTCTCAAGTTATGGCCTCCGGAAGTTTGTACTCCTGAAATAGGAAAAATAATTTGTATCAGATATATAAATGAGCTGTAAAAGGGAGCAACACGTGTTGATGTGTGCTTTAACATGTCATAGAAGGGAGATAAGGTCGGCTACACCTTATTGGGTGGTTTTAGCCCATGGTTTTGTAATACCGTTTGATGGTTTCTTGTATTGTATCTCCTATTTATGAGGTGTGTGAGATAGAGGTTGTGTGTAAGAGTCTTATGGCTATTGAGTTGCCTCTGAATCTCTGATTAATGGCACTCCTGCGAAGAGCTTGCTCTGCAAGTATGTTGTAATCTATTTTTGATTGCTGAATAAAATATTGAGCTGCTTTTGGAGTGTGGGGTTTTTCTCCCGAAAGGGTTTTCCCCACATAAATCACTGTGTTGTGGTATGAATGCTATTATATCTATTTCTATTTTCTGTAACTGTTGTAACGATCTGAAAAAAGTTTTGCATTACCCTCCTCTCAAGGTTAGTGTAGGAAGTTGCTTCCGCTACTTAACTTCCTTACAAGTGACCATCCCCACCTCTCCTCATTAGCATATCTCATGTATGTTTTTTTCTCCTGTGAGATCCTCTGAGGCCTACCATACTACCCCATCACTCAAGATACTAGAAATCACTCCACCATAGTCTGTGATCTGCCAATAAGTGGGTGCTTAACAAAAATATCCCTACATACCAGTCGCCAGTCATCCCATGGCTCTAAGACCTTATAAGGTCTCCATACCACGGCTATTAGGTCATCTAGCTGTCGTTGCTAAAAATCAGTCTTGCCCACGGGGATAGGTAACATAGCCTGCATACCTATATACAATCAACTGCCTAGGCTCTCTGCTATCATCTACAATCAGCTGAGAAACTGGGAGGTGCTCCCAAGCCCATACCTGTAAAATCAAAACACCTGCAACCATGCTCTTGCCCTCCCTATACACAATCTCATGCATCTCATGATACATGTGGGCTAATATGCAAGAACCCCAGCCAAGCCTCTGAGGCATTTCAATTAGCCTCTATAGCATCCTGCCCCATCCACACAAGAATCCCTACTGTCCTCTATTTGGTATCAAAAAGCAATTGATAAAACTTGCTAGAACACAAGCTAGAGGAAACTCCTCACTATACCTTCTCATCATGACATCCCAACTGATGGAACGTGTCAATATATCAAGATCCCTGAAGACATGCTTGACCTCCTATAATCCAAGTAGCAGTGCTGCATTGTAATCCACCTTATCCCCATCAAAAGGGATACAAAGAATCCTATATACGTCCTTCAAAGTGATAGTCATCTCCCCAACTGGCAAATGGAAGGTATTATGCTCTGAATGAAATTGCTCAACCAATACTATGAGCATACTGTGATTCACATGGATATCTGGTAAACCAAGAAGGTGCATCAAATTGCACAAATCAATATGAGTCTACTCAACCTCTGATAACTATCGAACTAATGTCATGGTGAGTGGATACATGCATCTGAAAAGCACATGAGGTAATCGAGCCTACAAAAAAAATTAAATAATAATGAAGCATCAGAAAACATTCCAAATAAGCCTACAAGAGAAGTAAAACATCACGTAAATCCAACTACGTCAATTGCATAATCAAAATTTCAAGTTTAGACTTTAAAATATGCTCACTATTTCCCAAATGACAAAACACAAAAGGGCAGCAACTCATACGAGTCAGGATTGGGCCTCGTACGACAAAAGATCCCCATACGACATAAGATTATACTTCAAATGACAAAATGGTCTTTTATAAATGTTGTTGTATGATAGAAGGGTGGGGTTAGAATGACAAAATTAATGGCCTCAAATGACAAAACAAACTTCAATAGTTTTTCATATGAGATAGGATCCTGTCTCACATGACAAAACGAGAACACGCTTGGAGATTATTATTATGCTGATTTTTGCTTTGGAGTCATTGAATATATTGTGCTTTTTTTAGATTATTTGCATCCATATTTAGTTTATCCATATTTCTTGAATCCATATTTCTTGAATTCATTATTGCTTGAATTAGTCATCCATCTTGCATCCATTTTAGCTTACTATCATTCTCATATAGATTAAATCCTTCATCTTGGTGTAGTCTATTCACTAGTATTGCTTATAAAAATCTGAGAGCAATCTTATACTCTCATCTTTTAGAAGGAAATTACTCACTTTGTTATGGTAGTATTATTCATGATTATATCTATCTAACCATACATGTAATGACTTAACTGAAGTGTTGTGTCTTGTAGATACAGATCCTTATTCCACTTTTCACACACACATTACCTTCTTCATTCATCTTATTTCAGTAGACCCATTTTGTACCTATGGTATTCTTGTCTGCTCATTTAGGAATAAGTTCCCAAGTCTGATTCTTCTCAATTTGTCTCAATTCTTCATCCATGGCATATACCCACTTCACATTTTCCTAGCATCAACAAAAGATTTGGGCTCTACTTCAGTCATGAGGCAGAAATTTACTTGCTCACTTTCCTTGGCCAATCTCCTTCTGGTCTGGAAACCTCATTCCTATCTCCTATGATTTGTTCTTCTAGATGATTCTTGTACACATACTAGCTGGGGAATTTACTTGGTGCATCTTCTACCAGTCCATTGTAAGATTGTTCTTCATATTAAACATTTGAATCATCAATGTAAGATGTCGATGTAGATTTTTGTCTATGTGATTCTTCATCTATTCTCGTATTTACACTATCAACCACCCTTCTCAATCTCTTGTTGTAGTATTTGTAGGATTTATTCTTTGTTGAGTATCCCAAGAAGATTCCTTCATCATTTCGAGAATCAAAACTTCCTAATCCATCAACATCTCTCTTGATGAAACATTTACTTCCAAATACTCTGAAGTGCCTGAGTGATGGTTTACTTTCATTCCATAACTCATAAGGAGTCATTCCAATGTTCACTTTTAACTATACTCAGTTTAATGTGTAGACTATAGTATGAACTTCTTCCTTCCAATATATATTTGGTATGTTTTCCTCATTCAACATAGTCCTATCCATATCCTTTACTATCCTATTTTTCCTCTCTACCACTCCATTTTGTTGAGGTGTCCTTGCAATTGAATATTTCCTTCTGATTCCATTTCTCTCACAGTAGTCGACAAACTCATTGGAAGAAAATTTTCCACCCTAGTGTGATCTTAAGAATTTTACCCAGTATCCACTTTCATTTTCTACCATCTTCTTGAAAATCTTGAATTTCTCAAATTCTTGTGACTTATCATGTAGGAAGGTTACCCAAGTCTTTCTTGAGTAATTATCTATGAACAACATGAAGTACCTTTCTCTGACCAATGCTCTTATCCTTGTTGGCCCACATAAGTCTATATGGATTAACTCCAAATGTCTTGAGGTGTTATATTCCTTTGTTTTAAAACTGACCTTTGCTTGCTTACCTCTGACACATTCATCACAAAATGTGCTTGCCAGTTTAATGATCTGGGGTATGTTTCTCATGCATCGATTCTTGCTTATCTTAACCAGGTTATCAAAATTCACATGGCCTAATCTTTGGTGCCATAACCATCTTTCATCATCCTGTCCGATCATGCATTGGGACTGATAGGATTCCTGTAGATTGTTGACATTACCCTTTGTTCTCTTTCTTTCTGCTACAACTTGACCGATACTCTACTTTCTTATCTGACAACTGGTAGAGTCAAATGAAAAATTGTACCCTCTATTACATATCTTACTTACACACAATAGGTTATACTTTAGTCCTTCCACATAGTACACATCATGAGCCTTGAGCTTGCCATCAATATTCAATGTACCTCGACCTTTGATCTTGATGGAGGAGTTGTCACCGAACCGGGATGAACCACCATTCCAATCATTAATCTTGATGAAATTTTTCTTATCTCTGTTCATGTGATTTGAGCAAGCACTATCAACCTCCCATAGATTTCTCCTTTCAGCATGTACAGCAGTTTGCTCAATTAGGCTGGACTTTGTCACTTTTCCTCTTCTGTCACTTTGTGTTTTGGTTTTGTTTCTAACTACTCATCGAGTACTACTTTATTTTGCTTGTTAGTTCTCAGCTTACAAAACCTTGCTATGTGACCAAATTTTTGACACTAGTAACATTTCACATTAGCAGTGTAAGATGTACTCAATGCATTCTTCTAGGACATTTGCATATTACTCCTACATTCATAACTCTTGTGACCAAACTCATTGTAATTATAACATGTGACATTTGTACTTTATAATGCAAAAAATGAGATTATATTCTCAAAACTAGGGTTGACATTCATTTTCTTACAATTTGTCATTCTCTGACAAAATTTATTACACCGGTGACAATAATCATGAAAATTTGGAACATATTGGTTAGGTTGTCTTAAACCTGCAGACAACTGCCTCACTGGGGTTCTTCTTTTCATACTACTAACTCTCATGAATCCTTCATGATCAAAACTTGCATTTATCCCTATATTTGCATGTCCGTGCATTGAGTATGGTCTCTAGTTCATTGACTGAGTATATTGGTATGTGTGGTGGTTTCTAGAAGCATCTGCATATGTCTTCTTGTCGATATCTTTTCTTACTGTGAATGTCTTCTTCTCTTCACCTTCATTTTAAGAGGTGAATTGTATATCCTTATTGGATGTGTCTTTTGTATTTTAACTATGACCTTCTTGAAAACCTAAGCCACCAATATCTTTAGATAGCTTCTGTTTGCTTAGCATCTTGTCAACAGCTTCGATGTTGCCTTCATATTTGCTTCTCACCTTTAATTCTTCTTGACTTTTTTATAATTTCTTCTAAAGTTTCACTATTTCAGCTTCCAAATTTTAATACTCCTTCTCCTTTTCATTGTGATCGGTGCTAGTGGCTTCAAAGATCCTTTTGGCTTCTTCTAGTTGAAGTTTTAGGTCTGCAATAGTTTTCTTGGACTCATCTAAGGAACTAATGAGCTCTTATTCAAGATCTACTTCTCCTTCTTGCTCTTCCTCATCTCCTTCCTCAAGTACCAGAACCTCTTGAGCCATGAAAAGGTTTACTTTGATTTTATCTGCATTGCAATAGTCATCTGAGGCACTTTACTCATTTGTGGTATCATTTTCATGTGTGTAAAGACTGCTCTTCTTCCAATAGCCTCTTCCACTATGCCGGTAGACATTATTCTTCCTATCCTTACCATATGATCTTCTACCACTTGATTGATCATCTTCATTCTTATCACCATAGGGATAGTTAGCAACAATATGTCCAATCTTTCCATAGTTGAAACATTTCAAAGGCAGCTTGCCTTTGTAATCGCCTAAACCCGTCTTGAGTCTTCTAACAAAGTTTTCCATGATGCCATCAGAGTCTTCACTGGTTTCATCATGAGAAGATTATTCTTTTCCTTTTCTTGATGTTGTGAAAGAAACTTCTTTCTTTAGCCCATCAGTACCAGTAATCCTCATCTCATAATAAGTTAGGGAGCCATAGAACTCATCCATTGTAAAGAATTTCATGTCTTTTTTTTCTTCTATTGTTGAGACCTTAATATCATACTTGGATGTAAGAGATACAAGTACTTTCTTCACTACCACCTCATATTTTATTTCTTCTCCTAGACCTCTTATAGGGTTTTTTGTTTCATCAACCCTTTGGAGATAGTCAACAATCTTCTCTTCATTTCTCATCTTCAAACCCTCAAGTTGTGCTCTCAATGTCTGTAACTTGGCTTCCTTGACTTTAGCATCACCTTCAGATATATTTTGCAACTTGTCCCAAGTTTTGTTGCCAAAGGAGCAGTGCATGACTTTAATAAAATCATTATTAGATAACCCACTAAGAATGACATTTTTATCTTTAGCATTATTCCTATATTCCTTCGTAGCATCTAGATTAGTAGGAGGATTATTAGGCACTGTACTCATTCCTAACCGACATCCACACATCACAACCTAGAGAGGAAAAATAGGTTTCAATTCTTCTACTCCAAAATGCATAGTTGACACCGTCAAACATAGGGGATTTTGAGGAGATAGATTCATTTCTTTCCATTGTGAACACTTGACAGGATCTACCCAAGCTAGAGAATGATTTTGATAAAGCAAGGTACCTAGGCTCTCATACCAATTGTTGGACATAATGGATCACCAAGAGGGGGGTGAATTAGTTATTTAAACACTTTTCTTCAATAGGAAGATACCAATAATATGTAAAATAAATTGAGTGCTAACTGGTAGCTCAAATAGTGCAGACAAGGTGTGTGAAGGGACTTGCTAAAAAATTAGCATAACACATACACAAGAATGCATCACACAACATGAGATATATGAGGAAAACCTAATGTGGGAAAAACCTTAGTGAGAATAGCTACTAGAGATCTTCTGCTCAAATCCAACCTCACAATAAATCTCTGATTACAATATTAAGGGCAACAACCCAAGGAGCACCAACCCCTTATTTATGAGCACCAACTCAAAGGAGGACCAACCCCTGCACAATTTATTGGCTACAACCTAAGGGAGCTACAACCCCTACACTAAGCTTCAACTAAGTGAAAACATTATAAAAATTAGTTATACAAATGAAATTACTATTGCAAATGAAGTTTTGCAATCTTACAATATTGTTCTCTTTCGGTTTCAACCTTACTGATTTGTATTCTCTCCATCCACTCTACAACTTGGCCTTGTTGATCACTTTTCTAAGTCTCCTCTCATAATGTCGTCACACTTCAACTCACACTTGATCACTCTTTATCAATTGCCACTTTTGCTAGCTTGTTACCTTTGTATTCTATGCTCACTCCACTGGTTTGATCCTTACACCAGTTTATCCTGCTTCTCTTTACTGATATAGTCTTCACTCATAAATACTTTAAGTGTTTATCTCTTCGACTCTCAGACAAAAAATTCACACTTGCCTTTGCTCTGTAGTAGCAACAATCACAGTCTCAACTCATCATATTTAAACATGAGATTTCTCATCAAGACTCAATTCAAACTAAGGGCGGTTAGAGTTTCCTTCAACTAACCAAATCTGCATCAGATCTGATCCAATAAGCCTTGGATTGATCACCTTTACTTGAGGAATGCATCTATACGTGTTTCTCATTATCCAATGCATATTTTCTAAAGATAGAAATCTCGACCATTTTTTTTTTCAGCCTTGGAATCATAGGGTTCCTATGTAGGGTGGTCTTCTTTCAATATAAGTGCCAACTGATCCCTAATGTTTCTTTTTCATTCATTCTTCCTTGAGCCACATCAATCAATTACCATCCCGTGATTTGTGGTTGTTTCATTAATGTCAACTAATTGTTCCAACAACCATGTCGATGGATATTTCACTGACCTCTACATGCTTTCCACCTCATCTCCACATGGCATCACATTGGTCATGCACTCAACTCATTGACACAAGTTTAGTCTACACTTGAACATTTAACAAACTCATACCGACACTGGCCCTTACCGGTGAGACCTTCTCCTTCTACTAATCGGCAATGCACACTACACCGGTAGCACATCTTCAACTCTGATGGATTGTGATCATTTTAGCATTCTGCCTCTTCATCATAAATAGGCAGCTAATCTCCAAACCAGTTTATGCTCTACTGGTCATCACTCATCATACTAACATATGAATTTCTCCTCATACACATGAGGTTACTGATAGTATCAATACGTACTTGTCTTCCACCATACCGGTTTACAAGTCTTCATGTTAATCTTCCTTGTGTCGGTTTAACCTTCTTCATATTGGGTGACATACCTTTATTGGTAGCCAACAATACCATTTGACATCAATGACAACTCAATACCAACAAGATGGTGTGCAAAAAGGGGGGTTATATATGGACACTTTTTTTCTTATTCTGAAATTAGGTAAACTTGAACTTGGCGGAGAAAGTTGAGAGCCATCCACTCAAGATATTAAGATACTAAAATAATAAAGATTGTAGTATTCCGAATCTAGTTTCCAAACTACTAATTTTTAAAAAAAATTGGATAAAATTAAGGGGGTTGAATCCTTCACACACAAAAAATAGACCTTGATATTTTCTGAAAAAACATAACATAGTGTCTAACGTGCACATCAAAAAGTCATAGTTGGATTTAGTATTTTGAAAAATCCTTTGGAAGAAAGATAATTAAGAGTGGCCAATATAAGTTGTGTATTTTTTTATAATTTTTTGTTGATTATTTTTTTGTTTATGATTTTTCCAATCGAGCACATCCTTAAAATCATGTACCTATTCATGTGCGAAGCATAACTTACACCAAAACAATCGAAAATACAATTTTTATTTTTAATTGTAAAGAATCAAGTGCACTACAATAATATATAAAGTTTTAAAAATTTGGATAAGTACATTAAAAGTTACTAAAAAAATGGTAAGCGTATGTCTCTAAGAACTAGGGAGATACTGGTAAAAGAAATTCAATAATAATATGTTATTGTTGTTCAAATTTAAAACAAATTATATGGTTAGAAAGCTCAAAAGATGGATGAGAATATGGTGGCAGTTTTAGAAATACCCACTTGATGAAGTGTACACCTGATGGTGACAAAGTCAAGAAACCAAGTTGATAAAACAAAATATGTCAAAAAGGAGGGAAGTGGAGGGAAATCAAACTTCCAACCCACAACTTTGTCATCCGGGCCTATTCACAAGCCTAAACAGTCAAAAGAACATATGAGCTTCTTGTACTATAAACAACACATATGGCTTATTTTTAAAACAAAACCATGTACACTCTTTTTTTACAATAAGAAGTGCATAAGCGGTGTTAAAGCTAGAAACAATGCGTGCATGCTTTTGCTCATGTTTACAATGTGGGTGTGTGCATACATATATGTATGTATGTATAATATGTAAAATATGATATTTCATGTATATATTTAATATGGGTCTATTTAAGACAACTGATATCAACCATGGGAAAGAACAAGCGAGGAATGATGGAACAAGGAGAGGCTGAAAATGAAAGACAAAGGCAGTGTATGAAGAAATTATGTGACATAAGAACAATGGGACAAGAAGGTATGTCATCCTCAACATATCAATTTGATTTATCAAATGAACATAATGCACCTAATGCAATTGAAGAAGAGATATTTGATTTAACGTATAAACCTAATGCAATTGAAGAAGAGACCACATTAAATAATCAACTAAATGATGAACATACACCTAATCTATTTGATGAATTGAATGTACATAATACATGCAATCTACTAATGTTAACACCTCCTAGAATCATTTGTAGGAAACCAAAGTATCTAATTGATATTGATAAGAATATATTAATGCCAATGCTCGATAAAATGAATGAACGAACTTGTTGGAGAATGGTTAAAAGAATATGGAAAAAATATTTTGAAAATTTAAATCAAACCATAAAATGTCAATTAATTGTTCAAATGATTAAAAATTTGAATTTTAGAGAGACAATGAAAATTCTAGGCCTAAGGTCATCTAAAAGTAACAGCGAAAGAACTATTGTGAGAAATCTATTTAATGCATATCAAGTCATTGGTTCAAAATCACGCACTAAAGATTCTAATGTTACTCAAAGTGTCATTACATTAACCATAATGAGCAAGAAAATAAAAAAAGAATGTTTGATAAGAAAAATAAGAAAGTCATTAAACATTAGTAGAACAACATTAAGTAAATAATTACAGAGGCAGGAAAACATAGATGAACCTAACAATAATTCTCTTTGGGAATTCTCGGGTAGACTACCATGCAAAGACAACATCATTGTTGATTCACTAAAAACATTAATTGAAATTTTTTGGCATGACAACACGATAGTTTTGCCCAGCCAAAGGGATGTTGTTAGATAGAAAATCAGGTCTACAAATCATGAGCTACATGCTAAACACTATTTGGATATGACTCAATTTTTTTAAATGAAAGATTCCCTGAAACATTTCCTCAAATAAGAATTTCTCAAAGATTTTTTGAAATGGAAAAACCTTTTTATATTAAGATTAATCATGTATGCACAACATGTTTTTGTAGGATGCATATTGAATTTTCCATGCACTATTATATTTTTCATTGTACATCACACTTTATTTTTGTTCATTTTGATGTACATCACACTTTACTTTTTGTATTAATTATCACTTTATAAAATGCAGTTCATGTGTATGCAGTTGTTTCAGAAGAGAACAATGAAGAAGGAATAAATTATTGTTTATGTCATTGTGTTGAGCCTAAAATAAAATTGACAACTACAATCATTGATGGAGAGAGTAGTGAGTACCCAATAGGGTCTTTTTTCATGACATGAACATGGCTTAGGAGATACCCTATCAAGAATTCTGATGTTTGGTTGTTTGAGGACTTTGAAACACACATACATATACATGATTTCTCTAACCTTGTTGTTGTAACAAATATTTATTTGATGAAGTATCATGGTAGACCTCATAACAAGATTTAATGAATAGTTCATGAATCTTACCACAAAGCAATACTTGAGACAATATGGTTTAGAGCCAATCCTGAAGGCTCACTTGATTGATTCTATGGTTCAAAGTAGAATGATTTTGAGAAGTTTGCATGTACCATCGATGAATTGTTCTATATATTTTTTTTGTATATATAAATGTCCATGAGCTTATTTGTACATATTTAGGGGCATAATTCTGTTGGCATTATGTTGTCATTGATGTCAACTAGTATGGGATGTCTACCAGTATGAGTGATGTATGTTCAACACTATCAAGGAGGAGTATAGGGCGGGATGAGATATCATTGACACCTGTATGTGTTGTAGGACACTGGTAAGGTAAGACATAGGTTACCGATACACAAGTTAGTTCTTGACTTGTGTGGACAAGGTGAGAAGGTTACCAGTACCATGTATCACCGGTAAGGAAAGGTTGTTAATTGGTAAATGATGTGTTGACATGGAGAAGTTAGACCAACCAAGTGAATGGTTGTCAGCCAGCCAAGGTGTTTGGATGTTGTTTGTGATGAAGAGGTAGAATGTTACCTGAATCACATCAACACCAAAAGAGAACAATGAATAAGTCATCAGTTTGTTGTGAGGTTGCAGAATAGTAGGACTCTCACCAAATGAAGATGCAGTCATCATGAGATGTCACATGAGTGCACTACAAGATGTAGATTACAAGAAATCACTCTCACCAGTAAGTGGAAATTATCTCCTATTATGCACAATGTGCATGATAGTCATGTGAGATAAGGTAGATGAGGAAAAGGCAGATGTGTAAAGGCACACACCGGATCCACTAGGGAATCAAAGGAATTCCTTGAGTGCATGCAATCAGGGATATGTACTGGATTGTTTGAGAAGGTGTGTTGAGATGCTGATACAAATGATGGGTGACGAGTTTGTCATTTTGACAAACCAATTGAGACAGGGTCAAAGATGATCACGGAGAAGGCAATGATGAACTGATGCAGTCAAAAGATAATGGGTTGTCTGAAGATGGAGTTAGTTTAAGGTTGATGACATGGTATCATCAAGAGGGTTTTACTGATATGGATGTTCACTGGTAATATGGACAATGTGCAGATGCAGATGACTCCCCATCTAATGATGTTGTATATAAGACAGGTAAGCAAGTGTGCTAACTATTTGAGTTGACCAAGGTGGATGATAGACCAGCTTGTGGGTTTAATCAATAGGGTTAGTAAACTAACAAAGAAGAGGAACTAGTAAAGTTTCTGGTCGGTGATCCAAACCAACATGACAATCCAAGCTGGTAGTTGGTTGACATGGATGCCGCATAGAGTCAATATGGTGAATCTTCATGCAGCAATAAGAGGAATGTACACTGACAACGTAGTTGCTGGGTTGATCAACTTTAATGATAGATCCCAAAAGTCATGGGATATGTTGCAGGTATTGTAGGGGTTTGAGGCTCACGGTCTGGAGGACAACCATGGGTCATCTAAGAGTGATTGAGGAGATCGAGGTAGATGAAGGAAACAAAAAAACCAATTTTTGGTGTTTGACCAAGAGACCAGCCGATAGGGTAAAAAGAAAATCACCAGAGATGGAAGGCATGATCCAGAAGGTGCATTGATGGAAGAGTTGTGTAGTTGGCAGTCTAGAAGTTCAGATTGGATAGGATCTTATTGGATTTGGTTTTCCTCAAGGATGGTGAGGAAACCCTAACCACCTAGAATTTGAATTGTCTTTTAGTAGGAAACCTAGGCTATAAATATGCAAGCAAAAGACGTTGTTGGTGTTACTACTGAAGCGAAGTATATTGTGCTATTGTGAAGTGTATTACTTGTGCATGTGAGAGAAAATCAACAAAGTTCTCGACAAGTATCTTAGAAGGGAGTGACAGTGAGGGTGAGCCAGGTTGAAGTGTTCAATCGGTAGCAGACTAGAACTAGTAGTGGTTATACCAGTAGAGAAGAAGTGAAGAGAGTTGCAGAGAAGGTAGATAGAAAACCTATAGATTATAGTACCAATAAAGTGCAGAGAGTGAGGAGGAGATCTAGTAGAGAAGAGAAAGAGGAGAGATATACTGGTAGAGTTTATCGGTAGCAAGGTTGTAGTTGAGAGCAGCAAAGGAGTGAGTCAGTGTAGCAGAGAAGGTATCTCACTGACAGAGTAAGATATTTGAAATGGTTGCAAGATTCACTTGTAACAAGACAACTACTTTTATAGTTAATGTTTTTATTAAGAACACTGAGTTGTAGCTTGGTGCAGGGGTTTTAGTTCCTTTGGGTTGTAGCCTATAAAGTCAGGGGTTGGTGCCCTAAAGTCAGGGGTTGGTGCTCCTTGGATTGGTGCCCTAAACTTTGTAATAGTTTACATTGTGAGTCTGGATTGGAGCAGTAGACTCCAACAACATTTCTCCCTAAGATTTTTCCCATCTTGGGTTATCCTTGTATATGTTAGTATTATGAGATGTTCTTTCTGTGATTGCTCTTGTGTAGATCTCCCCACTAACTGACAAGTTTACATTGTGTCAGATCTATTAACCGGTATTCTCACATAGGTGAGCTAAAGGAAAAAGTTTGAGAACCACTAATTCACCCCCCTCTCAGTGGTACATTGTGTCTAAATTTTTTTGTATATTTAAATGGCAATGAGCTCATTTGTACATATTTAGATGCCAAATTTTGTATATTAAAATGGTGATGAGTTGAATTGCACATATTGTAATGCCAAATTTTGTATAGAAGACCATGAGATTATTTGTTTGATAATTTTTTGTATATTCAAATAGCCAAGAGCTGATTTGACCATATTTAGAGGTAAATTTTTGAATAATATGCGACAATGTTTTGTGACTCTTTTTTGTGTCTATATTTTGTGACTATGTTTTGAGTTTATGTGATGTGATAAGGTCAATCGCGACCATTATAAATAAAGGTCAATCATGAGCATTATTTATTCTTGTATAATCATGGAGAATTATTTGATTCATTATCAAGTCATAGGAGTCATAGATTAAGTCTAGATACAATTTGAGCAAAAATTGTCATTATTGTCAAAAAAGTTGTCAAAAACGTTGTCAAGCAACTTCTACATCACGCTAGTAGGGTATGGTTCTCGACGTTACAAAATTTTGGGATGCATGAGAGGAGAATACCTAGCATAAAACTACCCACCTAGACACATTTGTGACGTCAGTTTGTGTATAAGATGAACATAATCAATTCTAGCCTATCTTGAAACTTTGCATTGCATGCAACTGACTATTTTTGCAACACGCAAAAAAATTCTACCAATTGAAAATAACCCTGAGTCATCAAAAACCAAGATATTCCATTGTAGAGGAGCCTCACACAACCCCATGGGCTCAAACGAATCGATCATATGTGTCCTAGATTGGAAGAAATAGTTCATCAAAGTTTGACATTTTTTAAGATTCAGGGCATTTGAGAGATCGCACTGGTAGGTTATGACTCTCAACAATCGGATGCTTTGGGATGCATGAGAGGAGAATTCCTAGTGTAAACCTTCCTACCTAGACATGCTCGTGACGTCGGTTTGTGCACACAATGAATGAAATCAATTCTAGCCTATCTTGCAACTTTGCATTGTAAGTAATTGACAGTTTTTGTAGCAAGTAAAAAAACGCTACCAATTGAAAATGGCTTTGAGACATAAAAAACTAAGATAGGCCATTTTAGAGCAACCTCTCACAACCCCACAAGTTTAAATAGATTGATCATATGTTTCTTGCATTGGAAGAAACAATTCATCAAAGTTTGACAATTTTTTGGACTCAGGGCACTTGAGAGATCGTGTCGGTAAGGTATGACTCTCAACGTTTTGATGCTTTGGGATGTAAAAGAGGAGAATTTCTAGTGTAAAATTTCCCACCCGGATGCACTCACAATGTTGGTTTGTACACATGATGAAAAAAATCAATTCTTGCCTATCTTGCAACTTTGCATTGCATGTTATTGATGGGTTTTGTAGGAAGCAAAAAAATGCTACCTATTGAAAATGTCTTCAATTCATAAAAAATTGAGATAGGACATTGTAGAGGAGCCTCATGCAACCCCACAAGTTCAAATGGATTGATCATATGTATCCTAGATTGGAAGAAATAGTTCATCAAATTTTGACAATTTTTTGGACTCAGGGCACTTGAGAGATCACGTTGGTAGGGTATGACTCTCAACATTCCAATGCTTCAGGATGAACTAGAGGAGAATTACTAGAATAAACCTACCCACTCAGATGCACTTGTGATTTCAGTTTGTGCACACGATGAACATAATCAATTCTAGCCTATCTTGAAACTTTGTATTGCATGCAACTAATAGATTTTGCAGCAAGTGAAAAAATGCTACCAATTTAAAATGGCTTTGAGTTGTCAAAAAATGAGATAGAACATTGTAGAGGAGCCTCATGTGACCCCACATGTTCAAACGGATCGATCATATGTGTCATGGATTGGAAGAAACCACTCATCAAAGTTTGACAATTTTTGGGACTCAGAGCACTTGAGATATCGCGTCAGTAGGGTATGAGTCTTGACATTCTGACGCTTTGGGATGCATGAGAGGAGCACTCCTAGCATAAACCTGCCCACTTAGATGCATCAGTGATATCTATTTGTGCACAAGATAAATGAAATCAATTCTAGCCTATCTTGCAACTTTGACAACTTTGACAACAACTGAGCAATTTTGACAAGTGAGCAACTTTTACAACAACTAAGTAACTTTTACATATTTTATCCAAATGAAGCCAAACTTTGATGATAATTGAGAAACTTTGACAAAAATTGAGGAACTTTTACATCTTTGATTCAAATGACCCCAAACTTTCACAAATCTCTTCAAATGATCATTAATAGTCCTAAATTACCTTATTTAGATAAAATAATGGTAAAACAACACAAGAACAAAAATTTGACCATTGTGAGAATAAGGTGTAGGTCCTGGAGACAACTAAGAGGGGGGAGTGAATTAGTTGTCTAATAAATTCAAAGTAAAAACTTATTAACCAACTTAATGCTTAATACCAATAAATTAGTTAAGTATGCCGGTAGATAATGTTAACAAAAAATTACTGTACCGGTAAGAATTAATGCATGAGACATAAGAACAAAGTCATCCACAACACATGACACCAATATTTGTACGTGGAAACCCTAAGGGGAAAAACCATGGTAGGAAACCTTACCCAAAATCAGATGATACTACTGCAAATAGTAAGTGTACAAAGAGGGGTCTGCACATGCAGAAAGGCCAATAGCCTAGAGCTCATTGCTCAATCACAAATGGGAGTCACACTGACTAAAGTTGGATGGTTAAATACAATGAGAATGTACTGCACAAAATAGCATCTTCATATGCTAGATTCAGTACTAGTGTAATGTTGATATGCTTCTACAAAAACCTAACTTCACCTTCTAATGATGTCTTCGTGTATATCCCTGCTTGATCTCGCATATATCCTTCCTTAGATATTTTTTGAATTCCACACTTGATCTTACAAATAAGATCTTACATTTATACCATACCCTAAGACCAATTTTAGTAGGTCGGCTCTACAAGATATTACAATAAAAACATTTTACAAACAATACAATATCCGATGCAATAACTGATTGAACATGTCATCTTAATGTATTTACAACAATAATAAATCATCTCCATAGCATGCCATGCTGATCTAGAAAAGATAAACCTGTCGGTGTAACCCCAGATAACCTGGACCTATTTGCCAGTAAAAGTAAATATGCAAATGAGAATATACCAATGATTATTACTTCAAAGTAAAGTGTCCACATGTTGTCTTTGACATTACCAAGTGTCTTCCATGTCAATGCAGGTACTGGTGAACATTATATCCTGCTGGTTAACCATATACCGGTAACTATTTGCATAGTTTACTATTTGCCAGTAAATGTTGCTGGATCTCCAAAGTAGGTGTATTTAGCAGGTGTTGACATCAATGACAAAACCATACCAAAATACCAACAATCTCCCCCTTTGGCATTGATGGCAACACAAGATGGAAAAACCATCAAAGTGCCAAAACAGAAATGCCAAGTACAAGAATCAACAATCTCCATTTCTCCCCCTGGGAGTAACATGTGTTTATTCAAAGATTTATTTTCAATACCAATCTCTCCTCAAAAAGATAATGCATTTTTCATACATCTCTCCCTAATTTTTTTCCATATATCTCTCCCCCTTTGACATCAAATGCCAAAGTCACAAAAAGTCAAGTTCATACAAAATACCAACCAAGTCAATATACCAACTACTCCCCCTAGGAGGTAGCTTCCTCATCAAATACCGGAATAAAAGATTTGTCCATTTAATTCTATCGGTTGATGACAATCATCAACTATCTAAGTGTCTACTGGTGGAGGTATGACTCCGATCTGATCTCTGAGATACTCAAAAGTTTCCTTAGGCAAAGGTTTTGTGAAAATATCTGCAAGCTGTTCTTTAGTATTCACATAAACCAGTGTTATCTCCTTTTCTTCAACTTTTTCCCTTAGAAAATTCAGTTTGATAGAAACGTGTTTTGTTTTAGAATGTAATACTGGATTCTTAGATATATCAATTGCTGTAGTGTTATCACAATATATAGTAATAGGTTCCTTGCATTTTACCTTTATGTCTTTCAACATTTGCTTAAGCCAAAGTACCTGTGTATAGTTTGTTGCTGCTGCAACATATTCTGATTCTACTGTTATAAATATGTACAACTCTGTTTCTTACTTAACCAAGAAACTAATCTCTTTCCAAGAAAGAATGCTCCTCCAGTGGTTCTTTTTCTATCATCCACATCTCCTGCACAATTTGCATCTGTGTATGCATATAGATCAAAATTTTCATCTTTAGGATACAATAATCCAAGATTTGTTGTGCCTTGTAAGTATCAGAAAATCCTTTTTATTGTTGATTCATGATTTTCCCTAGGATTACTTTGAAATCTAGAAACTATACATACTGCATTCATAATATCAGGTTTGGTTTGTGTCAAATACAGTAAACCTCCTATCATAGATTTGTATCTAGTTCGATTAATAGGTGTAGATTCATCCCTTTGAGATAATTTGTCATTTGTAGTCATAGGTGTGCTTACCGGTTTAGAGTTTTCCATCCCAAATTTCTTAAGTAGTTCTTTCAAGTACTTAGATTGACTCAAAAATATGCCTTTATCAGTCTATAAAATCTGCAATCCTAAAAAGAATTTTATTTCTCCGATCATAGACATTTCAAATTCATGCTAAATTTCAAGAGAAAATTATTTGCATAATCCATCTTCTCCTCCAAAGATTATATCATCAACAAATACTTCCATAATCAAGATGTCATCATTAGTTACTTTGTAATATAAATTGCTATCTACATTTCCTTTAGTAAAACCAATCTTTAAAAGATACTTATCCAATCTTGCATACCAAGCTCTTGGAGCTTGTTTTAATCCATACAGAGCTTTTCTTATTCTGCAAACCATATCATTGTGATCTATCAAAGAAAATCCATTAGGTTGTTCAATATAGACTTCCTCTTCAAGATCTCCATTCAAAAATGCACATTTAATATCCATTTGATAAACTTTGTAATCCTTGTGAGCTGCAAAGGCCAAGAATAATCTAACTGCCTCAATTCTGGCTATCGGTGCAAAGGTCTCATTGTAATCAACTCCTTCTTTTTGAGAATATCCCTTACACACTAGTCTTGCTTTATTTCTGACAACCTTACCATCTTCATTGAGTTTGTTTCTAAATAGCCATTTGGTTCCAATTACATTTTTATTTTGAGGCCGGGGAACTAATGTCCAAGTATTATTTTTCTCAATTTGTCCTAATTCTTCTTCCATAGCTTTAATCCAAAATTTATCTTCACATGCCTCATTGATAGATAATGGTTCAATTTGAGAAATAAGACATACCTCTTCATTCACCAATCTTCCTCTTGTCATGACTAGTTTAAATTTGCTTCCAATTATCTGATCTTTAGAATGATTCAGTCTTACATACCGGGGTGTCTTAGTCTGTTGTTGTTCTTCAATTACTGTGGAATCCTCTGATGACACCGGAGTAACTGGATCATCATTCTGTATCAGTGGATTTATTGTAGGTTCATTTTGTCATAATTTCTGTTACCAGTTCAGAGTCTATATACCTTGAAGTTCCTCTGAATTGTTCATCAATCTTTACATTTGTACTTTCAACAATTTTCTATAATCTTTTATTAAAACATCTATAAGCTTTACTCTCAGATGAATAACCAAGAAATATTCCTTCATCACTTCTAGGATCAAACTTGCCAATATACTCATCTCTTCGAATATAACATTTACTTCCAAAATTTTTGAAATACATAAGAGTAGGAGTATTACCAAACCA
The DNA here is from genome assembly GCF_030272615.1 of Cryptomeria japonica. NCBI lineage: Eukaryota > Viridiplantae > Streptophyta > Pinopsida > Cupressales > Cupressaceae > Cryptomeria > Cryptomeria japonica. The sequence continues at coordinate 287,143,843 of NC_081406.1, read as the reverse complement.
TAGTTCATGAGAGGTCTTACCAGTTTCACCTTTGATGTGAACTTTGTTGAATGTATAGGCAGTAGTGCTTACTATCTCTTTCCAATACACATGTGGTAGATTTGCTTTTGATAACATACTTCTTGCTACATCCAAAATAGTTTTGTTCTTCCTTTCAACAACTCCATTTTGTTGTGGTGTCTGAGGTGCTGATAACTGTCTTTTCATTCCATTTACTTCACAGAATGTATTAAAATCTCTAGATGTGAATTCTCCTCCTTGATCTGATCTTAAACATTTAATTTTCTTACTGGTTTCATTTTCAATCATTGCTTTGAATAGCTTGAACTTCCCAAGTGCTTCTGATTTTTCTCTAAGAAAAGTAACCCAACACATTCTAGAATAATCATCAATAATTAGCATGAAATATATATCACCTTGTAAGCTTTTAGTTCTAGTTGGACCACATAAATAAGTGTGAATTAAATCAAGAGCATTATTGGATTTTTCTGGAATACTTTTGAAACTAGCTCTAACTTGTTTTCCAAATTGACATTCCTTGCAAATTGTATTCTAAGGTTTCACAATTTTAGGTAGATCTCTAACTACCTTAGAAGTACTCATTTTTACCATGCAATCAAAATTTACATGACATAGTCTTTTATGCCATAGCAAACTTTCATCTATATGTGCAATTAAGCATGCCTTTTCACTGTTATTCAAATGAAAGATATTACCTCTAGTCTGATTACTATTTGCAATTTCCAAACTAGTTCTATTCATGATTTTGCATTTTCCATTTTTAAATTGTAACTGAAAACCTTTCTCAACTAATTGACCAACACTTAAAAGATTATGTTTTGATCCTTCAACATAGTAGACATTGTCAGTGTTATATTTACCATCAAGAGATATTGAACCCTTACCTTTGATTGAATAGGCTTTGTCATCTCTGAATCTTACTAAACCTCCATTGTATTCGTGAAAGTTCAAGAATTTACCTTTGTGTCCAGTCATGTGATGTGAGCATCCTGAGTCAATAATCCATTCATCCTTTGATTCAACTTTAGCTGCTAGGGCTTGTTCTACCAGTTGAGCAATAGGTACTGGTTGATCTTCTGTTATAGCAACAAAGACCCATCCATTGTCTGCTGGATCCTCATCAGAATCATCAGTCACACCTTCATCAACAATGTAACAAGATTTATCTTTGTTTTTCTTAAATATATATCTCTGATATTCAGGATTAGGTTTGTATATCCTTCTAGCTTCTTCTCTTAGTCTAGCATGTCTATCAGGGCATCTTAAAGCCTTCTGACCAATCTTATTGTAGTTGAAACATTTAAAGGGTGCTTTACCTTCATACTTACTTCCAATTGGACCTTTTGGCATTTTTCTTGCAAATAGTGCTTCAAGTTCTTCAAGCTCTTCATTCTCCTTCTTGGTTTCTTCAAGTTCTCTTGCATAAAACACTCTCTAGTTTGATTTGTCAAAAGATGGAGTAGATGTTGTTGATGCTTTGAAGGCCAAATCAGTTTTTATAGTAGCAATAGGACCAAATTCCTTAATTTCAAAAGCTAAAAGTTTTCCGATCAATGTATCCCTAGTTATTGATGTATTAGGCATTGTTCTCAACTCATTAATAGCAGTAACCTTCATTTTATATGTTGGTGGAAAACCTCTTAAGATTTTAGAAACAATCTCATCTTCACTCAAAGTTCCTCCACAACATTTGATACCCAAAACAATTTCATTTACTCTTTCCATAAAAGTAGAAATCCTTTCATCGTCTTCCATTTTCAGATGTTCATACCTGACTCGAAAGCTTTCAAGTTTTGCAATTTTGACTGTGGAATAGACTTCATTCAGTGTTTCCAAATGATCCCAAATAGCTTTTGCAGTGGATCTATCTGATAATCCCATGATTTGTTGATTTGATAATGCGCTCAAAAGTGCTTCTCTTGCTTTGCAATCATTTTCTTCATCTTTGGCTAAAGTAATGGGAGCAATCTGACTAGCTACAATAGTAGTATAACCATTCTTAGTAACTTCCTAGATGTCTTTACCAATGCAATTCAGATGTGTCTCCATTCTGATTTTCCATATCCCATAGTTGGTTCCATCAAGTTTAGGACTATCCTTTCTGAAATAATTAGTAGACATTGGATCTCCTCAAGTTGTTAAACTTCTGTAAAAAGAGAACTAAGCTCTAATACCAATTGTAGGTCCCGGAGACAACTGAGAGGGGAGGGTGAATCAGTTGTCTAATAAATTAAAAGTAAAAACTTATTAACCAACTTAATGCTTAATACTGGTAAATTAGTTAAGTATGCCGGTAGATAATGTTAACATAAAATTGTTGTACCGGTAAGAATTAATGCATGAGACATAAGCACAAAGTCATCCACAACACATGACACCAATATTTGTACGTGGAAACCCTATAAGGGGAAAAACCATGGTAGGAAACCTTACCCACAATCAGATGATACTACTACAGATAGTAAGTGTACAAAGAGGGGTCTGCACATGCAGAAAGGCCAATAGCCTAGAGCTCACTGCTCAATCACAAATGGGAGTCACACTGACTACAGTTGGATTGTTAAATCCAATGAGAATGTACTGCACAAAATAGCATCTTCATATGCTGGATTCAATACCAGTGTAATGCTGATATGCTTCTACAAAAACCTAACTTCACCTTCTAATGATGTCTTCGTGTATATCCCTGCTTGATCTTGCATATATCCTTCCTTAGATCTCTTTTGCATTCCACACTTGATCTTACAAATAAGAACTTACATTTATACCATACCCTAAGACCAATTTTAGTAGGTCGGCTCTACAAGATATTACAATAAAATATTTTACAAACAATACAATATCTGATGCAATAACCGATTGAACATGTCAACTTAATGCATTTACAACAATAATAAATCATCTCCATAGCGTTCCATGCTGATCTGGAAAAGATAAACCTGTCGGTGTAACCCTAGATAACCTGGACCTATTTGCCGGTAAAAGCAAATATGCAAATGAGAATATACCAATGATTATTACTTCAAAGTAAAGTGTCCACATGATGTCTTCAACATTACCAAGTGTCTTCCATGTCAATGTAGGTACTGGTGAACATTGTATCCTTTCGATTAACCATATATCGGTAACTGTTTGCACAATTTACTGTTTGCCAGTAAATGTTGTTGGGTCTCCAAAGTAGGTGTATTTAGTAGGTATTGACATCAATGACAAAACCATACCAAAATAGCAACATAAGGGTCCTCTCACACCACACACATATTGTTGTTTATATTTATATTGTTGATTACATAGGAAAATATTCATTTAAATTTATAAAAGGGCAGCCACCAAATATAGTGAATACACAATAATGACCTGAATACAAGGAGTTTTGTAGGGTTAGTTCAACATTTTAGAAAGTTTATCAAATCATATTCCATATCACATATTTTTATTTTTCATATTTATATTGTTGATTACATAGGCAAATGATCAATTAAATTTATTAAAGAGTAGCCACGAAATATAACAAATACACAATAATAAACTTAGTACACATTTATTGGATCGAATATCAACATATATATATATATATATATATATATGTATATATATACATATATATATGTATACATATATATATGTATATATATATATATATGTATATATATATACATATATATATGTATATATATATACATATATAGATATATATATATATATATATATATATATATATATATATATATATATATATATATATATATATATATATATATATAAAAGACATGTCTGCCAAGTCAATAGAAGTATTACAAAAATGTGGCATATTCGATGTCCAAATTGATATAAAATAAAAATGTAGAATATATCTACATGTATTGGTCATTCTATGACCACAAATCACATTATATAATTCTAAACTTGTGGTGGATCATAAAAAATTGAGCCTCTTTGATGCACTACACGAGTCTGTAGATGGCTGCAAAACCACAATTCAAAAGCCAAGTTAGAATTCTTTTGTAGAAAATAGTTCACAATTAACAACATAAGTATGCATTCAACTATAATTTCTTTGCAATTGAAATTTAGATTACCTCATAGGCTAATCTCAGATCCAATATCTTCGCTCTCCTCTCCTTATCAGTGTTAGGAGTTTTCTTGAAGATAAACTTGAAAGGATCCAAGTTATGGCTGAACCGCGAAGGGGGCTATTGTAAATTAAATGTACAATTAATACAATGTACTAACATAAATACATCAAAAATACTTAAAAGATAATATATTTAACAATGACGTATCGATTCCTAAGATGCTTCAACAATGGAATGAGGATGGCTCACCATCAATGCAGAAACTATCGCTATTACCTATATAAAAAATGATCAAAGATTAAATACACTTAATATAATGATAAGTATTGTAGGTTAAATTAAAACAATTAATATAATATATCAAATAAAAGTGTATTAGATCCTGAGATGCTTCTCCAGTACATGGAGGAGGGCTTGCCATTGATGAAGCACCTATGGATATTTCCTATATAAAAAAACTATAAGATTATAATTTATCACAAGTTCACACATACACGTTCATATAATCATGGAATCAAGAAAGTAAAGTAGAAATACATACCCCCACCCTCTCTCGATCCTAGCGTGTATTAGGTGCATTCAACAAATCCACATAACTCAATGGTCATTGTACATGTAAAATAGATAAAAACACTAATCAATCTACAAATCCCAACTAAGACAATTTCAACATTTTCAAAAAATTGTACAACTAAAAATGTGTTCTATTACCTTCTTCCCACGTTTTAACGTCTTTGAGGATTTATTTTTCTTAGAACGAGGCCTAGACACAGAAGGGATACCCTGAAAAAACAAAATTAACATGAGATATTAGTACAAATAATATATTAAACATAATTTTAAAAATCTAAAATGAAATGACTTACATATTCCATCAAAACAATACATAAAAAAGGGTGTACAAAATATGATAACGTATAGCCTTATAGGCCAAAATCTATCATTGAGAGCATGATATCATCAATCTGGGACATTTGGTCCCCTGTCAACACCTACAAACCAAAAATTGGACCAAGAATTAAAGATAGTTAGTATATCTTGTAATTTTTTTGAATTGAAAGTGTACTATTTTATTTTAACATGTTACAAAATTTATACCTCAGACATCGAAGTTGCAACTGTAGTAACCGTGGGAGGAGTATGGGATACCATTGCTACATCCTGAAATGCATATAATTTGTATCTATTTAAATAGATGTATAAATAAAAATTTATTAATGTAATTACAAATTTAAAGTGACTGATAAATAAAATGCTATGAATTTTGTATATGGTTAAATGTGATGATAAACTATTGTAAAACCATAAAGATCCAACCACAAACAATCTAAGTTGTAAAATGAAACATTCACCAATACCAACAGAGATACCTAAGATCATGTAAATCAACAAAAGTAAAGCAATATTACCATTCACATGTCTAGTAGGGTTTCAATATCCATTGTCTTCCTATCTCCATTGATCTTGCTTGATATATTTACTCCAAGATTTTGTGTGTGCACAAGAGCTCAATAAAAAATGGAAACGTGGTTGATAACTTGATCGCAGAAAGGCTTGATTGTATAAGATCGAGTAGAAAAATTTATTAGATGATTATAGTGCTCATTAGACAATTAGAATGTTCATTAGATGATTAGGGTTCAATAATGAAAGAAGCATCCTGTTATATAGAAGACACTCTAGGAAATGAAGGGAAAATATTGGGAGGTGTAAAGATAAATGGTCATCTAGGATTAAAGAGTAGGTAGAAGAAATAAGATAATAATGAGAGGGTATGTAGTGTAGGAATTAAGAGATGAATGACATGTGTCATGGGTAGAAAAGGTTAATGAATTAATTAAATAAATAAAGATTTATTTAATTAATAGAGGAAGTGGGATCAGTTAAATAAAAGACAATTTAAACAAATAAAAGTATTTATTTAAATGAGGAAAGGCTTAGAAGAGGATTAATGAATTAATTAAATAAATAAATATTTATTTAATTAATAGAAGACTTCTGATAAAATAATTAAAAATTAATAAATATTTATTTAATTAGATAAGACAATTTTAGGTGTATGCATTTTGCCCCTCTTTGAGACAATGCAGCTTGTTGCGTTGGCTCAAAGAAGATAAGGTAAACTGATACAAAGTTTCCCCATGACGAGAATGATATGCCGCTCGAGAGATTGCATGAATTTTGTTTGAAAAGATTGCAAAAAATATCTCGATAAGAAAGAATGGCTAGACAAGACTAACAAGATAGGGTGAGAAGGTCATGTAGGAAAAAGAATGACTAAAGAGGAATCAACAAAATCATGTCTATATCTTAAAAAGCCAAATTAATAGTTCTATGATGAAAAAATGCTATCAATTGGATAAGCTACTAAGAGGACTCACTCAATATGTCCCCTATGGAAGACAACTGAAAACAAGGCTACAATTGACAATTTTGTAATAAAGATGCATTGCCAATTGGATAAGATGTTGAGAGGATTCACTCAAATAGGTGCCTTGAAATAGGTACGTTTGCTAAGATGAGTGGAGGATAAGCCATCAAATTGATAAAATTCATCTAATTCTCTAGAAAGATAGGATATAGTGAAATGTGATAAACATAAGCATTAGGATAGAGCCTGATGAGAAGAACCATGTAATGGACATAGATACCACTAAGCTAGGATAGGATAAGATAAGAAGCACTATGTGATGAACATGAGTACCACTAGGATTGACACAATTGATTTGATTGGATGCAGGAGTACTTACTCTAGATCGAGTCTAGAGAGCAATTCCCTGTCACACAATAGTTATGAGTAGATTTGACTATCGAGGACTATTTCATGATCAAGGCAATGAGATTGAGATACATTATACATATGCCTGAGATTTGGGCAAAAACAAGAGTCTGAATTGCTTTGGTGAAGAGATGGTCCTGAAGGGTCTGGAAGAGGGGAAAGATGAGATGATCCATGTTGTATAGGTTTTTGTATGATGATGTAGACACCTTTGGTTGATTTTGTAGCCATATGATATTTTGACATCATTGTATCATGACACTTATGATTTTGATATATATATATGAGATGAATCATCCTTGCAACAACTATATGCATGTGTTCCAATGTGATGCTCTATATGTCGATGATGATTTTATGATGCTTATGATATGGATGCAAATATGTACATGATGAAATGCAATATGTGTTTTTTCTTTTATGTTTTATATGAGAATGCAAATGCTAATGAATGATATATGAAATATGTGATACGATTTTGATATATATATATATACGTATGTATTAAATGAGATATGCTAACCTGTGATGATGCATGCAGGTGCAAACTACATAAAATGCAAATATTTTTGGTGTGTCATTATACTGAGTTGTGTGATAGTAGGCTACGTGGACTCAAGAAGGATGATGGAGGTCAATCAAGAAAGGGGAATGGAAGGTAGAAGATATGGAAGTGAAAGAGATTCTTGTGATATTACCATCATTGAGATTTATTAGGGAAAATAGGTTATGTCAATTGATGTATAGGTTCAAACCAAAATATTATTGTACCAATTTGCAAGGAGATCACACAGTTGCAAATAAGGAATGCCCCAATTAATACTAGACTCACCATATCCTCATATCCTTAGACAAGTCATAGTATTACTAAGAGACAATCCACAGATAATAAAGCAATAGGTGAACATATCCTATCCTTTCTTTTCTAGTCAAAGACATCCTGGAGATATAATCTCTAGTCAAAGACATCCCAGAAAAAGATAAAAGACATGTCACCAAAATATGAAATCAAAAGAAAACCAAGACTTGACATAAAAGCACAATGAAATCTTCAAGTTATTTGTGTTTCTTATCACATATGCTAACATGTTTAATTTGGTCACAATGTTGTCATCCTGATAAAGGACAAATTATACTGAAAAACAATGTTGTTACAAAAGTCTACTAAAAGATTTCATTTGTTGAAAGCCCACTGTTGCTCATATCTCATCTTAAACTGATTGAATCCATGAAATTGATACTTTATTTTGAAGAAGAATGAAACTTTATTGTGGATTGGTGATGTGTTAGGGTCCCCTCAATTTTCCATTAAAATTTCAAGCTTGTGGGTTTCCTTTTGGTGTTTCTTTCCTTTTCGGTCTTTATATCTCTTCGCTTTGAACCTAAGTCATTGAACCTTTAAATAGTTCAAAGGTTCAAGGTTCAAAGCACACTTTAAGTAATGTCCTTAGTGGCTTTGTCTTAATTAAAAAGCAAGTGCATTGTTGTAATGTGTTTTGAACTTTGAACCCATGAACCTTTTTTGGTTCAAGGTTCAAAAGTTTCTTTTATGTGAGTCACGAATGTGTAATTTTATTTAACGAGCAAGCATAAATGTGTTTAAGTCAGTATTGAACTTTAACTTTGAACCATTTGTATTTTGGTTCAACGGTTCAAAGTTCAAAGTCCTTTCATTTGTTAGTTGTGGTTATTGCTCGTTCCCGGTATTGTTTTGAGCTGCAAGTTTGAAAGTTTTCTATTGTTCTCTTCGAATGAACTTGAACCATTTAACTCCTTGTGAGCTGGTTCAAGGTTCAAAAGGTTCACTCCAAGTTGACTCTAAAGATTTTAATAACACTGGAGGCAGCACAGAAAAATGGAATATTCCCAACATCTAATAGTTTAAAATTCAAAATTTGGAAAGAAATCATGAGGACATTAACTATTTGTGCGGAGTTGATGGGAAATTAAGAAAGTGTTAGGTTTTAAATCATATCACTATTACTTCACATGTTTGAATGAATAATTATGAAGCGTGTGTATATTTTTCTTGGTTTTTCCCCATTTTTACAAAAAGACATGTGAATTCATAAAGAAAATTGTAAAGGTTGTATCTATTATAACTGAATGAATCGAAGATGCTGAAGGTAATTTCAGCTCCACTTTCCTAAAAGGGTTTCACAGATTCATGGTGGTAGCAAGTGAGTTTAGAAAATTTCACTATACTATATTTCTTTAGTTCAGAAGGTTTGTCAGTGTCGGAGAAATCTTTGGTTTGTTGGAATAGAATTCTATCTTGCTTTAGAATTATTTGGTAAGAGTATAAGTAGACATTATGAGGTTGATACTTTCGAAACTTCGTCAGACATCATGCTTGGTGAGCATACTTCTAGAATTAGATGATACTTCTTTAGCTCAAGCCGACCTAGGGGATTTCATATGTCATGCCCAAAATTTACTTCAAGAATGGAATAATTTTTCTTTTTTAAATCACCACTTAAACATTAAATTAGCAAATATGGAATGTACTAACAAGTATGGCTTATCTATGAGTGAGTTAATTCTAACCACTAACTCGAGTAAACGAAAATAAATTTAAAATAAATGTGGAATACTACACCAGTTAATTTAATAGCTCATCAAATTTAATCAATAGATTAATTAAATCCAAAAACCTAAATTTATAGATAGGGATATTATTAATTCCCAATAGTCATAAATCGCTTTTAGGGAATAAATAAATTTAGTCCTAGCGCATAGTGTGTAATGCTTCAAATCTATTCTAAACATTAATTAACATGTGACTGTTATTTCGACAATGGGGGTTATTTAAAATAATTCTCATAAGGAATATCTCCTATAAAGCTTTTTCTCATATACCTATATCTAGGAGGCTAAAGTTTAATCCCTATAGACAATAATTTACTACAAAAGTTAAATCCCCTAACGTTTAATTTAATACATCATAAAGATTTAATTTTGCAAATATTTAGCTTAATTTAAAACACCTCATTATTTTATTTAAATTAGTCTATACTTCAGAAATATATAATTTAAAAAAAAAATCTCTATAGATATATATAACCACACTCATAAATTTATTAACACATTATAACCACCTAGTTAAATATCCCTACTCCTTTTTGACCTTTTCTTCAAAATTTAAAACCCTATGTATAAAAATATACATATATTCTATTCTTAAGAATATATATATATATATATATATACATACCCACACTTCATAATATTTTCATTAAATATAAATCCTAATCTTTATTATAAAAGAATCCTTTTATACTCATTTTTAATAACAACTTTCTTTTATTTCTACCCTAGCCCTACCCCGGCTAGGGTTTTATCTTTTTATTTTTCTTGTAGGGTAGGCATGGCATATGCGGTAGTGATTTTGATGTTTGTTGGGGCGGTGGGTGTACCGAGCACCGCCACTATGCAACCACACAGTGGTGCGCGGGCACCGCCCACTGTGTGCCCACATAGCGGAGGCACGGGGCACCGAGCCACTATGTGTTCACATAGTGGTGGCGCTTCGGTGCCGCCCACTGTGTGTTCACATAGTGGAGGTACTTCGGCGCCACCCACTATGTGTTCACACAGTGGCGGCCCGTGGGCCGCCCACTGTGTGCACACATAGTGGGGCCCTCGAAAACCCCTTTTTTATTTTTTATTTTTTTATTTACTTTATATATATATATATATATTTTGCACGATAATAATCAATTTGCAAAAATCTCTATAAAGAAATTTTAATCTTCTACTTTGTCAAAATATTGTGTTAAAAGCTGGATTTAAACAATGTGATTTTTTTTTTCAAAATAAATTTAAAAGATTAAATATATACATATATAGATTATGTGCATCCAAACTTAGAGATCTCTTCAGTACAACATATATAGAGGTTATAAATTTACTTTGGGAACTTTTACATAGTTGTTTTAAAAAAAATAATCTAATTTACAGCAATGTATCGATATATATATATATATATATATATTTGTTTTGTTTGATTTACTTACTGTCAATAACCAAATTTAATAACCTTATAAACAACAACTCTAGAGATTATTTATTTCAATAAATTGGGTAAACTATAGATTTTATATTCTATAGTAAGTAAATAACAGAGCTTAATGATTTTAACAACAACTATATGCAAATGTGATTATTAAAATTAGATAGACCATCTAGTTCCTAATTTTAAATCTTTGCAACTAAATATGAGAATTTATTTTCTGCAACTACATAAGCATTATATTACTTAAAATAAATAGACCATCTAACTCTAGATTTACTTTCTGCAACAAAAGTAATTAACTGGATTAACTAATCCTAAAACAACAACTATCTTAAATTTAGAAATTATTAAATTAAACTATAGAGATGGTTATTTTATCTGTAGACTTTATTTTCTGCAAAAAACATAAAACCGCACATACATAGAATCATAGATTTAATAGAAGATAACTCTTACATTTTCATGAATAGATCTAAATGCTTTTATTTTCAGCCTCCTAAATGCATGCTAACTATTTCATTATTTCTCTATTTAATTTCATAAGCATAAAGGGATAAAATAGTTCTCTTGCCTTACAAAATACTATGTACTCAACAATAATTTATTTCAACTATAGGAACTAAATATTGAAATAATCATTTCTTTGCAGTAGTATAACATAAATGAATATTACAATTCTTTAAATCATATCTCTAAGACACTCTTGTCACTTTTACAATTAAACTCTCATTTCTAATAATGCAGAAATTAATAGATACATTTCCAAAAGTTTTTTTGCAACAATAACTCCAGCCACACCTACTTGTCCTATTCTTTTTCTTCCAACAACTTGCAAATAAACCAAATGGATGACCATGGAGTGCTCACCTCACAGCCTAGGCTAACTAGTAGCCACCCTCGAGCTCAGAGAACCAAGCCTTAGATGGGTTACACACATGCAAACACATAAGACAAGGGAAACACAATCCCAACCCGGCTTCACTGCACCACACATTTGTGATGTCTTCTCAAGGGTGGTAGTGGACCAAGTACCCTAAGGAGAACTGCAAGTATGGAAAAACATGTAGCCACCTCATGGCAAACCAAATACATCAATTATAGCAACCCCTTATTCCTTATGCCTCCCAAGGAATTCATGCCTTATTTCCCTCCTTATGACCCCCAATGCATAAACAAGCCATGCATCAAAGGTCACATAAAATCCCTTGTGATCGCTCTCATAATGAGAGTCTCTTACTTGAGGGCTGTCACTTCTATCACCCACAAGATCCTCCTCTCTCCTAAGAGTAAGAGGTCTTGATGACTCCCAAAAACACATACAATTTATAAACACAAAATACCAAATAAATTTCCAAGAGAACATGCACGGAAACTAGTCTCTTACACAAGCATTACTTTCAAAAACACATGCAATAAGAAATCCATTATAAGAAAGATACAACCAACCTTAATCTACCCAAAGGTATGCTAGTTTTGTTGAGGATGAATAGCCCAATTCCATGGTTCTTCCCTTTCTACCCTTCGCAAAATTCTCAATCCAAAAATGTAGCTTATTCTTTTCAAAATTTTTTTGTCTCCAAAAATAGAGAGTGTGTGATTACCCCGAAAATCTCTCTTTCTTGCTTAAGAAGACACTAGTGTGAGTTCTCTCAAGTTTCTAAAACTGAAAAGGAAAGTAAAGTAAAATGGGAAAAGGGAAGTTTCATTCAAAAAGGAAGGTTAACCACTTAGCTCAAGCCTTCTAATTTTAATTTTCGCACAACTTAGAAAACCTACTTTTTAGGGTGTCTAAATGGTCACATGGGAGTAGAAACTTGCCTAAAATTACCCCTAACCCTTAGGTATACCTTATGGGCTTTAGGAAACCCTATTAAACTACCCCTAGGTGTCCATTTAACCCTTTTTTAACCCCTTTGAAGTTTATTTTCGGGTCAAACCTATGTTGACCATCCCAAAGATTCTTTACCCAAGGCATTTATGGAATCACATTACATTAGTTGAAAAAGCTATAGTTAAACAATTCCCACCAAGAGATAAATTTAAAAATTCAAATGTAAATCCACACGTGTCAAGTGATACAAAGAAAATACTTTTACAAAATTATACATGAAATCGTGTCTCTTGTGGGATTTACATAAATCAATTAAATAACACTTAACACACATGCATCATTTACTATTATGAATAAAATACGACACAAATGGGGAGTTGTCTCTCCAAATAGACAAACCCTGGTTTTACAAAGATACATAGGTCTAGGTTTGGTTCTTCATAATATTTCCATGGTCACATGAATAACTTTCTACACATCTCAATTACACATTAGTAACTTCAAGTAACCTCATATAATATAAAACACAAGAATAATAATGCACATCAAACACTTGCATACTTCTGAACAACAATTTAATACATCTTATATCCAAGTAATTTTACATAATCAATTTATCCTAATTCTCATAATTTTGATCCACACATAAACATACATCATATCATAGTAAAGTCCTGCAAATCCAATAATGACATTTATCATCTCAAATTATCCTATTCTAGAATCATATTGAGTACTATATCATAAATCATATAAATGAAGCATCAACATTCATCAATGTTATCCAATTTGTGGAAATCATATAAGTTCTAAACCTAGACATAGCTGACATACGTTAGATCAAGATTATCCAATCAATGGATCTTTTAGGATTTCAAATTCATAACGCATCAAAATGTACACCACAAGGTGAAATAACTCTATAACTTGGTTCAATTTCTTTTCTCACAAATCTATCGGTCTAACATAGTCCTTTCTATTGTATTACATAGCATTTATTAATAGGGTCAAATAGGGTCAACTAAGTTAATCAAATCTTGATTTGGGGAAGGGCTTACATCATAGAAAGGGTCCTTGTCTGATGCTGAATATGTAGATGTTTATGGTCTTGAAATTGTATATGAAGTATGGAAAAAACTTGAAGATATTTATAGCAGCGATCAACTTGTTAAGATTTCTAAAGAGGAGAGTCTAAGAGGAAAGTTTGATGACATGAGAATGTCTGAAGGTGTGAATATCCAGTAGTATGGTCAAAGGATAAGAGAGATAGTTGGTGAAATAAAGAGTGCAGGAGGGAAAGTGGAAGATGGCATAGTGATCAGTAAGGTATTGAGAACCCTGCTACCGGTCTATTCTATTCAAGTTGTAGCTATTCAGGAGATAAAGTCCATTGAAAAAACTAAGGTATCTCTTGACTCTATTATTGGCAAACTTACTGCTTTTGAACTAAATGGCTATGATGGTAGTAAACTGAAATCATAATCTGCATTTAGAGCTTCTATCTCTAACCCATCTATGAGAAAAGTGGAGATACTAGTCATGGTTATGAATCTAGATCCAACAACAATGATGATGATGAAGACAAATTAGTGGAACTTCAAGCATTGTTTGCAAAATGACTGCCTAGAGGCACTGGTAAATATAGAGGTGAGCTACCTTTAAAATGTTTTGCATGTAACAAGATTGGTCATATAGCAGCTAGATTCCCTAATGGTGAAAATGAATTCAAGAGAGATAAATTTAAGAAGTATAAGGGTAATGGCAAGAGAGATTGTCTTGTAGCTATTGACAATTGAAGAAATATCAGATCTGAAGGCACTAGTATCCAGGATGGATAACTCTAATGATTGGATCATTGATAGTGGTTGTTCACATCACATGACTGATGATCAGAGCAAATTTCTTTCCCTGAAGGAATTTGATGGTGGTTTTTTCAGATTTGGCAATGACTCACCCTATATGGTTAAAGGTAAGGGATTTATTTCTCTTAATAGGAAGAGCAATGCTAACAATGTCTATTGGGTTGAAGGCCTAAAGTACAATCTTCTCAGTGTGGTACAACTTAATGATAGAGGATACCCACTGAAGTTTAGAAATGACATGTGCAAAATCTTTGACAACAAAGGTGGATTGATTGCAAGTGGGAAAAAAACCAAAGGTAATCTATTTCATCTTAATCCTAAAGTTAGCAACTGTTTGATTACAAAGATAGATGATAGCTAGCTTTGGCATAGGAGATTTTGTCATATAAAATTTGACAATATTGTTAAAGTAAGCAAGTCTAAGATAGTAAGAGGTCTACTTCAGCTAGACAAACTAGCTAATTCTCTTTGTAAAGAATGTCTGTTAGGATAGATGAATTCTTCAACTTTCAAGAGTAAGTCCTTCTGAGTGGAGCACTTGTTAGATTTGGTTCATACAGATCTATGTGGACCAATAAGAACAAGAATCATTCAAGGTGACAGATATTTCATGATCTTTACTGATGATTGTTTAAGGATGATGTGGGTCACATTCTTAAAGGATAAGAATGAAGCTTTTGGTAAATTCAAGGTATTTCGGGCCTTAGCTAAGAAAGAGAGTGGCAAAAAGATAAAATGTAAGAGAATAGATCAAGATGGTGAATTTACTTCTGAGGAATTCACTAGGTACTGTGATGAGAATGGTACCAAGCGACAACTTTTTGCACCAAGGACACCACAACAGAATGGTATAGTAGAGAGAAACAATTGGTCAGTGGTTGAAGCTGCTAGGACAATGTTTATACAAGGAGGTTTAGTGAAAACAATTTGGAAAGAAGCTATAAGTATAATTGTCTACATAATGAACCAAGTTCTGGTGAAAAGAGGTAAAGACAAGACCCCTTATGAATATTGGTATGGGAGATCACCTAATGTTAGCTATTTTAAGATATTTGGAAGCAAATGTTTTATTAAAAGAAGTGATTACATAAGCAAGTTTGAAGCTAATAGTGATGAAGGCATATTTCTTGGCTATTCCACCAAGAGTAAGGGCTATTCATAGAGATGAAAGTCTTGAAGTCTTAGAAGGAACCAGTTCAAACTAAAAGGATGAAGATCCTTGCATTTTTCTATTGGAACCTGAAATCGTTAAATCAAAAACTGGTAAAGAAAATCCTGATGTACTTGTTCAACTGAAACAATTAAATTCAAAAGAAGATGATAATGAAGAAGTTGGACCTGAAGAGAATGATCATGTTATTCCTAGGTATGTGAGACTGAATCATAGTTCTGAACAAATTATTGGGGATAAGGATGCTAGAGTACTAACTAGAAGAAGAATAAGAGAGAACTCTTGCATGATCTCCACCTTTGAACCAAGAAGTGCTAAGGAGGCATTTGGTGATGATAATTGGGTTAAAGCTATGGAGGAGGAATTGGATCAAATTGAGAAGAACAACATTTGGACCTTGGTACCTCGATCGGTAAACAAGAATGTTAAAGATAATAAATGGGTGTTCAAAAACAAGTTAAATAAAAATGGCGTTGCAGTTCTCAACAAGGCAAGATTATTTTGTAAAGGTTATGCGCAAGAAGAAGGAGAAGATTATGGAGAAAATTTTGCACCAGTACCAAGACTGGAAGGCGTCAGAACGTTACTTGCATTTGTAGCTCATTAGAAGTTCAAGGTATTCCAGATGGATGTTAAGTCTGCATTTTTGAAAGGGATATTGGAAGAAGAGGTTTATATAGAGCAGCCTGATGGTTATACATTGATAGCTAAAGAAGACATGGTATGCAGATTGCATAAAGCTTTGTATGGATTAAAGCAGGCACCTAGAGAATTGTGTGAATGACTTCACACACATCTGATGAAGATAGGCTTTTCTAGAACTAATGATGATAGCAACATTTATCTCAAGTCTGAAGGAGATGAAATACTAGTCAGTGAAGTATTTCTTGATGACATTATATTTGGAGGAAATGATGACATGAGCAATAGTTTTGCAGATGAAATGAAGAATGAGTTTAAGATGTTATTAGTAGGGGAAATAAAAAATTTCATAGGCTTGCAAATACAACAAATGAAGAATGGTATTTTCATTACTCAATCTAAGTATGTGAAAGAGGTTTTGAAGACTTTTGGTATGAGTGACTGTAAACTAGTTGGAATCCCAATGGTTACAAGTTGTAAGCTGTCCATGGAAGATGCATCTAAGTCTATAGATGAAAAGGAATATAGGCCAATGATTAGAAAATTACACTATGTTGTTCATAGTCGACCGAATATTTCCCTTGCAGTTGGTATAATTTCTAGATTTTAGAATAATCCAAAGGAAACACATCTGATGGAAACCAAGAGAATTTTTAGATATCTGAAAGGTACTATTCACTATGGGTTATGGTATCCATATGGTGGAAATTTTGATTTGAAGGAATACATAGATGCTGATTAGGTAGGAAATATTGATGACCAAAAGAGTACTACCGGTGGAGAATTCTTTCTAGGAGGAAAGCTAGTTTCATGGAGTAGTAAAAAGTAGAGTACTTCACAATCTATTGTTGAAGCTGAGTATGTAGCAGCTTACATGAATTGCACACAAGCTATTTGGATGAGGCACATTTTGGAAGGTTTTAAGATGCAAATCTTTGAACCTATAAAGATTCTGTGTGATAATACAAGTGCAATAAACATCTCTAAAAATCCAGTTTTGCACGCAAGGACTAAGCACATTGAATTGAAGTATCACTTCTTGAGGGAAAAAGTTCAAAGTAAAGATGTTATCTTGGAACATGTTTCTACCAAGGAGAAGCTTGTAGATATCTTTACCAAACCTCTGTCTAAGACCACATTTGAGTATCTTAGAAGTCAATTGGGTGTTGTCCCTCTTCATGAACTTAGTTGAGCATGATGTTGATTGCATCAGTCCCTGAATTACTCGTAGAATCTTACATGGATTGATGAAGAAGTGGATATATTTCATAAGGGGAGAATCAAGTTGCAATATGTTGTTGATGCACAGTGAGAGAAGAATTGTGTGATTGAGGAGAAGAATTATGTGTCTAATTAGGGAAACCAATGGCAGGCTGAAGATAGATAGAGCAAGGTGAATACTTGGTAATGTAAACTAGGATTCCTATTCACCAATCTCAATAGCTATCAAAGGCATTGATATTTGTATTATCATCAATGCCAAAGGGGGAGATTATTGGCATTTTGCTTATAGATCACATTAATGATATGTTGTCATTAATGTCAATTGAACCAGTAGTGGTATTTATGTTATTGTTGATATTGTTGTTTTTGATATTGGCTAGTAACCGCTAGGAAGAGCTTTGTGGAAGATGTTGTAAACCAGTATATTAAGTTTGTGAGTTGAACCGGTAAACTGGTGTAAAGGGTTAAACCTTTTTATACAATATAATCGGTAAACCTTGCATGTGGTTTCTGTTAAACCCTAACTGATCAAGTTTGTTGGTTTATTATCTGATGACCGGTAATGATGGAGACACATGCAATCATTGTATGAGGATAAGTTTAGATTGTTTTGGCGCATTTATTTGATGTCTTGGGAAGGAGAAAAGTGGATTGCATCTAATGCATAACACATGATGAGTTACAAAGTCTAATGAAGTGGTGATCATGGAGAGGTTGGAATTTTATTGAAGAATGTGAAGAGATTGTTATGATTTCTAACGGTAAAGATTGTACCAACTTGATTGTAATCTCAATGATGAGAATTAGGTTTTTGTTGTGTTACCGACCTAGTTGATTTTTATTTAAGGTCGATGAAGTTGTTTGTAAAGTTGTTGGAAATATTGGTAGAAACCTATTGAGTGTGTGGCAGATTGAAGCTTAAAAGGATCTGATCAAGCAAATGTAGTGCTATTCAGACAGATCAAGAAAACCTATTGTTTTCTAACAATTACAAAAAAAGTGAAATCCCTTAACTGCGTAATCTCTAACAAGCTTGGTTACTTATTAAATCCTCTAACAAGGTGGTCCATTAGCTTGGATTCTTAAATCCTCTAGTTTGCTTACTCCTAACAGGGTATTGTGCTTTTCATCAAGGCATATTTTTAAATCCCTTAACCGGGTGACTCCTAATCAGAATTAGTTCTTAAAAGGACTGATTGTAAATCTTTAACAAGCTTGGCTCCTAATAGGGCGAAGTTCAGAAGAGTTCAGATAGTTGTCCTTGTGAGTCTCATCTCACCATGGTTTTTATTTATTTGGGTTTTCCACGTATAAACATTTGTGTCAAGTGGTGAGTGTTTTTGTGGTTATGATCTTATTTGTAGATTTGATTAGCTTCTGATAAGGCATGATAACTAGAAGCATTGAGAGATGAATATATTGAGATATGATTAAATAGTGTTGATGTTTACAAAGATTGAAGCTGTTTACTATTAAGTTGTCATAACAGTCAAACCGGTTGATGTCAATTATTCTTATGAATATTGATCTCAACTGTGATAAGTTTACTTTGTGTGATTAAATTTGATTTTGAGAACTTTGTATTATTTTTTCAGTATACTGATTCACCCCCCCTCACAGTATTCTACCAGATACTTATTCTTTCATCATACCATCAATTATAACAAAGAAACAATAATGGTTGTGATGGGAATCCTACATACGGAGCCATATGAAGACTGGTCAAGTGGGACTTCATACGCATTCTTATCTGAGAAGAAAACCACATACAAAAGTGTTATTGCAAGAAATTGGCTTCTGAAAGTTCAAAAGGGGGGGTCACAACTACCAAAGCCCCTTACCAGGGAGCACTTCATTATAGAAGTGAGGGATATTGTTATATTTTTTAACAGGATGAAAGAGAATTCACACTCCTTTTATTGGGAGGACTGGATATATTTTTATATTCAGATGCTTATATGAGGTGAAAAATATCTTGACTGGGTGCAAGTGATTGCAGAAAGGCTCCATGAGGGTTTAACTAAATTTGTGGGTATGTCCAGTTTCTGTACGTCTTCTTATTTATTATACATATTAGCCTATACCAGAGATTGGCACAGAGTACATAGTAAACCATGGGTGGATGTTATAAAAGTCTATGACTACTACCCTTTACTACAACAATAGAGATATGTAGATCATATCACCAGATGGAATGGTGTCTTTGTAGGAAGACTTGCATTTGAATTACAGTGTGATGTTAATAAAAGGATGTCAATTGAAGCCATGGAATTGATTAGTATATATGGCAACTCTTTCATTCAATTTTTGAGGTTTACCTATCTCTGAGTGGGTGGTTTTGAGGGTGAACCATTCAAGCTACCCAGATACACCTTTGATAGCTATGTACTCATTGAAGTGAGTAGAAAATTGGCTCATATTGATAAAAAGTAAGGAACAAAAGGTGAATTTGGAGTTTCTTTTCCAATTGAACTTGGCTATTACGGTTTTAAGTTTGTGTTTGATGCTTTGAACTTGGAATTAGAGTTTAAGAAGATGAATTTCCAGCCTTATGTTGCTAGATGAAAGTTTGACAATAGGGGATATGCTGTGGAGAATCTAAATGTAGACGATCATTTCTGTCATGAACCCTAGTTTGAAGATTACTAGGAAAATTGTAGTGATGAGTATGAAGTAAGGAAGAGATTATGGCCAAGATGCACTCTACAAAAAGTAATTACCATGAGACTTCCCATCAATGTGTCTGGGGTACAGGAAGAGATAGGGGAGGATGTTTTAGATCCTGAGTTTATTAAGAAGGTTCAAGGGCAGCTGATTCGTGAGATTGACTAGGACATGAGGGAAAATGAAAACATTCAGGCCATGACCTTCAATCTTATAAGGAGAACTAAAAAATGGTTAAGGGACTAGAAATTTAGAAAAGGATCACTCATGCCTTACCATGAAATAACAATTGGTTCACATGTTATGAATCAACTTCCTATTTCTACCTCTAACAAGATTGTTGATGTTGCAGGTGATAAAAAGCCAGTTGTTGGAGAAATTCAACCCAAAAGATCAAAAAGGTACTTGTTGAGTTCTATAGCAATCCAAGTGACTCGTTCAAGAAGCAAAATGAAGAGCAGAGAGCCAACATTGTACCAAATTGTTATTAGACCTATATCTGACTAAGGAAGTTGAAGTGATAATGGATCAACATGAATTGAATAACCCTCCAATACAAGATGTGGATACAAGTAAAGAAATAGAAGGTGAGCCAAGTCCAATGAACATCCTAACTATTGTTGATTCATGGAGTGCTTAGACAACTCCTCCATCCAAAGAAACTTTAAGTTGATGAATAATGATGAACAACAAATACCCTAATTGGTACTAAGAGGGGGGTGAACCAGTACATACCAAAACATCTCAACAAATTATCAAGTTAAAACAAGGATAACCAGTTGTCTTCATCACTGAACTTAACCATGGATATACCGGTTAAATACATAAATGCTTTAGACAACTAAACTAGTAAAACTAAATGCTTCAAATATCATTCAACAATTGATAACTACTTCACCCATATGCATATGCATGTGTTGAATCAGTAATACCATAACCATTAGCTCTTCATGCATAATCACCTAAAGAAAGAGTACTCAATCATCACATGAAAAATGCACAACTCATGGCACATAGATTTTTCACATGGAAACCCAAATGGGAAAACCCATAGTGGGAATGGATACCCACAAGCTTTTTTTGAACTATTTTAAAGCTCACTCTGTTAGGAGCCTAGTCTAGTTAAAGACTGTACAATAAGGTTCTATTAGGAACTGATCCTGTTAAAGATCACCCAGTTAAGGGATGGCTATATACCCTATTAAAGGTTACCTTGCTAGAGGATTTGAAGAACTCAATAAACTTGAGTCACCTGGTTAGAGGTTTTACAATAATTCTATTAAAGCTACCTGGTCAAGTGATTTTCCTACTGTTGAAATGGTTAGAAGCCAACAAATAAAGCTCTGATATGATAACACCACTATATGCTAAGGTAAATCATTTTTCAGTTCCTCTACTCTGCAATCACACTCTACAGTTTTCACTCACTGGTCTGGCAAGTATCTCATCACTCAGACACACACAAATTTTTCCAACACTTACAATAACAAACATCATCAACCTTATAGACAACAATTAGGTCGGTAACATAAACCCTAAACCCTAATCAATTTAGGTTTACAATTACAAGTGGTCCAATCCTAACAATGCAAACACATTACATAGAATGAAACAATCTCAAATAGATCACAAGTCATTCTGCATCATCCTTTCTTCATTGCACATAGAAATCAATAACCCATCACGCTTCCTTCTCATACCACTAAGACAAATATTGATTCCTGAGGTAGACATTTAATGCAATCTATCTTCACATGCAATATCCTCAAGGAAATCCTTCATGTGCACAAAAATGACATGTCATATCGACCTCATCCTTATTTCTTATCTAACTCATATAGAATATCACCAGTTTCATCACACAAGCTAGATTGCCAAACCGGAAACCCTAGAGCCAAGATTACCAGCTAGTAGTCACACTTAGTGAAACCTTGACACTGGTTTACTACATCTCTTCATATCAGTTCTCCAACTTGATCATCAATAACAACTTCTTCTAATCTTCATACTGGTTGACCTATACTTATTGACATCAACGACAACATATATTATCATCATATTAATCATACTGGTTCATCATATGCCAACAATCTCCCCCATTGGCATTGGTGGTAATATTTAGTGTAGCATTGGAATTATAAACATCATAGACTAGTGCAACTATCTTCATCATTAGATATATT
The DNA here is from genome assembly GCF_030272615.1 of Cryptomeria japonica. Classification (NCBI taxonomy): domain Eukaryota; kingdom Viridiplantae; phylum Streptophyta; class Pinopsida; order Cupressales; family Cupressaceae; genus Cryptomeria; species Cryptomeria japonica. Next base: position 287,121,375 of record NC_081406.1, on the reverse strand, counting down.
ATCCCTTATCATACATCATCTGATATCTTCTCCCCCTTTGACAACAATGCCAAAGTGGAGGCACAAGCTCCCATACTCCACTATGTTGCTCCCCCTATGGAGTAGCATCCTTCAACACATCAATCCTGAAAGATTTCTCACTGTAATACCTAGTTGATGTAGAGAACACATATTTAGTTTACTTCATGAAGGGGAAAAACCCCTAATTCACCTCTCAAATAGGTAAATGTAGTCTTCAGTAAGAGCTTAGTGAATATGTCTGCTAGTTGCTCCTTATTGGAAACATGTTGTAATACAACCTCTCTATTTTGAACCTTTTCTCTCAAGTAATGATACTTGAGCTCAATGTGCTTAGTTCTAAAAATGCAATACAAGATTCTTGGAAATATTTATTGCACTTGTGTTGTCACAAAATATACTCACCGGTTCAAATGTAGGTACGTTGAAACCATCAAATACATGTTTCATCTAGATTGCCTGAGTGTAATTCATAAATGCTGCCACATACTCTGCTTCAACTATAGACCAAGAATTACAGCTCTGCTTCTTCCTCATCCATGAGACTAGTCTTCCACCAAGAAAGAACACTCTACTGGTTGTGCTTCTCCGCTCATCCACATTACCTCCCCAATCTACATTGGTAAATACCTTGAGATTAAAATCACCATTGTATGGATACCACAATCCATAATTGACTATCCCTTTCAGGTATCTAAGAATCCTCTTGATTTCTACCAAGTGGGATTCTCTTGGACTTTTCCTAAAACAAGCTACTATGCCCACTGCATGAGCAATATCTGGTTTGTTGTGCACCACATAGTGCAGCTTACCAATCGTTGACCGATACTCCTTCTCATTCACTAACACTGAATCATCTTCCTTAGTCAATTTACTTCTGGTCACCATTGGTGTACCAACGAGTTTTCTCTCCTCCATGCCAAAGGTCTTCAATTCCTCTTTGACATACTTGGATTGGGTAATAAAGATACCCTCTTTCATCTACTGAATCTGTAGACCAATGAAAAACTTTATCTCTCCAATCAGAGACATTTCAAACTCTTTCTTCATTTCATCTACAAATGCATGGATGATTTCATCATCTCCTCCAAAGATTATGTCATCTACAAACACTTCATAGATCAAAATTCGATCACCTTCAGATTTCAGGTAGATGTTGCTCTCCTCACTTGTTCTATTAAATCCTATCTTCATAAGACAAAAGTGTAAACATTCATACCATGCCCTTGGTGCTTCTTTTAATCCATAGAGGGCCTTGTGTAATCTACAAACCATGTTACTATCTTCTAATAAGGTAAACTTGTCCGATTTCTCAATATACACTTCCTCTTCTAGGATTCCATTCAAGAATGTAGAATTTACATCCATCTGGTATACCTTGAATCCCTTAAATGCTGCAAATGCAAGTAGCATTCAAACACCTTCTAGTCTAGCCACTAGGGAAAAGGTTTCTCCATAGTCTTCTCCTTCTTCCTAAGCATATTCCTTGTGTACAAGTCTTGCCCTATTCCTTACAACTGTACCTTCTTCATTTAGCTTATTCTTGAAGACCCATTTGGTACCTATGACATTCTTGTGTTCTGGTCTGGGTACCAAAGACCATGTTGCATTATTTTCTATCTAGTCTAACTCCTCTTCCATTGCCTTAATCAAGTGTTCATCTATAAGTGCTTCTCTAGAAGTCTTAGGCTCAAATTTAGAAATCATACAAGAGTTTTCTTTCACCTTTCTTCTTGTGAGTATCCTTGCATCTTTATCTCCTATGATCTACTTCAGATCATGATGTAGTTTCACATATGTAGGAATGACTCTAGCTGATTCTTCTTACTTTTCCTCTTCTTTTTTTTCTCCATCTTCTTCTTCACCTACTGCAGCTTCTACCACTACAGGAACATTGAGGTCTTTGCTTGTTTCTTTCTTAACCAATTCCTAGAAGATTATACCAAGTTCATCTTCCACGTGCTCACTATAGGTTTCCTCAGGCTCCTTAGGGGATTCATCAACACTGACATTGATACTCTCAACAATTTTCTGTGTCCTATTGTTGTAGCACTTGAGAGCTTTTCTCTTAGTGGAATATCCCAGAAATATTCCTTCATCATATTTAGCATCAAACTTTCTCAAATGCTCACCTCTCTCGATGTAACACTTACTACCAAATACTTTAAAATAACTCACAATGGGAGTCTTCCCAGTCCAATACTCATAAGGAGTTTTATCTTTACCTTTCTTGATGAGTACCTAGTTCATAGTATAGACTGCAATGCTCACCGCTTCTCTCCAAAAAGTGTGAGCAACCTTTCCTTGGATCAACATTGTTCAAGCCGCTTCAACTAAAGTCTTGTTATTCCTTTCTGCTATGTCATTATGTTGTGGTGTCCTTGGGGAAAATAACTACCTCTTGATACCATTATCTTCATAGTGCTTGTTGAATTAATTAGAAGTGAATTCACCTCCTTGATCAGTTCTTAGGCATTTTATCCTTTGACCACTTTCCTTCTCTACCAATGCTCTAAAGACTTTGAACTTTCCAAATGCCTCAGACTTGTCTTTCAAGAATGTGTCCCACATCATTCTTGAGCAATCATCAATAAGAATCATGAAATACCTATCTCCCTAAATACTTCTAGTTTTCATTAGACCACATAGATTGGTATGCACAAGATCAAGTAAGTTCTCCACTGAAAAAGACTTACTTTTAAAAGTTGAGGAAGACAGCTTCCCAAGTTGACATTCTCTACACAAAGAATTCTCTGGCTTGGTCAACAAAGGCAATCCTCTTACCTGCCTTGATCTTACTCACCTTTACAATATTATCAAAGTTCATATGGAAAAGTCTCCTATGCTATATCCAACTTTCATCAAACTTTGCCATCAAACACCAGCTAATCTTGGCATTCAACTGAAACAAGTTACCTCTAGTCTGCTTACCAGTGACAACAAGTTCACCACTCTTTCCAATTATATTGCACTATCCACCTTTGAACTCTAGAATGAGTCCTTTATCTTTTAGCTAAGCAACACTCAAATGGTTGTTCTTAAGGCCTTCTACCCAATAGACATCATTTGCACTTCTCTTTCCATTCAGTGAGATGGATCCTTTACCTTTTACCAAGCATGGTGCATCATTGCCAAATCTGACAACACCTCCATCATATTCTTCTAGAGATAGAAACTTTCTCCGATCACCAGTCATGTGATGAGAATAACCACTATCAATAATCCACTTATTAGAGTTATCAGTGTGAGAGACAAGTGCTTTCTTGTTAGACACTTCTTCCTTTACAACTATAAACACTATGTCCCCATTCTCTTCATCCTCCGATTCTTCATCACTAATACCTTCATCAACTACAACAAGACAATTTCTTCTATTTACTCCTTTATACTTTCTAAACCTCTTCGGTTTATCCTTATTTTCATTGTTAGGATAGTTAATAGCTATATGTCCTATCTTATTGTAGGAATTTTTTTTAAAGGAATCTTACCTCTGTATTTTCCAGTGCCTTTTGGAAGTCTCTTGGCAAGAAGAGCTTAAAACTCCATTAGAATCTCTTCATCATCCATACCTCTTCTTTGCATGGATTCGTAATTGGTACTTACTTCTTTTCCTTTTTTGGTTGGTGCAATAGATTCTCTAAAAGCTAACTCATCCTTTTGAACACTCCCATCATAGCTATTCATATCATATGTAGTCAACTTTGCAATGATAGAGTCTAAGGATACCTTGGTTTTGTGAATAGACCTTAGTTCCTGAATAGCAACAAATCTGATTGCATAGACTAGTAACAATGATCTCAAAACTTTACTAACAACATTGGCATCATCAATTGTTCCACCAGTGCTCTTGATATCTCCAACCATAGTCTTGATCCTTATGCCATATTGTTGAATGGTCTCTCCTTCAACCATCCTAATGTCTTCAAATTTTCCTCTAAGGCTCTCTTCCTTAGCTTGCTTGACATGCTCATCACCACCATAAATAGTTTCCAATGTGTCCCATACATCCTTAGGATTTTCCTTATCTTGTACATCAAAAAACTCAATATCGGATAGACTGCTAATAAGGGCTTCCATGACTTGCTCATTTTCTTGATTCTCTCTTTTTCAGATCATCAGTTAGAGTGCTAGTGGGGATTACATAAGCATTCTCAACATAGCTCCATTGTTGAGCACCCAAACTCTTGATATAAATCTTCATTCCGTCCTTCCATATTTTGAAGTTATCTCTATTGAACTTAGGACCTTCCCTCTTCATCATTAAAGAAAGATCTTTTACCTCAAGTGGTTAAGATTATATCATCAAGGACCTGGAGTTGCTCTGATACCAATTGATGAATAATGGTGAGCAACAAATACCCTAACTATTACTTGGGGGGGGGGGGGGGGTGAATTAGTACATACAAAAACTTCTCAACAACTTATCAAGGTAAAACAATGATAACCAGTTGTTTTCATCACTGAACTTAACCATGGATATACCAGTTAAACACATAGATACTTTAGACAACTAAACTCATAAAACTGAATACTTCAAATATCATTCAACACTTGATAACTACTTCACCCATATACATATGCATGTGTTGAATTAGTAATACCATAACCATTATCTCTTCATGCATAATCACCTAAACAAAGAATACTCAATCATCACATGAAAAATGCAGAACTCATGACACATAGATTTTTCATGTGGAAACCCAAATGGGAAAAACCACGGTGGGGATGAATACCCACAAGCTTGTTTTGAACTCTTTTGAAGCTCGTTCTATTAGGAGCCTAGTTCGGTAAAATACTTTACAATAAGGTTCTGTTAGGAATCGATCTTGTTAACGATCACTCAGTTAAGGGATGGCTATATACCTTATTAAAGGTTGAAACCTTGTTAAAGGTTACCTTGCTAGAGGGTTTCAAGAAATCAATGAACTTGAGTCACCTGGTTAGAGGTTTTATGATAAGCCTATAAAAGATACCCGATAAAGGTATTTTCCTACTGCTGAAATGGTTAGAAGACAACAGATAAAGATCTGATCTGATAACAACACTATATGCTAAGGCAGATCCTTTTTGGTTCCTCTACTCTGCAATCACACTCTGTAGTTTTCACTCATTGGTCTGGCAAGTATCTCATCACTCAAATACACACACAATTTTTTCCAATACTTACAATAACAAACATCATCGACCTTATAGACAAAAATTATGTTGGTGACATAAACCATAAACCCTAATCAATTGAGGTTTACAATTACAAGCAGTCCAATCCTGACTGTCCAAACACATTACATAGAATGAAACAATCTCAAACATATCACAAGTCATTCTGCATCATCCATTCTTCATCGCACATAGAAATTAGTAACCCATCACACTTCCTTCTCATTCTGTTAAGAAGAATATTGATTCTTGAGGTAGACATTTAATGCAATCGATCTTCACATGCAAGATCCTCAAGGAAATCCTTCACGTGCACAAAACTAATGTGGCATCTTGATCTCATCCTTATTTCTTAGCTAACTCATCATAAAATATCATTGGTTGCATCACACAAACTAGATTGCCAAACCAGAAACCCTAGAGCTGAGACTATCAACTGGTAGTCACACTTAGTGAAACCTTGACATGGGTACACTACATCTCTTCATACCGATTCTCCAACTTGATCATCAATAACAACTTCTTCCAATCTTCATACCAGTTGACCTGTACTTATTGACATCAATGACAACATATATTATCATCATATTATCATACTAGTTCATCATATGCCAACACAAGCACTTCGTGATGGTTATCTGCTTCCATTGGGAAGAAACATAGTGTTGTCCCAATCAAAATTCCCATAGAAGATATGGTGAGAAAGTGCCTCAAAAAAGTGTCTAAGCCAAATAAACTCAAAACAAAGACAATAGTGGAGGTAGATGAGGCTACAGATCATTGGACAACTGAAAATGCTAAACCTATCCTAGGGAGAGACTCGGAGAAAGCCACTAAAGATGACTTCACTATGGAGAAAATTAATTTGGGAGTTGCTTCACGGGTGGTTGATGTCAAACACTTGGAATCCTCCACAAAGAGGAGGATTTCAAGATCTTGGAAATATGAAAAGGATAAAAAGGAGTTGAAATTGATCATTACCCAGATGGCTGAATACATTAATGCCATACACCATACAAGTCCTCAACCCCTGTCACAAATGACACTATCCTTTGATCCCAAATCTTTGGTGAACCAAAAGATGCTAGATCAGGTTCAGAAGAATAGAATGGTGGCAGAGATGTTAAATGAATTGCTTGACCTCATAATACAACCAGGTTCGGATTATATTGTCATCTTGGTAAAAGTGTATGAAGATGTTGTAACGGTAAGTAAGGAGTTAGAACTAGAAGCGGTTGCCTAGGAAAAGGAAAGGACTAAATGGGTGGTAGTACTTGTGGAAATGAATGATGTGCAGAAATTTGGCGTAATGAAGTTATTAGCTGATAAACCCATGGGGAGTTTGGATGACAATGTGCTTTATGTATTGAGGAAAAATGTAGAGTGGCTAAATTCAATCATCAAACAAGGCCATGAGAATCTACAAGGTTTCTTAAAGGGTTGGTAGATCTAATTGACACAATGCAAAAAGATCTTAAGTGTATTGACATCCAACCTAGGAAGGAAGATGCTCAGACAATTGAACCTATTGAAGACATGGTGAAGATCTTCAAGGAAATAATATAGTTCATCAAGGAAACAAAGTCCTTGACCACAAATGATTTCTCAAAGGTGGCTAGAATAGAGTCAATGCTCACATTTTTCATTGATCATTTAGATGCATATAAATATAAGGTGTTGGAGGTAAATATGGATAAGGAGGTCTGGAAACAATGCATCTTACATATTGGACTTGCATATTTTTAAGTCATCTTGAAGTTTTAGGCAACACATCTGGAGTGGCGTAACATGCATAGTTCCATGATAAAGAAGGATAAATTAGTGACCTCTTGTGCCACGATGGAGTCCTGATCAGCTAATGGATGAGCTGTCAGCCAATTCGCAACTTTTGTTTATTAGTTTCATTTGTTTCCAAGTAAATGATTTCTTTAACTCTAGGTTAGAGTTAAAAGTTTTAGTTATGATGTAACAAACTATTGGCTTGGGGGATATTTATGTAAGTAAGTTTAAGTGAAGGTCCGAAAAACTGTGATTTGGAGGAACAGGTTGTTTTTATTTAAAATTCTCAAAATTGATATTTCTAGTGTTTTGAATGAAATGTTATCATGTGCAATCTTAAAATCTGTGCATATGAAGAATTGGCAATCTTAGTTGGGATATTTGCTAATGTGCAAAAATATCATTTCATTACCATTTTTTTCTCTGTTACTAAATTTATTGATTTCATTACTTATAAGGAAATACATTATTATTTAAGTGGTATTGATCCCCTTGTCCTATGAGGCATGAGTGAGAATCAATCAATGTTTATACTACTTTGAGTTTACTTTGTTTTGGGTTTATGGAATGAACATGTGTGGAAGTAGAAGTCTGTGAGCTCTACATTTGAAATAGATCTTCATAATATTTTTTTTAGTCTTCATAGCATTCTTTTGTGTTGATTAATGAATGTGAAAGCCTTTCATGCTCTCTCATGAAAGTTGTTCATTTCTAAATTTTTTGCATAAAAATTCATTATAAATCTCACGATGAGCTGCCCTCTAATGCAAAGGATGAACCTTAAATCAATTCACCCAACTATTGGTTCATTTGTTTTCCTTTCATAAAGGGGTGTGTGAGAGTCATATAGTAATTTTGCTGGCATTTCTATTGTTTATGTTGTGATTGTCATTGATGGACACACACTTGTATTGAGATACCCCTTATATGTATGAGCTTGTGCTCAACCGGTATTTGTTCCAACCGGTATGTTGTATAGTAGTCTTTAGACTAGTGGTGATTTTGCAGAATGTGTTTCCTGGTCTGAAGTGACATGTCGACCCCAAGGGGTTTGTAGATTCCAAGCGGTACAAGGGAGCAAAGTAGCATAACACATTCTTACCAGTCTTCATTTTTGTCAAACCAGCAACTGGTATTTTGTATGAACCGATAACACTCTATGATGAGTTACCAACTGACATTTTGTGATGAGTTACCAATCCACCGATTGTTTGATGGTGCTGACACATTGATAGTGCTTCTTGTGTCATGTTACTGAGTATGTCTAGATTCATTGAACCTAGGAAATTGTAATGTAATCCTATTGGACCAACATGAAATCAGATTCCTTTAAAAGGACATCATGTATAGGGTTTTAAGTTGTTGTTGAAAGGGTTAATGTTGAGCTGGGGTTTAAGGTGGAAGTTGAAAATGATCTTATCTGAGAAAATCAAGTTGTAACTATGAGAGAGAGAGAGAAGACTAAAGTAATGCTGGAATGCATTAGCTATGAGCAATACTAGATCTAACCAAGCAATTTGTGCTATTAGATAGATCAAACACTTGTTGATTACTCACATATTTGACAAGTCTATAGCCCTTAACCGGGTAGGCCTCAAAGCCTTTGTAAAATACTCTAACAAGGTGGTTCACACATGTGAATTTAAAATCCTCTAACAAGTTAGTCTTTAATCAGACTTATCTCCTAATAGAGATTGAGATTCCTAATAGGATCTATTCTGGTGAAGAACATTGTAAGACCTTAACTAGTCTGACCTTAACCGGTTTGGTTTCTATTCTGTAGATAGTGACTTGTGAGTTCCATCTCACCGTGGTTTTTTTCTAGTTGGGTTTCCATGTCAAATATCTTGTGTTATGGTTGTATTGCTTTTGTGGGTGAATTCTTTATTCACTTTTTGGTTTGCATGTGTGGTAACTGGTTTTACTATTAGACTGCTTTACCAATTTATCTTTAGACTATGTAAGTGTTTTAGTGCAGTGATTTTTGGCATACTAATTCACCCCCCCTCTTAGTATTCATCAATTGGTATCAAAGCCTACCTTTCTATAAGTTTAACCACTTGGAAAGAGATATGGGGGAATACACCATGAGGGAACTTACTCAACAACTCACTAAGTTTGAGCAAGCCTATGATGATCTTATGGTCAAAAACAAGGCATCTCAAGAAAAAAGGAGAGAACATGCAGAAAAGCTGACGGAACTATCTGAAAGTAGTTTTGAAGATGAAGCTAACATGGAAGCCATGATTGCTGAAGTAAATAAACTAAATGATTCAAACTCCAATCTGAGAAAGGAGTTGGAAGGATTGACTATTAGGTTTAGTCAAGAGCTTGAGAACTAGAGAAAAGATGAAGATCGGATAAAGGATAGAGATCATGATATCTCCAAGTTGAAACAAGGGATCAGTGAACTGACTGCTTGCCTTCATGAGAGTAGAATGGAAAAAAAAGACATGCAAGGAGAACTGAACATAGCCATCTCAGAAAATGCAAGTCTAATGGAGACAAACACTGCTATTTCCAAAGAACTCTTTGAGTCAAAGGAAATACTTGCTAAGTTTGGCAAAAGTACTATCAAGCTAGAGCAAAAGCTTGAGTCATCTAGACCGACAAAGAATACCAATGGTCTTGGTTTTTCTAGACATGAGGAAGGAGAATCCTAGGGAACAAATGCTGAGGCATCAAAGAAGCAACCAACACTCAAAGGAAAAGGTAAGCAAAAATTCAAACCTGTTTGCTTTAACTGTCTTAAATAAGGACACACTGCCAATGTATGTAGGAGCAAAGCCTATAATAATTTTTCTTATTTTATCAACAATGTACCTAGATCCAATAAGTTCAATGGTCATTGTTATGCATGCAACAAGTTTGGGCATAGAGCATTTGAATGTAGGTCTGTAATGGATAACACTGGAAGATATCCTTAGAGGACCCAAGGAACTGGTCCTGAATCTTTTATGAACTGGAACCACAACTGGTTTAATGTCTTCAATCATTAGTCAGGAAGTAGTGGCCATCAAGCAGCAACCGAATGGAGAGAAAGTTGTATGATCTATCATGGTCATGGTCACACGACTGCAACATGTAGAAGGAAGAATGGAAACATGTACAATGGACCTTGGAGAGCACCTGGACTTGTTTGCTATCACTGCAACAAACTGGGTTACATTGCAAGATTTTGTAGAGTAGAAAAAAGTATATCTGATGATATACTGGTCACTCAGGAAGGAGAAATCAATGTTGAAAAAGTTCAAGGGGACATGAAGAAAACATGGAGGAAGAAACCAATAATGTTGGAAGAGGAATCGGTTTCTGCACCTAGTGTGGAAATATCGAAACCGAAAAACTAAGCCTTAAAGGCTTAGGGGGAGAAAACGGCGAAATGCTTTCGAACCCCCAGTTGACACCGGTAAAAGACCTTAACTGGTATGCGATACCTGTCGCTTGGCAGAAGACTAGAAATGGTAAAAAGGCAAATTAGGGTTTATGCCCTAATAGAGGAGTATTAATGACGGTAGGTGAGAGACATGTATAAATGCATTTTTCAAATCATTTCTCACTATCTGTTTTTGAGCGAAGAAAATTTTTCAAGTGCAGAGCGAAGAAAAGGTGATTTGAGCTTAGATTTCAAGAAATTGAATAGCCTTGAAAGATATTCAAATCCAATTTGCAAGCAGTAGTAGAGAACATAAAGCGATGATTTGGCATCCGATGGAGAGTGAAGTGAAGTAGAATCAGGAAGCCCTAAATTCATGTTTGAAAGGTATTTTTTGTGTTCTTGAAATACTCTTCAATGGCTTCCGTATCTCATACCAGTTTGAGTACATCAATTGAGTCAGAAAGTTTTATTCAAAGGAATTCTAAATATAATGCTTTGTCACAAGTTCCAGCTAGAGTCATAGTTGAAGAAGGAATTTCTGATTATATTGATTGCAAAATAGAAGACCTAGGGTCTTTAGCCATTCACACTCAGTTAGGTCTATTTTGTGGCAAGGAAAAAATGATCAAACTGAAATTTAGTATCTTAGAGAAGAAGAAATTCCATAACGCAATATATTTTTTGGAAGATTTCATGGAGGATCACATCAGAATTATTTTGAGTAGAGTCCATGATGTCAAGATGTACCTGGAGAGGACACATGACATTACACCTCAGGCAATTCATGTAGTCACCAACTTTTATAACATAGGGGAAGTGCCACCCCTGAGAAAAGTGAGCAAAATAAAAATAGCCAAGCTCACCGGTTCAACCAGTGATTCATGGGGTATGACAGTCAATCCTATCAAGGATGATCTAGTGAAATACACTTGCATGGTGATAGGATACAGAACATATTCAGCTAGAAGGATTCATTTTGTATCTACTGCAGCGGTAAATGCCGCTTACTAGATGATAAAAGAGGATGCATCTTTCGACTTATGCACTGACATGCAGAGGCAACTCCTATTGAATCTTAAGGAAATCAAATAGGATAATTCACTGAGGTTTAAGTTTGGACAACTACTAGTAGGGTTGTTCTTTTATTTCCAAGGCTACTTTCCTAGTGTAGGAGATGTCCATTGGTCCCCTAACCAACTGGCAACCAAACAGATAAAGGAAAGCGTACAAGCCATTGGAACTGGCTACCCTGAAGTACTGAACAAATATTTTGATGAGTTCAAAAGAAATATGAGTTAGAGGGTAAGAATCTGAGGTGACATAGGAAGAAATATGAAGATGACATCTATTTCACTATTCAGGTGGACAAATGTTTAATGGAGGCTATTGAGCCTAGAATGGAGGAAGTAGAGCCAATGGGCTATGAGGTTATGTATGACATGTTGGAGGGTATGCCTCAACCCTTATTGCCTCAGATCTTGATCCAAAGGCTAAGAGGAATGGAACCTACTTGGAGAGGATTGCACCAGTTGAAGAACCATCGACAAATAAAGGAAAAGAACCGGCAGCTAAGAAAGCCAAGGCAATGCCTGCAACATCGGCACTGGCTACCACTGCAACTCCAAGAGTGACCAAGCGGTCACCAGAAAAGATGAAACCAGAGGTAACACCAGAAAAAGTCTTTGAAAGAAAAAGGAAGACTAAGACAAATGAACCGGACTCCAAAGAAACTGAGTATGATGAAAAGTCGAAGAAGGCAAGACAGACAAAGAATGTGAAGAAGAATGAACTGACAATGTCTGCACTGGTAAATATTGATATCTCCTCATACAAACCTTTGACACATTGTCAAAGAACAGTAAAAAATATTAGGAGAAAATTACTTCATGATTTAGTAAATTATTATGATGATTTTAATAGTGAGGAGAAAGATGAAGTACTATAGGAAATCATTCTTTATTTGTGTAAAAATGACTGGTCACCATCAGAGATTAAATCTTAGACACCAGATTCATTATTTAAAGAATTAGATAATAAATGGTGCATTGCCATTGAAAAGGAATAGGAGATTAGGGAGAAAGTATTTGCACAGTACTTTCCCGAACTCTCAAATTCAGAATTATTTGATGCCCTGGATCAAAATAAAGGTCTCTTCTTCACAAGGAGAAGAAGACTCTAGTTGTTGGAGGGGAGAGTTGATGATGTTGAAAAAGATACTCATCAGCATATGGCTCATGCTATCGACTCTCACAAAGCACGAATGGCCAACCTCCAAGTGAAAAAGGAACCGGTTATCTCCAAACCGAACGAGGTCTTTGATGAGGAAGGAAACCTGGTGGAAGAACCAATCGACACCATTGATGTCGATGCCCTAGATGTAGAGGATGTCACTTAGGACATACCTTCTAAGGGAATTGAACAGGGGCAACAAGCAGATCAGGGTGGTGAATAGGCTGAGGACACACAACAAGCGGAAAAGGAACAGGAAGAGAAAAACAAGAGGGATGAAGATGAGAAAAAGAAGAAAGAGGAAGATAAGAGAAAAGAGGAAGAGGAGAAATCAAAAAATGAAGAAAAAAAGAAGCAAGAAGATGATAGGAAGAAGAAAGAAGAAGAGGATAAGGAAGAAAAGAGAAAGAAGGAAGAGGAAGAGAAGAAGAAGAAGGAATAGGAAGAGAAGAAGAAGGAAGAGGAAGAACAAAAGAAGAAGGAAGAGGAAGAACAAAAGAAGAAGGAAGAGGAAACAAAGAAGAAGGCAGAAGCAGAGTAGAAGCAGAAAGAAGAGGAAGAACAAAAGAAGGAAGAGGAAGAACAAAAGAAGAAGGAAGAGGAAGCACAGAAGAAGAAGGAAGAGGAAGCAAAGAAGAATGTAGAAGTAGAGCAGAAGCAGAAAGAAGAGGAAGATAAGAAGAAGATGGAAGAGGAAGAGAAGAAAAAGAGAGAAGAGAAAGAGAAAGAAGAGAAGGAGAGGAAAAAGAAGGAAGAAGCAGACAAGACAATTGAAGCAATGAAGAGCACATAGATGGAGACTCCTAAGGCAACCAGGAGCCAAGCCAAATCAGCTGCTATCTTGAGTCCTATTGATCTCCAATATGCAAGTGAGTCTAAGCTTATGTCGAGCATCAAGGTTGCCCAAGAGCACCTTGAAGGCATTCGCAGGAAAAGGGAACAAGATATTATTCAGGCAGCTGTAGACACACTTACCAGTTTAATCCCCGGTACTAATCTTCCTAGCACTGAATCATCACTAGTACAACTCAAACTTTTATGTACTGTAGTGGATGATCAGTTGCAGAGTCTGGAAGAAGCAACAGAGGCCAATGTAAAGAAAGAGCACCAAAAGGCTCTTAATGTTGCTCTAGTGAAGAAGTTGAATGAGCTTAGGACTGAATTGTTGAAAGATCAAAAGGACATAAGGAATACCTTGGATGAGGGGAACTTGCTACTCAGCAAAATCTATCAACCTCTTCTATTCTATGATGATGTGCTAGCCAAGAAGCAATAGCTTCAAACGGACTTACAGTCCTACTTGGGCACATTCAAGACTCCTTATGATTTCTTTGTAGCGTATGGGCAAACCATTCACAAGTTCCAGATCTAGTTAGCCAAGATGGAGCAAGAGATCAGCACATGGTCTAGGGATTTGTAGGAGCCTCAACTAGTATTACTTCCATGACTACAAATTCTTTAGAAGTGTTATTTGAACCTGGATACCCTGACAGTCACACAGGAACTGAGCACAGTAGATACCATGGAGGAATAGGTATCCCAGATGCAGATAGAGAAGGAAGTGGCAACCTCCCTACTTGAGTCCTGGTCCCTATCCATGAAACAATTTTTTTAGGACTATAAATCAAGTTTTGACAAGTATTATTCATTATTGTCATAAATTTTTATATATATATATGGAAACAAGGTTTTTCAAGCAGTACTTTGTCATTGTTGGCAAAGGGGGAGAAGTATATCTGGTTTTTGGTTTTAAAATTTTGATCTTTTGACATAGGGGGAGAAGTATCTATTTTGAAATTTTGATATATGTTGTGATATATGCTATATGCTCTGATGATTATGCTCTGTATACAAAATTGCTATACACTATGTTGTTTAAGGGATACTATATATGCTTAGGTGGAGCAATTCTGTTAATGGCAAGTTTTTGTTGTAAAACACTTAGATGTCAAAATTTTATTTCCCTAAGTGTTGCCATCAATGCCAAAGGGGGAGATTGTTGGCATTTCTATTGTTTATGTTGTGATTTTCATTGATGGACACACACTTGCATTGAGATCCCCTTTATATGTATGAGCTTGTGCTCAACTGGTATTTGTTCCAACTAGTATGTTGTATACTAGTCTTTAGACTAGTGGTGATTTTGCAAAATGTGTTTCTCAGTCTGAAGCAGCATGTCGACCTCAAGCAGTTCATAGATTCCAAGCCGTACGAGGGAGCAAAGTGGCACAACACATTCTTACCAGTCTTCATTTTTGTCAAACTGGCAATCGGTATTTTGTATGAACTGGTAACACTCTATGATGAGTTACCAACCAGCATTTTGTTATGAGTTACCAATCCACTGATTGTTTGACAGTGCCGACACATTGATGGTGCTTCTTGTGTCATGTTACTGAGTATGTCTAGATTCATTGAACCTAGGAAATTGTAATGTAATCCTATTGTACCGACATGAAATCAGATTTCTTTAAAAAGACATCATGTCTAGGGTTTTAAGTTGTTGCTGAAAGGGTTAATGTCGAGCTGCAGTTTAAGGTGGAAGTTGAGAATGATCTTATCTGAGAAGATCAAGTTGTAACTATGAGAGAGAGAGAAGACTAAAGTAATGTTGGAATGCATTAGCTATGAGCAATATTGGATCTAACCAAGTAGTTTGTGCTATTAGATAGATCAAACACTTGTTGATTACTCACATCTTTGACAAGTCTATAGCCCTTAACCGGGTAGGCCTCAAAGCCTTTGTAAAATCCTCTAACAAGGTGGTTAACACATGTGAATCTAAAATCCTCTAACAAGGTAGTCTTTAATCAGACTTATCTCCTAATAGAGATTGAGATTCCTAACAGGATCTGTTCTGGTGAAGAACATTGTAAGACCTTAACCGGTCTGGTTTCTGTTCTACAGATAGTGACTTGTGAGTTCCATCTCACCATGGTTTTTTCCTAGTTGGGTTTCCACGTCAAATATCTTATGTTATGATTGTATTTCTTTTGTGTGTGAATGCTTTATTCTCTTTTTGGTTTGCATGTGTGGTAACTGGTTTAACTGTTAGACTATTTTACCGGTTTATCTTTAGACTATGTAAGTGTTTTAGTGTAGTGATTTTTGGCATGCTAATTCACCCCCCCTCTCAGTATTCATCAAATTCAAATATAATTTAAATAAAGGGGCAAATCTATTAACCAACAGATTTTTGGCGACTCTGCTAGAGAGTCTAATCATAACTCTGGTTGCTTAATTACAAAATATCAAGAATTGAATTGTTAATTTCTAAGAATATTTAGGTGTTATCAAAGTTTTGTATTTTATACAAACTAGAATCAAGAAGGTACACAAGGTCTCAAAGGTGAGAAGGGATAGTTGGCTCTGTTTTTCAAGAATTGTAGAGCCTAAATTTTCAGCCTTCCTTTTCACATCGGAGATGAGCAAGAAGTAGACCTCCTTCTCCCTCCACTTCATTCTTTGTGTCCTTGTGTTTTTAGGATTTAATATTGCATGGTATTACTATACCCGGTGTAATTAACTTGACCCCTCTTAATATCATTCTTCCAATGGTAGTAAACAACCCTTGGGGGGCAGCAGTAGGTCCACTGAACTTGGGTTTAAATTTGAATGCTCTTCTGAAAGGAGCGAGATATCACTTGCCAAAATTTAGTGGTGATGGGAAGACCTCAGTTGATGAACACTTGAATGCATTCAATGTTTCCTATTATATAATAGTTGTCCAACATGAAGATGTTGCAGTAAGGTTGTTTATAGAAACATTAACTCAAGCTGCTACAAACTGGTTTTATCATTTACTAAATGGAGCAATAATGAATTAGCAGGACTTGAAATCAAGGTTTGAAGCAAGGTTTAAAGTAGCAGAGGATGAACACTCTCTTTTGGCTCAATTGGCCCAGTTAAAAAAGAGATTCCAATATCAATGAGAGATTTCATAGCAAAATTTGATAAGATTGTACATAAGACTCCTATTAATCAGAAACCTTTAGATGATAATCTGAAGTATTTCTTTATAAATTCCATGTATTTAGAGATAAGTTTTTTGATCCATAGACAGAGAGTAGCAACCTTGAATGATGCCAAAATTCTTTCCATTCAATTGGAAGATGATTTGATCACTGCAGGAAAGTGGAAGAGAGAAGTATAGATGCCCAATGCTCAACCTTCTACCTCTTTGGATCCTATAATTCAAAGATTGATGAATGACATGATAACTCTAAAGAGACATCTATCTAAAGCAAGTACAACTTATTCATCACCTTATCAAGACATACCTAAGAGAAATACCAATTAATCTCTAGGGATTGAAAACAAATCTTTACAATTACCCCCAACCCAACAAAGATTGGCAATTGAAGCCCCACCACCAAAAGGGAGTATGTGTGTTTTTCATCTTATAGATGAGCATGATGGAAATTCTTGTCTTGAAATGGTGCGATATATATAGTTGATTAGTTCAAAAGATATTTCAAATGAACTAAGTGAAGAAGAATATTTTAGGCAACCCGATGACTATGAAATCCACTTCCTAGAGTATGAGACAGATTCAGAAAGAGGAGGTGACATTTTGGTTACTTTGGAGGATCCTTCATGTGGTGTGCTAACCAGAAATCAGTAGAATGTAAAACCTCAAGATGTTTTGTCATCCTCTATCATGAATTCAAAAGGTAAGGAAATTATTTCTAGATTTAATAACAATGACTAAAAGGCTCAAGAGTCTCCGTTAGTAAAATTTGTGCAAAAGGAAAGTTCTTTTGAAATTGTAGAATTTTGTAAATCCTCCCAGATCCAAATTACACCTGCTAAGTATCTTAAATTAAATCCCAAAGAATTGGATAAACTTTTGAGGTTTGTAAAAGGAGATAATGTATTACAAGCTAATGGAGCACAACAATCAGTAAATGCTACATTGTCATCCCAGCGAGAAGTGTCAACTCAACCTAATGTTCTTGAAGTGACTCCTAAAATGACTGCCCTTCAAATTGATGATACTTTACCTATTAGTGAATCAAAACCTGATCCTTTTTATATATCATTGTTTATAAATGGTAATAAATTAAACAACTGTATTATAGATTTAGGTGCATGAGATAATATAATGCCCTCTGCAGTAGCCAAAGCACTGGGGTTATCCTTAACAAAAACTTTTGGTAGGTGTTATTCAATGGACTCCAAACAAAACCCCTATTAAGACAGATTAAAGATGCTCAAGTAGTTCTTGCTGCCCACCCAAATAAGAGAATCAAGCTCAATATTCTAATAGTTAACATTCCTGCAAGTTATGAAATGTAATTTAAGTCGTACATTCTATAGAGACTTAAGAGATGAGATAAAAATGGATTGGTCTCAAGCCACTATTCCCATAAGAAAACAACAAGTCACTTTGCAACCTGAACCTAAATATAATTTCACTTTTTTTCCTTCTGATGATCCAAGGGCACAAATTCTGTATCATGAATTTCAATTCAGAAATTACACATGATTTTATCTGATAATGATGCAGCAAGAAGTATATCACAACTGAAGGTAGAGAAAAATTTATGGTTAATGGAGTTTGATGGGAGTTGTGCAGCATAAGGTTCTGGTGCAGGGGTACTACTTATTCTACCTTCTAGTACTCACATTCCTTTTTCTTTTAAATTGGAATTCGGGAACACAACAATGTGACTGAGTATGAAGCCTTGTTATTAGGTTTAGCCGAAGTGAAGAAATTGGAAGTAAAGCTTCTTCGAGTCAAAGGAGATGCAAATTTGATTATGAAACAAGTTAGATGATTGTTCAATGTAAAAAATGAAATACTAAAACACTACCAAAATAGAGTTTGGGATGAAATTGAAGATTTTAATGCATTTTCTATTGAAGCTATTCCTAGAGAGCAAAACTCTAAAGCAGACTCTTTAGCCATATCAGCTTCCTTTTTTATTCCTCATCCTGAGTTTTTCGATGATATTTATTGAGTGGAATTAATATATTGGCCTAGTGTTCTTGATAACTCAGAGTTTTGGCAAGTCTTTGAAAATGATAAACAAATTAACAATTTTATGCAATGTGTTGAAACATTTGCTACTACATATTTTGAAGGGTTAGATGCAGAATGTAAAGAGTTTTCACTAGAACAGGCCAAAGAGTTGAGTGATAGGGTTATGCAGTTAAAAGGGAATAAGATTCCTAATGGGTTGGTTTCTCTAGAACGTCTCTTTGATCACCATGATGCTTACAAGAAAAGAAAGGGTGAATAGATTCCTGCAATCCAAGATGTTGGAGGTTATGAAAGAATTAAGATTGGCACTGAAGATGATCCCAAATATATAAATCTCGGAAAATATTGCACACCTGTGGAGAAAGAGAGGTTCACTAGTCTCCTATTGGAATTCAAAGATGTTTTTGCTTGGTGTTATGAGGACTCAAATAACTTTAGGGACATAAAATTGTAGCATCACATTCCTCAGAAGCTTGGAGTAAGTCCTCTTCAACAAAAGCTTAGAAGTTTCAATCATAAAGTAACTGAAGCCATATTTCAGGAAGTAGACAAAATGTTGAAGGCTAGGATTATATACCCCATTCACCATTCTACATGGATAGCCAGCATTGTTCCTATTCGGAAGAAAAATGGAGAAACAAGAATTTGTGTAGATTTTAGAAACCTGAATCAACCTAGTCCAAAAGATAATTACCCATTACCTGCTATGGATCATATTTTGCAAATGATTTCAAGTTCAGAAATGATGTCTATGCTCAATGGCTTTTCTGGGTATAATCAGATTAGTGTTTTAGAAAGTGATCAACATAAAATTGCCTTCATTACTCCTTGGGGTACTTTTGCTTATAATAGAATGCCATTTGGTCTGATTAATGTAGGGGTGACCTTTCAACGGGCTATGGACCTATCCTTTGGTCATTTGAAAGATAAGATAATTATTGTATTTCTTGATGATTTAACTGTCTTTTTAAAGGGAATAAAGAATCACCTAAGATACTTGAGGCAAGTGTTACAAAGGTATCGTGAACATGGAGTGTCCTTAAATCCAAAGAAGTTAGTATTTGGGGTGGTAAAAGGTAAATTTCTTGGCCACATCATCTCTAAAGAGGGAGTAAGAGTGAATTCTAAAAGGGTAAAGGCAATTCAAAATCTAAGTCTACCATCAAATAGAAATGAAGTCAAATCTTTCTTTGGACAAGTAAATTTTCTGAGGAGATTCATTCCAGATTTTGCAGAAATCACTAGGTACATTGTGAACTTGATGAGTGAAAAGAGAATTTAAATGGAATGATAAAGGAAAGAAAGTGTTTGAATCAATAAAGGAGGCTATTAGTCATGCACCTATCTTGGTCAATCCATATTTTGAAAAGGATTTTATTATCTATTGTTATACCTCAGAGCATACAATGTTAGGAATTTCGTTGCAAAAGACTGAAGATAATGAAGAAATCCCAATATCTTTCATGAGTTTTCCCCTGAAGAAACATGAATTAAAATATTCCCTGATGGAAAAGAAAGCATATGTAATTGTAAAAGCCGTAAAATAATTCAAATATTATATTCATCATTCTCATGTAGTTGTTTATGTGTCACACTTTGTAGTTAAGAGTATTTTGACTCAACAGGATATAGGAATGAATAATAGAGCTTCATGGGTGTCCAAGATTTAGGAGTTTAATTTGGATATTGAACCTACAAAATTGGTGAGGGGGAAGGGTCTATGCAAGTTGATTGCTGAAAGTAAGAGCGAAGTGAGTGAGGCATTGCCCTTAGTCTTGTTTCTTGGGCTTCAAGATTCCTCGTTTGCAAACGTTGCATATTATTTAACCTATGGGGACTATCGAATGCATCTTTCTTCAAGAGAAAAATGGACCTTAGACTAAAAGCTACCAAATATGTCATTTTTGATGATGTGTTGTACAAAAGGGTTTTAAATGGAACTTTCTTGCATTGTGTGGATAAATTACTTCAGAAGTCACTATTGAATACCTTTCATAATGAAGCCTGTGATGGTCATTTTTCATCAATAGTAACTGCTTACAAAATTTTGATAAATTTCTATTATTGGCCAAGTATGTTCAAGGATGCATATGCATGGGTAGTCAAGTGTGAAAAGTGTAAATTATTCACAAGTAAGATGCAACTTGTAGCATTATCACTTCGACTGGTGATTTATGGACAAACCATTCAAACATTGGGGTTTAGATTTTATAGGTCCTTTGTCGCCTACCTCAAGTGTGGGACATACACACATACTAACAACCATAGATTATTTCATGAAATGGCTTGAAGCCATTCTAGCATGGGAGATGACTTCTGAGATTGTTTGTAATTTTCTTAAAGAAAATATTCTGGTTCGATTTGGGGTTCCTCTGAAAATTGTGGCTGATAATGCAACTAATTTCTCTTCTGCTAATATTTCATTATTCTATTATGATCATGGGATATCCCTCGCTCATTCTTGAGATTATTACCACCAGGGTAATAGCCAAGCAAAGTAGAGCAATAAAAATCTCATAAATATTATGAAGAAGTTGGTGAGTGAAAATTATAAAGACTGGCATAAGAAATTGTATGAAGCTCTTTGGGTAGATCGTACATCTCTGAAAAGAGATATTGGGATATCACCTTTTGAATTGGTCTATGGTGTGGGTGCTTAGGTGACACTTCCTTTAGAACTTGTAGCTACCAAGTTATAGACTGTTATTGGTGATGCCTATTTTTCAAGATTCTCTGGAGAAAAGGATTATGCATTTGATGAGAGTTGATGAAGAAAGAGACAAGTTAGTTGATCAGATTATAGAACATCAAATGAGGGCCAAGAAAATATTTGACAGGCGAGATAGGCCATGCAAATACATGCTCGGTGATCAGGTTTTGCTTTGGGATAGAAGAAGGGAACCAAAAGGGGCGCATGCAAAGTTTGAATCTCTATGGAAAGGACCATTTGTAATTCAAGAGGTAAAAGGGCCTAACTCTTTCAAATTAGCATATCAAGATGGTTCTATTCTTCCCCTGACCTATAATGGGAAGGATTTGAAGCTATATCAATTGTAAATGAGAGTCCATTTCGAGTCTTGTACATACGTTTTGGTTTGTTTAGTTTGTAGCTTTTTTTCCATTATTGTTTTTGTCTCGGTCTTTTGAATAAAGCCTATTTGAGAAACCAGAGATCCTCAAGTTCATGTCTAGTTCCCTTATAGTCCTACTCCCCTGCCAGAGCTGATGTTAGCATCCCCTCAATTTTCCATTAAAATTTCAAGCTTGCGGGTTGCCTTTTGGTGTTTCTTTCCTTTTTCAGTCTTTATATCTCTTTTCTTTGAACCTAAGTCATTGAACCTTTAAATAGTTCAAAGGTTCAAGGCTCAAAGTTTGCTTTAGGTAATGTCCTTAGTGGCTTTGTTTTAATTAAAAAGCAAGTGCATTGTTGTAATGTGTTTTGAACTTTGAACCCGTGAACCTTTTTTTGTTCAAGGTTCAAAAGTTTATTTTATGTGAGTCGCGACTATACAATTTTATTTAATGAGAAAGCGTAAATGTGTTTAATTCAGTATTGAACTTGAACTTTGAACCATTTGTATTTTGGTTCAACAATTCAAAGTTCAAAGTCCTTTCATTTGTTAGTTGTGGTTATTGCTCCTTCCCAATATTGTTTCAAGCCGCAAGTTTGAAAGTTTTATGTTGTTCTCTTTGAATGAAATTGATCCATTGAACTCCTTGTGAGTTGGTTCAAGGTTCAAAAGGTTCACTCCAAGTTGAGTCTAAAGATTTTAATAACACTGGAGGCAGTGCGGCAAAAATGAATATTCTCAACATCTAATAGTTTAAAATTCAAAATTTGGAAAAAAATCATGAGGACATTAACTATTTGTGCGGAGGTGATGAACAATTAATAAAGTGTCAGGTTTTCAATCATATCACTATTACTTCACACATTTGAATGAATCATTATGAAGCATGTGTATATTTTTCTCGATTTTTTCCCATTTGTTCAAAATGACGTGAATTTATAAACAATTTTTTTAAGGTTGTAGTTGTTATAACTGAACAAATCAGAGACACCGAAGATAATTTCAGATCCACTTACTTGAGAGGGTTTCACAGATTCATGGTGGTAACAGTTGAGTTTAGAAAATTTCCCTATACTGTATTTCTTTAGTTTAGAAGGTTTGTCAATGTAGGAGAAATATTTGGTTTGTTGGAGTAGAATTCTATCCTACTTTAGAATTGTTTGGTTAAAGTATAAGTAGACATTATGAAACTTGGTCAGACATCATGCTTGGTGATCATACTTCTAGAATTAGATGATACTTCTTTAGCTCAAGCTGACCTAGGGGATTTCTTAGAAAGGGCCATAAACCCTAAAGTTGGTTCAATGATGGAGAGAACAGTAAAAAGTGGTTTGGTTGAAGCTGTCACATTTCCAATTGTTGCTCCATGCCTAGATTTGGTAATAACATGTATGAATAGACATGATACTGAAAATAGGTGCATAAGAACTAGTAGTGGCGAGTTGTTAGTTGATATTAACAGAGAAATAGTAATGGTTGTGATGGGAATCCTGCATAAGGATCTGAATTGGGACCTCATATGCATTCTTCTTTGAGAAGAAAAGTGTATATAGAAGTGTTATTATAAGAAATTGGCTTCTGAAAGTTCAAAAGGGGGGTCACGGTTGCTGAAGCCCCTTACCAGGGAGCACTTCATTACAACACTGCAAGATATTGTTATATTGTTGAATAGGCTATAAGGGAATTCACACTCCTTTTATTTGGAGGACTGGATGTATTTTATATTCAGGTTCTTCTATTAGGTTAAAAATATCTTGACTAGGTGCAAGGGTTTGCAGAAAGGCTCCATGAGGGTTTAAGTAATTTTGTGGGTATGTCTAGTTTTTATAGTGAACCATGGGTGGATGGTATGAATGTCAATGATTACTACCCTTTACTACAATAATAGTGATAGTAGAGCATATCACTAGATGGAATGTTGTCTTTGCAGGAAGACTTGTATTTGAATTATGGGGTAGTGTTTGATTAGTATATATGATGACATTTTCATTCAATTTTTGAGGTTTACCTATCTTTGAGTGGGTGGTTTTGAGGTTGAACCATTCAAGGTACCCAGATACACCTTTGATAGCTATGTACTCATTGAAGTGAGTAGACAATTGGATCATATTGATAAAAAGTTAGGACCAAAGGATGAATCTAGAGTTGCTTTTCCAATTTAACTTGGCTATTATAGTTGTAAGTCCATCCCTAATGCTTTAAACTTGGAGTTATAAGTTAAGAAGATGAATTTGTAGGCTTATATTGCTAGACTTCAAGTTTGATAGTAGAGGATATGCTATGGAGAATCTAAATGTAGATGATCATTTCTATTATGAACCCCAGTTGGAAGATTACCAGGGAAATTGTAGTGATGAGTATAGAGTAAGGAAGAGATTATGGTCGAGATTCACTATACAACAAGTAATTACCATGAGACTTCACATCAATGTGTTTGGGGTACAGGCAGAAATAGGGGAGGATGTTTTAGATCCTAAGTTTAATAAGAAGGTTCAAGGGCAACCGATTCTTGAGATTGACTGGGACAAGAGGGAGTAGGCAGAGACCTTCAATATTATAAGGAGAACTTAAAAATGGTTAAGGGACCAAAAATTTAGAAAAAGATCACTCATGCCTTCCCATGAACTAATAGTTGGTTCGCATGTTGTGACTCAACTTCCTATTTCTACCTCTAACAAGATTGTTGATGTTGTAGGTGATACAAATCTAGTTATTGGAGAAATTCAACCCAAAAGATCAAAAATGTCCCCGCTGAGTTCTTCAGCAGTCCGAGTGACTCATTCAAGAAGAAAAAAGAAGAGTAGAGAGCCAATATTGAACCAAATTGTTGTAGACCCAGATCCGAGTGAGGAAGTTAAAGTGATAGTGGATCAATATGAATTGAATAACCCTCCAATACAAGATGTGGATACAAGTAAAGAACTAGAAGGTGAGCCGAATCCAATGAACACCAAAACTATTGTTGATTCCCTGAGTTCTCAAACAACTCCTCCATACAAAGAAACTTGAATCACTCCGCGATGGTTAGCAGCTTCCATTGGGAAGAAACACAATGTTTTCCCAATCAAAATTCCCATGGAAGATATGGTGAGCAAGTGCCTCGAAAGAGTGTCTAAGCCAAAGAAACTAAAAACACAAACAATGGTGGAGGTAGACAAGGCTACAGGTAATTGGACAACTAAAATAGCTAAACCTATCCTAGGAAGAGACTCAAAGAAAGACACTAAATATGACTTCACTGTGGAGAAAATTGATTTGGTAGTTGCTTCACGGGAGGTTGATGTCAAGCACTTGGAATCCTCCACAAAGAGGATGATTTCAAGATCTTGGAAAGATGAAAAGGATACAAAGGATTTGAAACAGATCATCACCCAAATGGTTGAATACATTAATTCCATACACCATCGAAGTCCTCAACCCCTGTCACAAATGACACTATCCTTTGATCTCAAATCTCTGATGAACCATAAGAGGTTAGATTAGGTTCAGAGGAATAGAATGGTGGCAGAGATGTTTAATGAATGGCTTGACCTCATAATATAGAAGGGTTCATATTATATTGTCAGCTTGGTAAAAGTGTATGAAGATGTTGTAACTATAAGTAAGGAGTTAGAACTAGAAGTTGTTGCTTGGGAAAAGGAAATGACTAAATGGGTGGTAGTACTTGTGCAAATGAACGATGTGCAGAATTTTGGCATAATGAAGTTCTTAACTGAGAAACCCCATGGAGAGTTTGGATGAAAATGTGCTTTATGTGTCGAGGAAAAATGTAGAGTGGCAAAATTCAATCATCAAACAAGGCCATGAGGAATGTACAAGATTTCTTAAAGGGTTGATAGATCTGATATAAACAATGCAAAAAGATCTTAAGTGTATTGAAATCCAACTCATGAAGGATGATGCTCAAACAATTGAAGCTACTGTAGACATGGCAAAGATATTCAAGGAAAGAATATAGTTCATCAGGGAAACAAAGTCCTTGACTACAGATAATTTCTCAAAGGTGGCTATAATAGAGTCAATGCTCACAGTTTTCTCTAATAATTTAGAGATGCATAAAGCTAAGGTGTTGTAGGTAAATATGGATAAGGAGGTCTTGAAATAACACATATTACATATTGGACTCCCGTATTTTCAAGTCATATTGAATTTATCAGCAACACATCTGGAGTGGTGTAACATGCGCAGTTCCATAATGAACCAGGATGAATCAATGACCTCCTCTGCCACGATGGAGTCCTGATCAGCTAATGGATGAGATGTCAACCAATCTGCGGCTATTGTTTATTTAGTTTCACTTATTTTCAAGTAAACTATTTCTTTAACTCTAGGTTAGAGTTAAAAGTTTTAGTTATGATGTAACAAACTATTGGCCTAGGGGCTATTTATGTAAGTAAGTAAGTTTAAGTGAAGGTCCAAAAAACTGTGATTTGGAGGAACAGATTATTTTTCTTTGAAATTCTCAAAACTGATATTTCTGGTGTTTTGAATGAAATTTTATAATGTGCAATCTTAAAATCTATGTATTTGAAGAGTTAGCAATCTCAGTTGGGATATATGCTGATGTGCAAAAATATCATTTCATTACAAGTTATTTCTGTGTTTTTGAATTCATTGATTTCATTATAAGGAAATTCATTATTGTTTAAGTGGTATTGATCCCCCTTGTCTTATGAGGCATGAGTGAGAATCGATCAACATTTATACTTCTTTGAGTTTACTTTGTTTTGGGTTTATGGAATGAACATGTGTGGAAGTAGAAGTTTGTGACCTCTACATTTGAAATACAACTTCATAACATTGTTTTCAGTCTTCATAGCATTCTTTTGTGTTCATGAATGAATGTGAAATCTTTTTGCGCTTTCTTGTGAAAAGTGTATTGATTTCTAATTTTTTTGCATAAAAATTCATTGTAAATCTCACAAGGAGATGCCCTCTAATACAGAGGATGAACCTTGAATCGGTTCACCCAATTGTTGGTTCATTTGTTTTCCTTTCATAAAGGGTGCATGAGATTCATAATTTAATTCAAATATAATTTAAAGAAAGTGGAAAATCTATTAACCAACACGATGGAAATGATCTTTTTATTACAGACTATGCACAAAAAGGAGGAATGAAAAACTAATGCTCCTCAAAACCTGTGATGCTTGGGGTACCACTTGCATCATTAGATTTAGGATTTTGCCCCAGTTACAGATTGGACCTGATTTATTATGGACAAAAAGGGTGAAAAGAGAGGTTTATTATGAATGTCTAACTAATCTTAGGTAGATCAATAACAACCCATGATGGGAATGGGTATGTTTATTATGGATAGATAGGCTTTGAGTGTGTGCAAGGTGAAAGGATGAGATTCAATCTTGAAGGAGGGAGGAGCAATGTGTCTACACATGGTGCTATTAACCCGATTTTTACCATGGTACTTGCCTAGGGCACCACCAAAGTGGTTTTCCCCATTGGACAGATTTATTTCTCTTTACTTTTTTTGATTTTTTTTTTTTGTGTCACAAGGTGCGTGCTTTCCAGGTTTTCACGAACTAATAATTTTATTTTAATGATTTTTTTGTATATTTTATATTTTTGATTTTTTTGTATTTTTTATTTATTTATTTTTTATTTTTATTTTTTATATTAGGATATTCTGAAGAGCTAAGTGTAAAACCTGCGAAGGTGCATGATGTTGATAGGATCTTCCAAAGGTTCTCCATCTGAGGTTCAGAGATAATATGTATCTATTCCATAGATTGTTGTGATGATGTGAGGACCAAGCAAATTTGGTTTGAATTTTCCCTTCTTCTCTCTATCTTACTGATTCTCAGGATTTTCTCTAAGAACTAAGTGACCCACCTGAAATGTAAACGGCTTTACCTTATGATTGTAGCTTTGAAATTCCTTGACCTAATGATATGTAGCTCGAGTGACTATCTTCCTTGATAAAGGAACTGAGATAGAATTACTAGTGTGTGGACTACACAAGCTCGTATGCATGTCACCTAAAGAAGTTTGGTCATCCCTGATAATAAAGTCCCTTGAGGAAGTTCCATTAAAGGTCCATGATGTATCGCTAGAAGGGACAAGATGTGCAGAACAATTGGATGAGTTATGAAGGCTTATGATTGCTAAAAAAGTGAAAGTAGCATGGCATGATGGAGACTTAGGATCAACAAGTGTTCTTTTTGACTTGAAATTTTAGAACTTTTTCCCCCAGTTATTTTGATATTAGGGGAGATAAACTCTTGTTCTTTTTTCTTCATAGGATTTTTATCCTTGACTTTGAATTTTCCAGAGTCCAATAGCTTTTCTTTTTTATTTGGACTGAAGGAGTTCTCTTTATTTTTTGACTTTCAGATTTTTCTTTTCAAAGCTTGAGTTTTGATCCCCAATAAGTAAGGGTTTTTCTAATTCTTGTTGATCCAAGTCTGGGAGAGGAGTGGAAATGGAATGAATGGATGAAATGGTAAAGCTATGTGAGTTCTCAAGAGGCCTGACGATATATTAAATAGATTCTTTGTTAGAACCACTCTTAGGACTATTGATAGATCAAGAGTTGCTTGCACCACTAGAGGAGATTTACATTCAGACTTAGTAGCCACAACACTAGGTGCTTCATGCCCAATTCCTTGACATTGTAAATTATTTGTAGGTTGTTCCCATCGACTAAATGTCTTAGGAGATAGTGGGAGTTTATTAACATGAAAGATATACTCACCAAATCCCATGTCTTTAATCTTGAACTTCTCTTTGAACTCTTCTTTCTCTGATATAGAAGTTTATAAGTAATCTGGATCAACATATGTTGATGAAGGAATAGCCCCTTAATGACTGGGATTGTTATTTATGATCTTTCTCACTAGTTATTATAATATATGAATAAATTCAAATCTCCTTTGATAGTCACTTCAACTCCATTGTGTGGAAACTTGATACATTGATGATTTGTTAAGGGAAAGACTCTCATTTCATGAATCCATGGACATCCCAAGAGTATATTGTATGTGATCTATAAATCAAGGACTTGACATACCACATCCTTTGTCACTGGCCCAACTTTGAGAGGTAAGGTGACCATGCCCTTGGATGAGCGCTCTTCATCATCATATGCTTTAATGGTGATTGCATGTGTATAATTCATAGCCTTTTCAGAATATCCCAATTGCTTAAGAGTATTCAATCTACAAATGTTCAGACCGACTCCTCCATCTATCACAACTCATTTTATTTAGTTTTTATAGATAAAGGATTTAATATGTAAAGGTGCATTATGGGGTTGGGTTACAAATGCATCATCGGCTTCTATAAATATGAGGGTATGTGGAATGGAAAGGTATCCCACCATGGCTTGAAACTGGTCCACATTTAGGTTAGTGGGTATGGAAGTTTCTCTCAAATTCCTATCAAGGATGGCCTAATGTACGAGGGATATGTGTAAAATCTCAAGGATGGAGATGACGTCGGGTGTCTTCCCTAGCTGACCTATAAGGTCATAGTCATTCTTTGTGGATGATGAGGTTGTGGTCTTAGATGGAATGCCTTGCAAATTGAATTTACCTCGACGAGTTGTGACATTACATTTGAAGGTTTCAATTTTAGAAGATGAGGAAGATGGTCCAATTCCTTTTAAGACAACCTTACTCCATTGGGTAGGACCTTCAGAAGTTTTATCCTTGATGATGATGGTTGAAACATGGTTGTCCATTGAAATGTGATTAATGGTAGGATCATATTCATAGGGAATTTTAGTATAATTATCTTGACTATTGCTAGTTTTGGCTTTTCTATTGTCATGTTTAGGAAATGGCTCCTTAAACATCACATGCTCTTCATTGGAGGTATGTCCATCAACTTCTATGCCACCTCTATCAATGAGATCATGTATAATATTCTTCAATCTGTGGTAGTTGCTAGTAAGATGTCCTTTTCTCTTGTGATATTCACAATATTCATCATCATTCCACCAATTTGGTCTCACTTTTGCTTCATATGGTGGATTATCTGGTAATGTTATGAGTTTGTTTTCCACTAACTTATTCAATGTGGTTTCAACTGGTTCTTCCAAAGGGGTGTATTTCCTTCGAGGCTTTGATTTCCTTTGATTGTTCACTTGATTGTTTGAGTTAGAAGAACTTGCACCAGGGAAATTTATCTTAGGTTTCACAATATTTGTGTCTACTACCTTGTCATTGACTGTACTCTTATTCTTGTTCCAAAAGAGAGGTTTGCCTTTCCCATTTGATTCCTCTTTGTTCTCTTTGAATATCTTAATGATACCTTGTTCAATAAGAACTTTTTCTATCACCATTCATTTCTCAATGACGTCTTTTAAGGTAGACAAACATGATTTTCTTAGCTCATATTAGATATCCTTGTTGACATTTTGAGTGAACATTTCTACCATTTATTTTTGTGTTATATCACAAGAGAATCAGCTAATAAGGCCTCTCCATAATTGTAAAAATAAAGAGAAGGATTTCCCATGTTTCTACTTAGTATTGCATAGGGTCACTACTGACACATTTGTTTCAATGTTGTATGAAAAATGTTGTATGAAAGCCTCTTCTAGATCACCCTGTGACTTAATTCTAGGTGGAAGTTGGGAGAACCATTTTATAGCTTGTTCATCTAAGATTTGTGGGAACAATCTCATCAAGTATGTTTCTTTCGCTACTACCTCAATGCAACCTGTGAAAAACTGTCTTATGTGTGCCTTAGGATCCCCTTTGCCTTTGTATTTATCAAACTTTGGTATTACAAAATGTGGAGGGAATGGAGGCATTTTAATGCTTCTATAAAATTGGTAAGGACGTATGTCCTTCATTGTGTATTGTTTCTTTTGTGTATTCATGTCTTCCATTTGCCTTTGTAAGTCCTTTATTTGATGTTGTAAGTCATTCTTGGGTGGTGTCTTTTCTCTTTGTGCTAGTCCCATGCCTGAGCCAACAGGTGGAGGAGGATGGTATTGATAATAGATGTGTTCATATGGAGGAGGGATATAATTATAGCTTGGATATGGACAACTTTGTATAGTATTATAGTGAGGAGCACTAGGTCTAGGTTGATACATGTCATGAGCATAGGGAGAGGAGGTGTCATAAGAATGATCCTGGATATTGCCCCCAAATCTGACTTGGGGTCTCACCATATCATGATTTTGAAGATTCAGTTGAGTGTAATTATATGCATTGGTATGGTCTAGGGTATCACTATGAACATGTGTGGTAGTAGTTCTTCTCCATGGAAAAGGATGACTACAGGGTTGTTCATGAGAGGTTCTATCATAACTGGAATGAGAATGAGTGTATGTGTTTGGAATCTCAGGTTTTTGAAATAGGGATGAAGGTGACTCAAGCACAAGATGCTCTTTCTTACCACCACTATTGGGTCTCCTTTATCTCGTGTTAACTTGATTTGTTTGGTTTTTATCATCCAAAATCTGTGACATATCAAAATCATGAGGTAATCTTATTCCATTTTGTGCCATGACTTGTAAGAAATATTATCTCCCTTTTCATGTTATTTCTTGAACCAATCTATTAAAATGGGTATCCATGATAGTTTCCTCAACTTCTATAGAATCCACGGATGCATTGTCATTGTTGTCATTGTCTTGTATATTAATATTTTCAAATAGATTATCGAATCTATCTCCATCAAACTCATAGGTACTCATGTTTAAAGACCTTAAAGCTTCTTTGACTTTCCTTCTAGACCTTTGTGAATGAGTTTCAATGATGGACTAAAGTATTGAGAAAAATGAAAGGTAGGATGAAATTGCAAAGACTATGGAAGACCAAGAGGTGTATGAAGTGTAGAATCTAGGGTAAACTTGCAATGTCCAAGAGTGTAAGACCAAAGTAGGAGAGTAAGGTGTGGCTTCCAAAGAGATAATGGATCTCTTGATGAGGTAAGTTGACCTTGAATCCAGGAATGCATGTTTAAGAGCAAGGTGTGGCTTCCAAAGAGATGATCGATCTCTTGATGAGGCTAGTTGACCTTGACTCAAAATGATCAAATGAGACCATAAGATGATGGATCTTGATGTGAGACTCTTGTAGTGTTGTGTTATAGTATGTTTGCAAAGTTTTATGAGGACAAGCAAAGTAACCTTTTGACTCAAAATTGGAAAATATGTATGAGGCCAATGCAAGTGAAGGAAAATGGTTGACTATGTATTACCAAGATAGGTTGACCAAATAATGAAGCCCTATAGGAAGCAACCTTACAAGCTCTTTAGAAATGAAAACTTAAGTCCTTATTATTCTCAAGAGTTTTCTTGTAATCTCTCAAATGTGAATGCAAATGTAGTTTTAACAAACCCAGATGTGATTTTGAAAATGTTTTGCAGTTATGTCCAATTTTAAAGTTGTTGAATGTGACCAAATTTCAATATTTTGAGTTTTTAGTGGCAAGAAGACACAATAACAATGAAGACTCAATGTTTGAAGGTGTTTTGTCTTAAGAATCCAAAATGTTTCCAAATGTGAAATTTTTTTGGATAGACTTGAAACATGACAAACACAATGTTTCTTTGGTTTTGCTTGAAAATGTTTTAGTGTTTTGATCATGCAAGCACAAATCCTAGGGCTAACCGAGACAATAGTTGTTGAATCTCACATGGGGTTTACCCTATGCTACACAATTCAGAGCAGATACTTAGATGGTTGACCCAATTTACACCACCCTTGGCACTCACTTCTTTCAGGTAGCCAAGAACGAATCCCCACAAAAATTCCATCTAGCAAACTTTATATCTCTACTAAGAACCGTAAGAATGTGAGCCGCTTCAGAGGTCCAACCTCCTGCACCAACAACTACAAGGTTTTTGGTGTTTCTAAAATAAAAAAGTGCTAGTAAGGGTTTCTGTTAGGAGACTATCTTTTGAAGTCACGCAAGCATGATTAAGGCCTATAGCCCAACAAAGTACCAAATAATTTAGTAGTCATGCAAGCATTATTTAGACATCAAAGACCCTACAAAGTTCTTGGTATGAGATAAATATTAGATAGCTCCAACCTTTGAAATTTTCATCCCAAGAGGCCTATTATAGTGAGTTGGAATGCTTGGGTTTTATCCATACTCACTTGGGTTGTTCCCTCCTCTCTAGTAGTCCTAGTGACCACACGGGGAGGTAGGCCCTCCAAATATAAACACAAAAGAGCCTAATGCTCAAAACATGAAAGACATTGGTTCAATTTTAGTGCACCAATTGAAGTGTTTCCTAGTCTAAGAAGATAAAGAAAACAATTTTAAAATTAAATATTTGTCAAAGTTCCTACACCAAGATTATTAATATTTTTTAAAGAATACCCCTCCTGCAAGCACACAAGTTAGGTAAATTTTAGATCCAAAAGACTTTGTGAAATAGGGGCCTTCGACAAGACGTTTTTTTTTATAGATTCAAATATCTAATTTTCCATAAGTTATTTTGGATCATAAAAAATAAACCACCTATAAAATTTTAAGACATTTCCATAAATGTAAGAAAATCCAAAAAAATTGCTAATTTCCTCCAAATATTATTTATTTTTTAATGACAATCATAAAAAATCATAGAAAATCGAAACTTGATCCAAAAAATCTGAATTTGCTATTGGAAATGCCTGATACCCATCCAAAGTCACATAAAAACATTCATGTCAAAATTCCAAGAATTTTGTGAGATATGATAAAAAAAAATGCAAAACCCTAATTTTTAAAGATCTGATTTTTTATGAATTTTTTGCATAAAAATTAAAATCGCATAGAATAGATGTTGCGTATAATTATGAGAGTTTTCCATAAATATAAGAAAATCCAAAAAAATTGCTAATTTTCTCTCAAAATTAATTTTGTATGAAAATTCATATAAAATTAAGAGAAAATGCAAATATGCTCCAATAAATTTGATTTTTCCTTGAGCACTTCTAATACTGTTTTTGACTTGAATACAAAATTTTAAACTAAAATTCCAAGCCATTTATGAGATTTGATCAAAACAATGCAAAACACTAATTTTTAAAGATCTATTTTTTTATGAAATAGTTTTCACCCAATTTAAATCACAAAAAATAAACCCCCTGTATAATTTTGAGAGCTTTCCAAAAATGTAAGAAATTTTGAAAAATTCACTAATTTTCTCTCAAAATTAATTTTTTATGAAAAATCATAAAAAATTCATAGAAAATTCAAATATTCTCCAATAAATCAGAATTCTTTACTGAGCACTCCTTATATTGTCCCCAACCTGCAAACTAAATTTGGTGCAAAGCTTCCAAGTCATCTATCAGATAGGATCAAGTCCCTCCAAGATATTAATCTTGTGTCCAAAACCCTAGCTGCACAAGATTATTCTCCAAATTATTTTACAAAATAGAAATATAGGGTTAGAAAAACTTGCATAAAACATAGATATAAAAAAAATCCATGTCCCACACCATGCGTACCAAAATGTGTATGGTGAAAAGTGATGATAAAATATTGTAAAACCATAAAGATCTAACCACAAACAATCTAAGTCCTAAAATAAAGCATTCACCAATACCAATAGAGATACCTAATATCATGTAAATCAACAAAAATAAAGAAATATTGTCATTCGCATGTCTAGTAGGGCTTCAATCTCCATTTTCTTCCTATCTCCATTGTTCTTGCTTGATATATTTTCTCTAAGATTTTATGTGTGCACAAGAGCTCAATAAAGAACGAAAATGTGGTTGATAGGTTGATCGCAAAAGATCTTGATTGCATAAGGTTAATTAGACAACTTCATTAGATGATTAGAGTGCCCATTAGATAATTATAATGTTCATTAGATGATTAGGGTTCGATAATTAAAGAAGCATCATCTTATATAAAAGACACTTTAGGAAATGGAGGGATAAGATTGAGAGGTGTAAAGATAAATGGTCGGCTAGGATTAAAGGGTAGGTAGAAGAAATAAGAAAATAATGAGAGGGTGGGTAGTGTAGGAATTAAGAGATGAATGCCATGTCTCATGGGTAGAAAAGGCTAATGAATTGACTAAATAAATAAAGATTTATTTAATTAATAAAGGAAGTGGGATCAATTAAATAAATAAAATATTTATTTAATTTAGGAAAAAGACAATTTAAATAAATAAAAGTATTTATTTAAATGAGGAAAGGCTTAGAAGAGGATTAATGAATTAATTAAATCAATAAAGATTTATATAATTAATAAAAGACCTAGGATTAAATAATTAAATAAATAAAAATATTTATTAAATTAGACAAGAAAATTTTAGGTGTCTACAAATTTAAATCAACACACTTGTGTCTATGGCTGATGGCTAAACAAGATGTCCATCAACTCCTCTGTCAACACCACATCCTCAGTCATGTGGGTCTGACATCCACTCCCGCAAATCATACACAAATGAGATGTGGATCCATCTGCAGCGGCCTCATCATTCGTCCCTATGCATATCCCCGAGAAACTGACACACAAATGTTGAATGGGCTCTTTATCACCACCTAGAGCAACTAATTGGTCATCATCTAGTACAAGAGGGTGGGCTAACTGTTTCCCATGCTGGATGATGGAACCAGTCAATGTTGTAGCCTCCTAAAGAGTCCATAGCTCCATTAACTCTTTCAGATCTACCAAGACAGCCTAATGCACCTTGGGTTTGGGTACTAGGGGTAGCGACTCTCTAGGGCTACTCCCCTACGGGCTCCAGGTCTATCTTGGGTAGATCCGCCACCTCTACCATAGAACTCTCTCATGCCAAAATAGTTTGGCCACACATTGAGGACAAATTCACAGTGTACTTTCTTGAAAATACAATGGCACCTTATAATTATTACAAGGTAGATCATCAAAGACCATCAACCACCTCTGCCAAAAATATCCTTCATATGCACATTGGTACACCAATGTATGGAAAACCTCTTTGCATTAAGAGGTAACAACTCAACATTTTTAGGATCAACAAAAAAGGCACATATTTGATGTTTACAAATATTTTTATTTTTCACTCCCTCGTATGATAACCCACTAGCATAGTATTGATGACACATATCCCTATAGTGTCCCCATTTTGTAATTAGTGTGGAAATGGCTGTGGCACCACTAGCTAATGTTTCTAGGCTAGTGGTGACGAATTTATGTTGCTCAAGCTCATATGTTTTCAATTTATTAATTAGTCTATTTATTTTAGATGTGTTTTTCCCTAATTGATTAATAAATTGCTCCTATGTATCAGCTATACGGTCAAAAGGAGGAGATGGAGGTGTATCTTGTGGGTTTTTTAGGGTTTTTCAGCAGGTGCATCTTGTTGTTGTTGTTGTTGTGGATTATCAGAATTTGGTTTTCAAAATAAAAATAAAAAAACCTAATCAAAATAAACGAAATTAAATTCAAACGTAAAAAAAATCGAATAAATGAGAAAGAAAAACAAAAATTAAGAAAAATTAACCTTGATCCATAGCGTTTGGAGGAGAAAAGTGGGAGCCCATTCGCAGTTGCATGGGGGAAATGAAGAAAAAAAGGCTCCAGTTGTAGGAAAAATAATACCTAGTTGATTTTCAAAAAAACTTTTATTGACAAGTACCGCGTATATGGTCACTTTCCTAAAGCACCACATACGTGGTATCTTTACTTTAGGCTCGGCGACAATGAACCTAAGCACATATTCGATGATTTCAAATTTTAATACCGCATACATGCTGCTTATTTTTTCATGTTCTTTTTAGGTGGTGTCCACTTTTTTGACCACCATCTTTTTGCACATATCCAATTTTAGAATAGAAATCTCTAGATCTATCTTAAAAAGTATTATTTTCCTAAATCTACTCAACGGTGACAAAACATAGAATATAATCTACAAAAAAATGCATCACTAGGTATCTAGATACATAATAGGATACTTTAGATGCATTATTTAATAGCTCAATTAGGGTGTTGAATGCATCTACTATGCAAATGACTATAATAGATGCAATGCTAAAATCTACAAATGAGGTATAAAATATGATAGTGTTGGTACTATGTGTAGACCTAGGTTCTTTAGATTATATAAATGATAACATTATTTAGATGGGATATTTTGGCTAGATTTTATAAATTTTGTGTTCTAAAAGAAGACACTTGAAATATAAGATAGAGTGATTGATTGACGTTTTTGGAGTAATAAGGCCAAAGGTGTCAGCGGTATCAAAAATTCAAGATTATCATATATAATTATACCCTAATTGTTTAGGTAGGTGTGTTGTCGAAAGTGCAATCCCAGGTGATAAAATACTATAGGATTGTGGATACATTCTCCACTCTAAAGGGCACATGGCTAGAGGTCTAGTGAAAGAAATCCTCAACATTTATCTTAATCCAATAGTTCAAGAAGCTTTTAACAAAGAGATACCAACCTTACTCATGATGGTATATGTCAGTTAACTTCATACATGATGTTGTACCTTCTATGATAATATGGAAATGATTTGTAACTCCCAGGCTTGTAATAAATTATGTTTCTTAGTGGGGGACTATCATCAATAGAGATCTTGTCTATAATGGGTTGAGATTGGGAGATTTCTCTCTCACTCTACTCACCAAATAAGTCTTCACAATGAGAGAATCTTTTAGGAAATCTTCAAATGGCTCTAGCTACTTATCAAGGTACAAATTTTCTCTCCCCCATTGGGTACTGTAGTCAACGTTGAACCCTAGGATAATGAAATCCTAATGTAAGCCTTGTATTAAAAATTGAAAAGAGGATTTTGCATGTTTTCCATGCACCCAAGTTCACACAGACATACAAGGGGAAACAACACAGGAAAAACAACGTAGGTTTATAAATATGTTCAAGTGCACAAAACATGGTAGATAAAGTTACTTTGCACTAATAAATCAAAATGTGATCTAATGAAAAATAATATATACTTAACCTAGAATAAATATATTTATAGTTTTAAGATCAAGTGCTTCTCCAAAACTCACCAAGTAACCTTCCTCTCACTTGGATAGATGTGAAACTTTTGTGATAGATGCATTGTAATGAAATATAACTATTTAAAAGTAAATCATAGACACATTGTAGAAATGAAAATATGCCTTTGTGAATTCCGAAACTATGTCATTTAAAGCAACAGATGCATCAAAATATTTTTCAAATGTGTCACAAGATCTACTAACTAGGAAAAAGACCAAACATGCCAAAAACAACCTAAAGAGTAACTTTTTTCAACATTAAAAATACACGATATGTAATAATAATAATCAATAACCCAAATTAAAAAAAAAATCTATAAAGGAGACAAATGCATCATTAAAAGATAGATATGCATCAGAGAATTCCAAAGAAGCTTGAAATACCTAATCGATGCATCACAATATTATTGAGGCTTCAAAAAAGAAACTTTCTCACAAATTTGTTGGTAAATGGGGACGTGGATGTCATCAAGAAAGCCAAAATATAATATTGAGTTTAAATTATTTTAAATATTAATCAGGTTAACCACAAAACCCTTAAAACACATAAATTCACCTTCACGCAAACACCTTGGCTACTTCCATTACGTTGTTGGAATTAGAGAACACTAAGAAGGGGGAGGTGAATAAGTGTTCTACCAATTATTAACTTTTCTGGCTTAAACCACCAGAAGCACAAGCATGAAATTAAAATGTAGAAACACAAAACAATCAACAACAAAATCATAACACCAATATTTTTACATGGAAACCCAAATGGGAAAAAGAACAGTGGGATTTGAATGAACAATATTACTCTACTATGACCAGTACAAAAATAATATTACATCAAGGGGAATGCACACACATTATGAACAATGTTATTCTACTATGGCCAATACAAAAATAATATTACATCAAGGGGAATGCACACACATTCAGGCACAATGGCTAGAGCTTATAGCTCAATTACAATAAGGGATACAACCATGGAAGGGTCACTGCCTTATAGATGAAATATAGTGATGAATTACAATGAATTGACTCCAAAATAGCGTGTAACAATGCCTAGATGAGTTCAAGTTAAGTGCAAGACTGACTATATCACCTCTGGTACTCTCCTCTGTTTACTATTTTAGTGAGCGACTGGATCAAGAATGCACATGTGAAGCTATGCGAAAAGGGATTCTTGATCACTACTCAATCACATAGAATCATACCATACACCAAAATGATCTTTTGCACTGGTCTTATATATCTGCAATCACAAAATAAACAATTATCATCTTGGCTTGCAGTCTAACATGTAGAATTGAGTCGGCTTGACCGAATCACCAAAAATAAAAGAGGATTACCAAATCGATGAAAAAATGATGTCTCTATGTTGGCTCTATTATCCCATACACAATTCATAACACTGCAATTACCAGAAAGTTTTCAGACAAAAATATGCTCTACTCAACCTGAATTATCGGTTAACTAGTTACCAGTTCTCATAAAAATTCATGATTAATGGATAGGATTCCATGAAGAGTTTCCATCAATTACAACCCTAAACTTGTGCACACTAGATCAAAATTTCTATCAAAATTTCAAGGTTCCCTCTTAGACAAAGAACTCAAAAACTTGTATCATGCTCTATACATTGCACTCTTCTGTTCCATTATTTTCTATACATTTTTCACCTTTACTCTCTCCCTTTGACAGTAATTCCAAAGATGGGGTTCTATACAAAACTTATATACAAGGATACCTATCGGATATTTTACATATACTTGAAGATATCAACAAAAATGGTCTCCAAAATTCCTAGGTGGTTATTCCACTTTTTCTTCAAGTTATCCAAAACATTGATGAATGCATTGAAACCATGTCCATGAATCTCCACATCCTTCAATTCAGATGGAATAGGTTGTCCCATATCATTCAGGTAATCAACCTTATTACTCAATATGGAATCTAGCTGGGGGGCAATCAAATTCTGGAGTTCACCAACTCTCCTCAAAATTTTATCCTTACCGGCATTAAGGCTTGAGATTTTATAATTGAGAGCCATTATATGCCCTTCTTCACTACTAGTTAGGGATGTATTAGAATCAAAAGATTGTGAGATAATAGCTCGCTTACCATGACAGATAATCATTTGCTTATCTATGTCTATTATGAACTTTGGTAAAATTAGACAAGGCATATATTTTATCACCTTTTGTTAGTGCATCAAAGATTGTCTTCAAACCTTTATTCAATATTACTCTATCATCCACTATCATTTTCTCGAATGCTCACATTCTTACTTCCTTGAATCTATCTTATACCCACTTAGTGGTAGACTTCTCCAAAGAATCAAAATTTGTATTTACATTGTTAATCAATTGCAATAATTTATCAGAGGGGCTAGATCTGCGATCTAGTTGCACAACCACAACCACCTTCAACAACACATCAACATACATTAGAATAATATTTTTGTCTTGACTCTCTGATTTGATTAGATACTGACTGCCTGCACTTGTACTCTTACTACAAGCATCAACTTCTCAGCTAGAGACATTTGACCAAGATCAAGAGGACCATCAAGATTGATTGAGATTTCGAGTAGGGTCCTTATCCCTTTAACTAGAGGAGTGTCAATTTCTAGAGCATCATTAAATCTCTTCCATTAGTCTACCTCAATACCTTGAACCTTGGTCTTCTCTAGATCCTAATCCTCAACACCATTCCCTTTATCTGGTGCACTGATGTTACCACTTGTTGTAGTGCATCCTTTTGAATCTTGGGAACTTCTCTAGCACTATATACCACCAAAGTATTTGCAATGATCTCAGCATCAAGTGTTAAATGATCTTGATCTTCTGAATCTCCCTTAGTCTGAGTTTCATCCTTGTGATCACCAGAGACACCATCCTTTACTTCTAGATGGGAAGTATGAACTACATCACTCTACAAAGGGTTTCTCTGTATGATTCTTCTCTAGATTTGATCAGTTTCCTTCCTCACTTCTTCAACTCTGCCAATCATCAATTTGTTCACCTTATTTCAGCTTCTGAATTCATTCATATTTTCTTCCTCAATTAGCCTTTTAGCTTCATCTTGGGAGATACAGGTACAAATATTGATCAATAATCTTTCTTTCATTTTCTTATCTATTTTGTTGGCTATCAATCTCCTTTCATCAATAATATTGTATAGATCCTTAGGAATACTAAGCTCTCATTCAATCAAAGTCCTTCTAAATTTGTATAAATATAGAACAATTGCTTCCTCAACTTTTCTCTGATTTACCTCAACTAGATTCTCACAATATTCTCTAATACTCTTCAAATTTCTATCAACAACTATTTCATCAATCAGTTGATCTATTTTCATTAGAGAAATGAATGTATATTGACCTTGCAAGTTGTCAGTTTGAAGATCATCATCATGTTGAGTTCTGAGATTCCTTCCCCTTTGGGTCTTCAAGTAAGGGTAGGTTCAAATTTACGTTTCTTTCTCTTTGGGGCTCCACTAGATCATCTCTTCCTCATCACCCTTATAAACTCTCATTTTTTCTTGGCCTTATCTTCTTGTTCATCTAATTCAATGTCAGATGCCACCAGAGACAAAAAAAAATAGGTTCATTTAGGTTTCTCTTTTTCCTTCAAAACTCCCTTTCTAGACAAGCTCTGTCCAGTAGATGAAACTACTAGACTAGGGACACACTTGGTCTGTTTTCCTTTTTTCTTTTGAGAGAACCAATTCAACCTTTGGCTTCTTGGATTCCTCCTCAACTTGCATCTAAGCATGCTTCTCCCTTTCTTTCTTTACCACCTCTGTGGTAAATTCCATCTACACTACTACTTCTTCAACCATCTTAGAAACTTTTCTCTTCCTTGTAGGCATGGTGAACTACTTGTGCAGCTTTATGTCTTTTTCCTTGAAGGTGCCAAACCTAGGATCATTAGGGTCCACCGATTCTCAGAAGGTGTTGAACATATACTTCAAGTTTCTGACCATCCACCTCATAACCAATGGACAAAATCATGACTGTCCTGGGCTCCACAGCTTCCATGTGACATTGGTCTTTTTCCACCATGAAGCAAATAGAGTTCTCATATTTCTCCATAATATCTTTGGTAATCCTTTCTCCATCATTCATTTAGATTTTAAAGGTCTTAAAGAAACTCCACAACTTTGTCATCAGATTTTCTCTGTTTCCTAATCTCTGCAAACCTTTCTTGATCTAGGTGGCCTCCAGTAAATCAAATTCCCATTGCACTCTACATGTACTAAGAATTTTTTTCATGAATTACAATGCCAAACAAACAATTAGAAAACCAAACTTAAAAACATTCTTCTTGTCAAACTTTATCTTCTTCAAATATGTCAGAATCTCCTCAAGAAGGACTAAAGAAAGGTCGTAGTGAGTATCTTCCTTCACCATTTGATATGCTGCAAAAATGGATGTACGAGAAACAAAATTCAGTCTGCTAGACTGTTGGGCCCTTATATCCAATGATCATTGATGCAAATATTACGTCATGCTCTCAGATATCATCAATAGTCATTGATCTATTATCAAATTGTGCACCAGTTGACTTCGTTACAATTGTGTTACCTACCTTCATCTGATTTGGTTTGTCACTGGTTTGATGCAGACATGTGACTGCATGAATGGCTTGCTTGGTGATTTTGTAGGGCTTGTCTAACTAGATAATTTTATCATGTACATGGCTTAGGATATAACTTACCCATTCATCCTCATCAAACATGGGGAAATTAATGAGCTACATGAAACCCTTCCTCTGCAATTACATGTATTCTAGTTTAATATTTCTAGTCTTGTCCCAAAGATGTTAGTTGTAGAGTGCAAGAATCATCTTATTACCAGTTATTCAATATTACAGTGGATGTAAGCTCTTACATTGTCAACATGTAGAAAACCATAGGGAAAGGGTGAGAAGGCACTATTTCAATCATCCTCAATTGACTTAAATGGGTGGTTCTTGAATTTTAGGGTTCAAAGTAAGCTTATGAAAATACCTTTTATTCTTGACAAATGGACAGTATCTTCTATAGGATTTCCTTAAAGGTTTTGATCTCCATGGAAATAGGTTTTCCTTGATCTTCATCTTCTTCTCTTCTCTCATAGTGTGAGAAATGATTCACATTTTCCCTTTTTAACCTCACAAACCATAATTTCAAGTTGACATAAATGCACTGATAAGGTTCAATCGGATGCCTTGTCCAATATCAATCAACTCACCAGATGATCTAGAGATCTAGATAATCATCTCCAAGCATCTACAATCAACCATGATTGATCATAGATCACTCTAAGGGGGTTATGCATGATTTTGCATGAATATGATACCCCCTAAGACCAAATGCCTTAGTTACAAATGAAGATATTACATCGAACTTAGGTGTAGATCCATTTTCTTCCTTAGATTCATCCTTTCTGACTCACATATTCTTATGCTAGTCTCTAATCTCCTCCACCTTTTCCTTTCCTTTATCATTAGATTTTCATTTGTTTACCAAATCATTATTTTTACTTTTGCAATATTTTGCAACGTGACCGATTTTATTGAATGCATGGCAAACAATATTCTACATAGGTTTGAAGTTCATTTGATTTGGTCTCATCCTCACTGGTTAGAGATATGTCCAAACATCCCACAAGCATAGAATCTCTTGTTTTGAAAATTATTAATTATTACTCCACACATATTTAACTTGTGACCAAAATTATTGCATATAAAACACTAACCAAAAAAGGTAGGACCATTGTTCATATTATTCATTCCATTATTGATCCTACTTATGCATTGATTTTCCATATGACCAAATTTATTACAAGTAAAACATCTACCATTGAATTTATAAGCATTAGAATGTCTTACCAAAGGGTTGTTTCTCTTTTTATGATTAGGTTTTGCATTGCTTTATCTAGATCCAGAGGATTCTCCCTTCTCAAACCCAAGTCCTTGCATATCCTTTCCATGTCTTTGAATTTCCAGCATC
Organism: Cryptomeria japonica; assembly: GCF_030272615.1. Classification (NCBI taxonomy): domain Eukaryota; kingdom Viridiplantae; phylum Streptophyta; class Pinopsida; order Cupressales; family Cupressaceae; genus Cryptomeria; species Cryptomeria japonica. The sequence goes on along the minus strand of NC_081406.1, from coordinate 287,077,847 downwards.
TCATCAAGCATTGCTGAGATCGCATTGAATTTGTCTTTGTATTCATTTGCAGTATCAAGTTCATCACTTGGGGGAACAATCTATCTTTCAAGTTCTTGATTATTATTCCTTGATTTTGTCAACTCCAGCTTCAACTGATCATTCTCATAGGTAAGCTTGAAGCATTCATCTTCTCTGTCCTTCAATGATTGAGTTAATCTTTCTTCATTCTTCTTCTCATCTTCAATCTGCTTAGTCATCTTCATCACAATGGATTGCATCTCATTCCTCAAAGCAACCTTGTCTCTTGCAAGTTTTCTATATTCATCAACTTTATCATGATTCTCCATGCATTGTTCTTCTTTCTCCTCTAGCTTGTCCATCAATTCCTTCCTGTTATCTCTTGTAGTGTTCACTTGAACCTTCAATCATTAATGAAGTCTTTAACTACATCCAAGTTTCTCTCCAAGGTATTGATCTTACTTATTGTTGCATCAAGATCCTCAAGTGCCACATTAAGCTGCCTTTGCAAACCAGAATCTATTAATTCAATCTCCCAGATCTTCCCCAAGTGGTTAGGCTTACATGGAGAAACTAGGCTCTAATACCAATTATTGGAATCAGGGAACACTAAGAGGGGGGGTGGATCATTATTCTATTGGTTATTAACTTTTCTGAATTAAACCACTAGAAGCACAAGTACAAAATTGAACTGTAGAAACACAAAATAGTCAACCACAAAATCATAACACCATGATTTTTACATGGAAACCCATATGGGAAAAACCATGATGGGATTTGAAACCACAATATTGTTCTAATATGGCCAATAGAAAAACAATATTATATGAAGGGGAATGTACAAGAATTCAAGCACACTACGTAGAGCTTATAGCTCAATTACAATAACCAATACAACCTCAGAAGGCTCACTTCCTTAAAGATCAATTACAGTGTTGAATTAAAATGAATAAACTCAAAAATAGCATCTAACAATGTCTGGATGAGTTCTTATTAAGTGCAAGACTCTTATTGTATCACCTTTGCTACTTTTCTCTATTTACTGTCTCAGTCAGCTACGAGATCAAGAATGTGCATGTGAAACTATGCCAAAAGGGACTCTCGATCACTACTTGCTCGCATAGAATCATACCATACACTAAAAATATCTTTTGTACTAGTCTTATATATCTGCAATCATGAAACAAACAATTATCAAGTCAGCTTGTAGTGTAACGTGTAGAATTACTAGATAGGATTCTCAACTAGTTACTGATTCTCATCAAAATCCATGATTACCAGATAGGATTCTAGGAAGAGTTTCCATCAATGAAAACCCTAAACCACTAATCAAGCATCGATATCCACTAGATGAGTGTCAATTGCTAATATGCTCTTCGTAACTTTCTTGATCTATAGCAATGTTTCTCTTAGAACTATAAGTAGCACTATTTTCACATTGTTATCAATTAAAAGATCAAAGGTTACGATTCATGAATGATAATGGTGGACAATTGATAAGACCATTCACTTCATAGTCATAATTCCTACTAATAAGTAATTAGCTTGTGTTTGGTTTGATGAAGTTGATTCATTTATGAATTACTTTGATATTGATCGACGATGATCACAAGCAATAGATCTTAAGACCATGGGATGAGAATGCATGAAAAGAATAGATGGAGATAATTATGGAGATAACTAATTGTAAGATGAAGAGAAATGAATTCATGAAGGTAGAGGAAAGAATTGATTGATTGGTGCACTCAAAGTGATAATTAAGAGGTGAAAGTAGAGATATAATTATCACTAAATAACTAAACATTATTTAATCAGGTGCATAGGGGGATAATATAAATAAATAAATAGAGATTAAATTTATTTGTAGAATGAAAATATTTAAAGAAGTGAATAATTAAATAAATTAAAGAATTGATCCAACTATAGAAGACATAGCTAATCAAATAATAAAAGCTGTTTAATTAACGAGGAAAGGAGAACATGAATTATAGAAATTAAAAAATTATAACTATTTAATTACTATGAAAAGAGGAAATGAATTAAATAATAACAATCATTTAAGCAATATTAGAATAACTTTAAATTATTTAATTAAAATGAGGGAGGGAAAATTGAATTTTGAATTTGCATGAAAAGAATAATTTTAGTTTAATTAGATAATAAAGAGTTGATGGAACTAGTTCCCTTACTTAATCTAGTAAGAAAGGTAAAGATAAAGAAAATCGCCAACCTAACATCAATTCCATGGAGGAGGAAATTGGTAATAAGGAAATATCCTTTGAGTAAATGTATTTTTGTTTGTCTTCCTCTACCCCATGTGTTATTTATAGTTATTGTTGTTTCTATTTTTAGTTTTCTTTGTTTTTAGATGTAACATGCCTTGTAAGATTCCTCTCTGTCACCTTAATGGATCTTATATTTATGAGTTTGATCCCTCACCTCTTTTTTTAACTAAAAATAATTATACTAGTTGAAACACAACCCTTCAGAAGCCTTAAAAAGTATCAATAATTTAAGTGGGATCTTGAATCCTAACTTGCAACATTTTCTAGTCCAGATCTATAAGAAAAGTAGATAAATAAGTCAAACAAATATTTACATCTATTTAATATCTAGTGAGATACATCATAATTTTAAACCAATTGTAATATTTGAAAGGAGAGACATGCTTATCTACACTTGGAATGCTCATATCTTGTTAGATTTTGTACACTAGATAATTTGCATTTAATTTTATCCTACTACTAATTGTCTTTCAACTATTATTGGAAGAATGATAGGTTGTTCACTTGAATAAATTATTATTTATTTGTTACATTATTGTCCCAGATTATACACTTGTCTCTCTTTTACATAGGTGTTTTTCCAAATTTTTTTCTCCTTTTCTCTAGTTTTGAGATATTTTTCAATTGATACATGAGTACCACATCAAACCTAGTTGCCAATACCAATCTTCATTTTTTTATATGTGTTATTGGAGGTTTTATCTTCTTGCCAAGTTACATTTAAGAGGAGGTGTTAGAGTAAAAGAGTACTTTTGTAGTTAAATATCCAATTATGTCCCTTTTAGAACTATCATTGTTAAGGTTACTTAATTCATGTTTTTTTTTTTTCTCGAGTGATATGTTGAGAATATATTTGTACTCATATAAGTTTATGATGACCTAGGGCTACATTTAGGGATATCTTTCTTCCTTCCCTTATTATCAAGATTTATTATTGTAAAATTTAATGAAAATAATTAATTCTTTTTTGTATTAGTAGTCTATTAGACCTTTATCATATTTTTATTATTTTCTCTCATTTTTGTGATAGTATTATTATTGTAGGTGATACTTTAGAGTTGTGGGGTTTAAGGTTCAACTCCAAAAACTTTCTATGACCCAATCATGTTCAAAAAGATGCATAGTATTAATCATAGATGACATTTCCTTAATGGAGCTAATGGCACAATTTTTCTACTAAATATTTTAAAGGCTTATTAAAAGGTTGATTCCCAAGCACATGCTTGACACAATTATGGTCCACAATGATAGTGATATATATCATTTATAGAATATATGCAAAATAAAAACTGTTAATAAAATTTTTAAGTTAGTGTGAATGATCATATCAAATGGTCAATTCTATGTATATTTTAAATATTTAGATGTGAAATCAAATACGAAATTGATTGAATATAATAAATCACCAGGATTTTGATGGATGGAAGTACTTAAAATAATTATCTTTTAAATTTTTGTTTCTTTCAAAATCTAATTAATGTAAATGTGCATTGCAGAGAAATATAAACAAATAATATTATGAAATAACTCCATGCAAGCAATACAATGGACTATAATAAAACAATAATTAAAAATTGTGTCCTCCTAAAGTCTATCAATCAATTTCTTAAATCCATGATAATATGTAGTATTCCAAGTCCTAGCAAACAATATGTAGTATTATGTGGGCAATGCAATTCCATTTTGTATTGAAATGTATATTTTTTATCCTACTTCCAATGGCTAGATGTCATGCATTTACTTGTTGAAGTTTATATCCTTATGAGATAAAAAGTAACCTCAACTTTTCTTTGATAAATATTTTGAACTTCATGTATATTATTATTTTTTGAATGTTGTAATAATTTAAGTATGAAAAAAATAAAATTCCATGATAATATAAGAACACATAACATTATAATTTCTATATTACTGGATATTCATGTGATAAAAGTAAAATTTATTATTATATCTTATGTCAATCATAGTTACATTAATTAAAAAAATATTTTAACTTAAGAAACTCATCCACAAGAGAATGTTGAAGGTTTGCATTATCCATCACATCATTCATGTCATCAAGATTGTTTCATAGAGATTAATTTTAAATATTTTTTATTACAATAAAAACATGTTTTTAAGGGACCTAAAACCCTTTACAATTGGTTAGAATCAACATAAAACATGAAGACCTTTTTAGAAAAAAATGCTACTAAAGAAGAAAAACAAAAAGCAAGGTAGCCCAATGCTAACATAAAACCTGCAAAAAGCTAATCAAGGATCGAAAAAGGTTAAGCCAAGGTATTTAAAGTATCAACAACCTTTTCCTCCAACTAATTCATATTCTGAGAAACTTTATTGAAATCTTGGATGTCCTATAGGGGTCTTTCTACCTTCTTCTTCAGATTAGCCCGAGTTCTTTCGCTAGGACCCAACGACTCTTCATTCTCTTTTACCTTCTCAAGGTCTAGCTCCACCACCAATCTACCTTGATAACCAATTTCCATATTCATGACCATGGTATTCATGCTCTCAGTTGTGGTCTTGATAAACACTATGACTGTGAGACATGATCGAATAGAGAGAGTCTTTTGTGCTTTTAATTTTCTTCTTAATGACCACACTTAATCTCATAGTCTTTTTTCAGAGTATCAAGAACTTCAATAGATTGGGTGAGGCACTGGATAACTGAATGTTTTTCTTCCTCAGTCTAGAGATCATTACCTTTAGAGCCATGTCTTTCATTAGAGTTCTCACCACCACTATCCAACATTTCCAGTTTTCTACTAATTGCTCTTTGTTTTATGATGAGCTTCTTTATCTCATGAAATGCCCACTTCATGATGTGAAAACTCTCAATTTCTCTATTTCTTGCAATTGCTAAAATTTCATTAGGGTTCTCCTTGTCCAAGTTCAAAAGGGGGGAAAATGGGTTTAAATGAAGGGGAAAATGAGACCTATTCTCCTTGTCCATGGAAGGGTAATAATTGAATGAGCACAGGAGATTATGGGAAATTTTATTAGCATTATCTAGTAAGGGAGCCTCAGAGTTGAGATCTTTACCCTTAGACATCTTTTTGACATCTTTGGGTTTAGGGCTAGAAGGAAGCACAATCTCAAGGTCTTTAACCTTCCCCTTCCTAGCATGAGAGGGATTAATTGGCTTGGCTATAATTTTATTTTTCTTCAAAGGGACAAATAAATCATCCTCCATGTCCATGCTCCAATAAGAATTACTGGAAATGTGGTTATCTAACTCCAAACCCTCTGAGATGGAAATGAGGGGGGAGTTGAGCTTGAGAGATTTCACTTGAAAATACTCATGGATTAAAATTAGAAAACCCTCATGAAGAATAGGATTAACCGTAGGGTTATCTTTATGCTAAAAAATACTAGCATTGATGGAAGACAAGATATAGAAGGGGATGGAAACCAACATGGTGTCTAAAATGATTTAGCAGAACAAAATATTATCCAAAAAATCTCGAGAATCGACCATCCATCGTGACATATTCCATAATCACCTTCAACACCTCCCTCCATACTGTCTTGATCATATCTGCTTCATAATAGCTTTTATTTCTCTTTACCTATAGTTTCCTCTCTTGGTCAGTTTAGGGAATTTCTTCACCATTGAATCAAAGTATTTTTTGTCTCTATAAAACTAGAGACCCCGAGCGGGGAGACCAATGATTTCCATAATTAATTTATCCACTGACATAGTCCTCCCAAACAAATTAATTTTACCATCATTCCATCCTGTGACAAATATTTTAGTCACTTTTGGATCCCATCCATGCAACTTCTTAATGCAGGGCATAAAATTACGCTCCTTGAGAATTCTCCAAATGGTCTAGTTAGACCTTAGCCCTTCAAAGTCCATAGGCTCAACATGACACATTTCTCCTCCCATCCGAACATAAGAAGATTCCTCAAGTAGAGAGTAAGAAAGCATAGATAAAAAAAAAATAGATTCCCCAAGACCGGAGTTCTTTTGCAGAAAAAATAAGCAAGTTAAAAACCAAACAAGCTCACAAATAACCTAGAAAGCATGCAAGCAATAATGAATCAAATGGCCTCTTATATTGCCACCACAACCACCGTGAATAGTAATTATGGCTTTACCCATTATGGAAATTAGCAACAAGATGGGATAACTCCACTTGTCCCATTTGATCTATCGTATCCAAGAAGGACTCTAACATCATTGTCCAAGTTGTCTTCTACAGTCCATGGCATCCTTCCCTTACCGGTCTCCCGCTTATTAGCGAAGAAATCTGCCACCATGCTGGATTCCCTATAAGCATGGGAGATAAAACATTCAAGAAAAGAGGATTATTTATTTTGATAAATTAATCCAACTCTGAATGGTCCATGAGGCCTCATTGTTCTCCTTAAGATATTAAATGATATTATTTGAATCTCCTTCAATCCAAAATTTTTTTACTATTAATTTAAGGGGCCAACAGTAAGGTCTGATAGTCCTTGATGGCTTCAGCAAGGTGGTTGGTTTAGTTACCCAAGGGGAATGCCATTGCTGAAATGAACTTATTCTCATCTTTAATTACCTCCCCACACCTAGTCGGCCCAATATTTCCCTTAACTGCCCTGTCAGATTAATTTTAAATGTTAAAAAGGATTTAAGGAACATAAAATTAGGAAGTTTAAATCTTCATCAATATAAAAATCTATTCATTGAAACATAAATAAATTAAATAATAATTCTACCATGTCCTTGATCATAATTTCTACTAAAGCAATTCCCACAAACAATGACTATGAATGATACACAAATCTATAAATCCCAAGAGTTATGACACAAATAACTATTTTCAAGAAAACAACAATAATTATTTTGCATGAACAATCTAAGTCCACATAGTCATCACTTTTCTTTGAAGTGTTCCTTTTCTTTGAGTTAGGATAAAAGTTATGAGAATGCCCAGCAACATGTTTTTTAGGTGGAGAGGTGTGTTGTATATTTCTATGTACTAGAAGTAGTTTTCCAGAAGATAAATCCATAATTATAGGAAATGGTTATTAAAACCACAAATTGATAGTCTCTAAGGGCTTAACCTAAACTATATTGTTCTGTTGAGTTAGTTGGGTTAGTGATGTAGTGTGGTTAGATTTGACTATAGGATGAGAAAAAATTTGAGGATGTTATTTAATTAGTGGAAGTATTATTACTATAGCAATTGATTGGCTTATTGGTTGCATCATAGCTAGCCTTTGACTACAAACAATAAGTGATATTAATTTCATATCATTGAGAAAAGGTGTTTTAGTAATAATTTTTACAATTAAGATATATTTTGAAATGAGAGGGTAATCTATTACTTTGTGATTGATGGATTTGTAATCAACTTACATATAAAATGATCTTTGCAAACAAGCTATGTAGAAAAGCTATGTAGAATTTATTGGGCTTAAGATAAGCACTTTAAAAAAGAAAAATCTAAGATTTCAAGCTAATAAAAGAACGTTAAGAATTGGTCATTAAGAAAAACAAAATTATTTGTCATACTAAAGAATATGTTTATAAATGAAATCCATATAATTTTTTTAATAAATTAAGATAAAATGGTTTGATAGTATTTTAAACAAATTTTGATTAAATTTCATTGATGACATAATCCCTAAACATTTTTTTTTGACAAAAAAGAAAATCTTTTTAACAAAATATTGCCTTAATAATTTATTCAGATTATCTAAATATAATATAATTATAAATTTTTCAAATAAAACACTCTAACTGCGAACATTCTAGAATTGTAAATCACAGTAAACCTATAGAAAGAAGACCAATAACTACTCAACCAATAAACCATGAAACGGATTTAGGAGGCATGAACCATCAAAGAAAAAATTTTAACCAATGAACAATAAATGCAGGAGATGACAAAACAGTATCGAGTGACTCAAAACAACTTCATTTAGTGCGTATTTTATATTTAGTCTATTCAGTCAAAACGCAGAATTGAATTTAACTCTGCTAATCTGAGGCATTTCAATATTTTCATTGTTTTAAATTATATGGATCACACAAGATTCAAATATTCATAAGTTGCATCAGGATGTTCCAAAATTCACCCTCATTCTTCTGGATAATGAAGTGGAATATCAAGAGAACAAAAGTGTGGTCATTAGGGTCTGGAATTCTTGGTCAGACGATGAAGATGGAAACTAATATCGACCCAGATTTAGGGATGGAATTGACAATTGAGGTCGAGGGCATTGTTCGAGAGATGGGGCTGATGCTGCTAGGGAAGGCATCCGGTCCTGCTGGTGATCTTAGGTTTTTGATGTATAAGCCTTTTTATGTATGCTTGGATTTAGGGTTGATATTGTTAGAATTGGTCTAGTAGTATATTGACCCATTTTGTCTAGTATGATCTTTGTGGCTGGGTATGCCTATATTTTTTATCTTCTATCAACTATTTGGACTCTGTTATTTTCTATTTATAGTCTTTTAATATTTTGATATAGATTTGGATGCTGGCCCTTCCAGATTTTATATATATATATATATATAAAAGACAAAATTAACACTTACAATCACAAATAAAAGATCAATCTTTTAAATTTCTGAGAGCTGCTTCTCCATAAATTGAGAAATCTTCTTAAGTTTTCCTTGGAGTTCTCTGAGATCAGTTTCGAAGCTAGAAATTTGCATCTCCAGCTTCTTCTTTTCTTCCAATATCGATGCTCTGATCTGGTCGGAGGGTAAGTCATTTCTCATTTTTATTCCCTTCTCCTCATTAAAAGTTCAGTCTCTAAATGAAAATACTGAAAATACAACAAAACCACATACATTGCTATTAGTCAGTTTCTAGTCGAGACCTTTCAGTCTCTAATTGAGATATATCAGTCTCCAACGGAAGTTTAGTGTGTAAACGAGAGATCTGCTTCATTCGGCGACTTCTCTCCTTCAAAACTTCATAGGGTTAGGGTTACATGTTCACAGGGTGTAGATATGCACAATTTTACCGCCCAACACGGTTAGTTTTCTGTTATACACACAGTCGAAAAATAATCGAAAAATAAATGATGCAGGTCCAGATCTGACTTTTTTTGGAGCCAGATTAGCTACAACAATTTACAATATTAGTAATATTTTTCGAACCAGATTAGCTACAGCCATTTACGACCTTAGTAATATGCGATATATATATTAGAATGTTGGTGTGTAGTGCTGCTTTCCCGCAGCAAATATACCCCTCTGCATATTATTTAATTCCTGCAAAGCATCCGAAAGAAATTGATTTCATAAAAGCACGCAGAAAACAACAAATCAAGAAGGCGCGATAAGCATTCGATTCCAGCACATAAGCAAGGTCCAAAATCTAAACTAATTGTCCTATCACTCACAATTGCACTACCTTATGATAGCACAAAACTAGGCATATCTTTGTATCAACAAACATCAAATCTGACAAGCCAAAAAGCACATAATTGATAAATGAAACCCTAACGATCAAAGCATTTTTCTCAAAACCACTTATCTTTCCAACACTACCAAATCTAGACTGCCAACTACAAATCATTCAAAAGCTGAAGAAGACTCATCTCACTTGCAAATTAATTTCCAACAAAGTGTTGGGATGTGAAGCCCAACGGTCATATGATCATTCGACTTCCCCAAACTATTCATTTCACATCTGAATATGATTGTATAAATGACTGAGTGCAGTCATGTATGTATTCGAATTGAGAGTTGATTAATAGAAGTTATTCCCTGCTTTGAGTGTGGATGTAGGCATATTTGCCGAATCACAATAAATTGTGTTGTCTCTTATTATTACTTTTTCTATTTCTGTTATTGTTTTCTCTGCTCCTAATCTTTACAATTGGTATCAAAGCCATGTTGGCTTGAGTAGAGCTAGAGGAAGAAGGAGCAAGTAAAATTTATAACTTCTATGGCAGTTTTAGGTTCCATGTAAAACTATGTTTCAACCATTGCGTACATTGGTGGGATGGCTGGAAGAAAGAGGGGAACTCAGTTGAAGAGGATAATCCAGCAAAAGAAAAGGATGTTGGGATTCTTATTTGCTCTCCCCTTGAGTCAGCGTTGGCACTTATTAGCTAAACCGTTAATGGGCAGGAAGTTGTTGGCATTCATGTGGTGAAGGTTGAATGCCATGATAGTCCCTGTATAGACGTTGGAATATTTAAGCTGAAAGATGTTGAAAAAGTGGTTGTTGTTGAAGAGGATGAGCTCAAGAGATTGTGGGAGGAAGAGTGTATGCCATTGGAAAACCAAGCTGAATCTGCTGTTGACTCCCAGGATGAAGAGGGTGCAGATTGGAGTGAGGTAGCAGGGCAAGGAGGCCTGGGAAAAATTTTGGCTTTGGAGAGCTCTGCAGATGGCATGGCCTTGGCGAAAATAAAGAGGCACTCCCATAATGATGACAACCTTTGTGCAGATAATTTCATAGAAGCCTATGAGCCTATGGATTTGGATGACATCGTAAATGATAAAAATCAGTTTTTTGGTTTGAAGCGAAAGCGACCATTGATAGGAGCAGAGGACAATGGGCATTGCTCCAAGCGGTTTCAGGCATCACATGGAGTGAATGAAAATGTTATTGAATCTGTTAATGCTTATTCTAATGGAGGAGGAGATGTTTTATCTCGACCAGAATGCATTGACATTCACCAACCTGATTGGATGGATGTGGATGATAGTGCCAAATTCGATAATGAACAACTTGAGGGTGAGAGAACTCGAACTCGTGATAACAATCTGATGGAGTTGTTTGATGATGAAAATAATGCCACTGTTTTGTTCCTTGTAAGGTCTGAGTTTTATGGTTGGATATTAGAATCTAGTAATTGTGAATTGGTAGATATTCTGTTACAGGGGAGTTTAGGTGATGGTGATGAAGAAATGTATTTTAAACTGGGACAAAGTGGTGTTTCAGTTTTTGGCATAATGGGTGAGTTTGTGCCCGATAGAGTTTTTAACTCTGCTTTGATTTGGAAAAGGCTAATTCGAAGCGTATGTGTAGCTGGTTGGTTTTAATGTGAATTTCGAAAATGGAAGCAGGGATGCTAGTGCATTGGCTGTACCAGTTGGCCTTCATGGGGGAGATTGTTGGGATGTGAAGCCCAACGGTCACATGACCATTCGACTTCCCCAAACTATTCATTTCACATCTGAATGTGATTGTATAAATGACTAGTGCAGTCATGTATGTATTGGAATTGAGAGTTGATTAATAGAAGTTATTCTCTACTTTGAGTGTGGATGTAGGCATATTTGCCGAACCACGATAAATCGTGTGCTGTCTCTTATTATTACTTTTTCTGTGTCTGTTATTGTTTTCTTTGCTCCTTCTAATCTTTACGGAACGATCATTCATGCCTTTTCAATCGGAGGGTTGAGTTTCTTTCTTTCAGCCTAACGTTCTGAGAAAATTGAATTAAAACGGTATTTAATTATGCTCCCTACGAATACTCTAAGTCCCTCATTTCCTGAATTTTTGTTCCTTAAACAATGACTTCTCCTTGATGATATCAATATCTGAATCTATTTCCATGAAAGACCTGTCAGGAACTTCAACGATAGCGCTGTGTCTTCCTTCCCCAGAATCTAGATTCATCCTATCTTCTCCATTGCACTTTGTGGCTGCCAACTTCTCTATAATCTGATTTTTCCTACTCTGAAGTTTATTAAGTTCTGCAGTCACTATATCTTTTCTATTTTTTATGATTCCCATGAGGTTGAAACTTATTTCACTTTTAAAATATTATTCAATACGTTCTTGAATTACTGGTTGAACCAGTATTTCAACAGCTTAGAATGGTGGAAGATGGTTTAACCAGTACACCAAGAAAGACATAGTGCTACAATCATGGAAATAGATTCAGATATTGTTATTGTCAAGGAGAAGATATTGTTTGAGGAAGAAAAGTTCAAGAAATGGAGGAGTGAGAATATTCGTAGGATAATTACATACCGTTTTTGTTCAATTTTCTCAGAATGTTGGCTGAAAGAATGAAACTCGACCAGTAATGCAGATCTGTGAAGAAGAAGCCCTATTTTCCCCCAAGACAACTGCAGCGTTTAGCAGATCCCTTTCAACCCCTTGTTCATTGATATGGGGGATTCATTGGCACGAGCTTCCAACCTGATACTTTGATGTGGAATCCACTGCATTCCCCTTCTTGCTTCCCCAAAAGTTATTAGGGTTGTCCTTAAAGAGAGGCAAAGTGGATTTTTTCAAGTGGTTCCTGCTTGATCGCCTGGAAATCGCTTCTTTACAGGGTGTTAATTGTAAGTTCCAAGACACAGTCTGTCCCGTTGGATTCCAGCTTCGATAAACCAGTTAATTCAATTGGAAAATATAAATAAATAACCTAACATATTATTAATTATTATTTATGCGATTATAGTAAATATATCTAACACATTGATCCTATATGATTTAAAACGATTAAATATATTAGGTCCTATTTTAAAGTGTCAGAAACGATATAAATAAAAACAAAAATTAGTTTAGAGTAATAAAAATGTTTTCAAAAATTTAGGTTTGATTTGGATGTGAAGTTTATTTTTTTCTATTCTTTGAATTAGTCTTGAACTGAATAGTTATTACAAGTTTATTTCTTTTTTATTGCTTAAACTGGCATTAAACTTTATTTGATCAACTTGTTAAAGATTGGAATTGTAATTATCAATTATTTCTAAACTTTATTTGGCTCAAATTGTTTAAGTTTGGAATAGTAATTGTTAAGGTTTTGAATTGTAATTGTCACTTGTGTCTTAATTTCAAGAACCTATTCAATTTTGAAGTATAATTGTCATTTATATCTTAATTTCAAGAACCTTCCATCTGAGGATGTTCATACAGGCAATTACAAGGTATCGAAACCATTAAAAATAAGGAGATAGTTAATGCATGTTTATTTATATCTATTCTTTACACTAGCACTAAACTTTCTATTGATCAACTTGTTAAGGATTTGAAGTATCATTCCCATTTATATCTTTAGTTTTAGGGAACAATTATTATAAGATTATTTATTTCTATTATTTAAACTCAAAATGAACATTATTTGGATCAAAATGTTAATGTTTTGAACTATGATTGACACTTATATTGGAATTTCAATAATTTTCAAGTGCAATTATCATTTATATCTTAATTTAAAGAACACACAATTCAAAAATAGTTTATATTTTTCAGATGTACATTTTCATCATTCAGTGCATGAAATTGAGAAATTATATCTTCTAATTATTTGATCTCATGGGTACAAGTTATTACAAGTTATCCATACCATGTAGATGAAAGAAAAACTCAGAACAAGGGAGACAAAACAGAGGGCTTGCTAAAAATAAACAAAGAGGGGGGGGATGATAGCTAGAATGAGGAGGAGGAAGGGACTAACAATGATATGGACACCGAAAGTGAGGAGGCTCAAACCGAGGTGAGCCTAAAACAAAAAAAGAAGAATTCAAAAGGTAGGAAGGTGGAAGAAAGGTCACCTCTCAAGTCTGATTTGAAGCAGAAGGGCATCATGGGGGAAGACACGGCAATGAGAGATGATCAAGACAATGACGATAGAGAGGTTGGTCTGGAGGTCAATCTTAATACCACAGATGTCAAGAACCAGGAAGAGCATCAATTGGACATAGGCCTTTGCATCAATAATGAGACGAAGAACTTCAAACAAGCGCTCAACTAGATACAAAAGGAAATTGAGGGCATAAAAGTCAAGCAAGCCCATGAAGCAGGAAAATTGAAACCTTACAGGCCCTAGGTTTGGTAAAATTCAATTCCCTCCCTGACTCTCTTAGTGAGCCAACCAAGGCGATTGGCAATGCAGAGGAGATTATAAATACCAACCACAACAGTTTTACTTGCCTGGAAAATAGAGAAGATGCTACTGATCACAGACTGGATGGTATTGAGAACACACTTAAAAAAATTGGGGAGCAAAGCCACAAGATTTTGAAGCCTGCCTCAGTGAGCATGAAAACCCTCATCTGCAAGCTAGAGGAAAAGGCTGTGGAGGGTATTATTCAGGTCAAAGATGATACCTCTGAGGCTAAGGAAACTAGGCTTGGGAGAAGAACTAGAGAAAGTACTAAAATGATGCAAAGCCATAGCAAAGAAATAGAGGACATCAAGCGGGTTACAGACACTATGGATTAGTTAGGGCTAGAAGCGGCAGAAATGCTTCAAAATTTGACCTAAGTCTGGGCTTATGTCAGTCATTTTTAGTTTTTAGTCTATTCTATTCTTTTGCTTGCTGGCGTTTTGTTCGCTAGCTGTCTTTCCTTTAGTTGATGTCTTTTGTTTCGCTGTATGTTAATGCTTATCTTTTGATCTTCCTTCTGTACTGGGTTTTAGGGACCTATCAAAACCTATTTTCCCTTAATAAAAAACAATTGATAGTTTATATTAGTGAGATGTACGCTTGCATGATATAGCATATAAAAATTAAAAAATTATAATCATTATACATATGTCATGAAAAAATTTAACACAACTTAGAAAGAATAGCTTATATTTATTAGATACAAACATATGAATTATTCTAATACTCATTTTCTTATACGTTGTGTAACATTTTAATTGGATTATCTTATGTGTTTCTTCAAATAATTTTATAATGGTCACCTTTTTTATAAGAAATTAGTAGAAGTGGTATGGCATGAACTAGAATAACTCTCCTCAAAATGAACATTCCTCTCAATGGACAAACCATGAGTAGTTGGATGAAGAATTTTGTACCCTTTGACATCATCCAGATACCCAACATATATGCAAAGACTTCCCTGTCGATCCATAACCTTACATTTCTCTACTAGAGTGTAGGCCCATGTAAGAGAACCAAACACTATGAAGTTCTTAACTATGGGTTTTCAACCAGTCCAAGATTGTAAAGGAGTTACTCCCTTCATAGCTTTGTGAGGAACTTGATCCTAGATGTAACAGACATAGTTCATGGCTTCTCCCCAATACTAAGGTGCCTAAGACTTGAGGTGAATCATACAATTGGCCATGTCCTTGAAGGACATGTTCTTGCATTTGGTGACACCATTTTTCTAAGGATTGTATGGAGTTGTATGTTGCATGTCTATACCTTCTCAAGCATAAAAGTGTTGAATTTGATTGTTAACATATTCACCCCCATTATCTATACACACAATCCTGATCAACTTCCCAAATTGTTTCTTTGAAAAAACTTTGAAATCTAGAAAATTATCAAAGACCTCAAACTTTTGTTTGATAAACTAAAACCATGTATATCTAAAAAATTTATCATACTTATTCTTAGGATGCTTACCAAGAACGTGTCCTTGGCAAACTCCATTAGAAAATTTAATATTAGGAAACCATGAAACAATGCCCTATTAACTAAGCTATTGCAAGTAACAATAGTTGAAGTGGAGAAACCATTGACGCCACAAATAACTCACCTCAATTGTATTAGTGATTAAGACTATTGAAGGAAATTTAGGAAAAAAATGAGAAAACTGATACAGTCTAGATTGATGATCTAATTTTCCCATAGCAAAAGTAGACCCATTATACATTTCATTGATTACCACTATATTTAGTGTGAAATCAACTTGCTTGTCCACATGAATAGGCTCTCTTCCATGAACTTCAATAGACTCACGTCATCACATATTAGTATGTTAACCATAAAACATGTCTCTAATGAGGTGAAATCATTTTTTGAATAAGCCATGTGGCACAAAGCACCCGAGTCAATGATCCAAGAATTTGGTTATGAAGCAACAAAATCTGTGGCCTTACCCTTTCCTTTCTCCTTAATTTTCATTGTTTCCTTATAAGATCCTTGTAATAAACTCTGTTTAATTGAATTGGGCACCTTAATAGTATTCTTTTCTAGAATATGTGATTTAGATGATCAATTTGTTTCTTTAAACACTTAATTTCATTATGGTTAAGCCTCTTCGAATAAGAAAAATTAACCTTATCCTTCTTAGGTTGTTCACATTTTGATGATGATGTCTAATTATCTACTTTAGAACTAGTAGATTTTTGTTCTTGCTAATTCTCTCCTTGGTGTTTTTGTTTCTAATCTTGCTTACTGGATTGTTATGTTGTTGTGTGCCTTGATTTATAGCCAAGGCATGTGACTTAGATGGTTTGATGGTATCCATATGAATCAATTTGTCTTATTCCTTAGTGAATTCTACTTTAAATTCATCCAGAGAAGGCATTTTAATGTGGTACCTAGGGTAGATTTTATAGCATAGAATTTAGAAACAAAGTTTGAGTAGTAAGGACCAATATTAGAAAGAATACTCAAGATCAATTACTTTATCATCCTTCTTGAATACACACTATTCCAATAGTAATCTTATGTTAGGATTCCCATAAATACTGAGAGGAGGGGGTGAATCAGTATCTAGCCGGTGAGTTGAATTTCTTAACTTAAAACATGTAGAACATATTAAAACAATGTACCGGTATGCAAGAAATAATGCAATAAACAAAATTAAAAGCAACCACATGAAAAACACACCATAACACAATGTTTAAACAAGGAAACCCAGTGTGGGAAAAACCTCAATGGGATTTTTGACCTACAATATTCACTTACTGGCCAATAAGAGAATATTACTGCTACAAGAGGGGCCTGCACATGCAGGAAGGCCAATTGCCTAGAGCTCACTACTCAAATACAAAATAGGAAGTCTCACTGACTTACAAAATGGATTATACAAATCCAGTGTCTTGTACTACTTCAGAATAGCATCTATAATACTAGATCTAGTACCGGTTTCTGCTCTGCTTCTTACATAAACCCTTAACCTATAATTCGCATAATAGGTTTGCCTTTCTTCACCTAAAATATTCTACTTTCTTGCCTTCAAATGTTCGATAATGATCTCTTATATATATGAGTCATTTTACAATGATGCCAAGTCGGCTTACAAAGATTTTACAATAATAAATGAAATATATTATAACTAAAATCCTGTCGGCCTCTATGTCAGTATGCTTCCTTTCTCTGTCGGTGCCAGTGTAGAGTTTGATCTTGCTAGTGCTAGTGTAATGCCTTGTTGGTGTCATAGGATTGTAAGGTTGCCATCAATGACAAAACCTTCAATCACCTACAATATCTCATTAGAGTGTGCATATGCCAACAATCTCCCCCTTTGGCATTGATG
Organism: Cryptomeria japonica; assembly: GCF_030272615.1. Lineage (NCBI taxonomy): Eukaryota > Viridiplantae > Streptophyta > Pinopsida > Cupressales > Cupressaceae > Cryptomeria > Cryptomeria japonica. The sequence continues at coordinate 287,060,420 of NC_081406.1, read as the reverse complement.
GCAGCACTCATGAGAAAATTCAAAAGTGTATCCAAAACTTGTAATCCAAAAATGTTTCCAAAAATATGTTACCAAAAATATAAGAGCTCCCCTTGAGTAGATAAGTCTTTTGCCGGTCATTTTCTCATACTACTACTCCCCCTTTGGCATCAATGACAAAGGTTGTCAAGATGTCAGTAGTGTTGTAGTCTCAACTTTGTAACTGGGTGGTTACAATTTGAAAAAGATCTCCCAAAATCAAGTTTATACTTTCCATAAACTTCTTCTTGTCCTTTATTGTTGTCTCTATTCTTTGAACTGTACCGATGAGGTGCTGCGTATGCTCTGCCAGTGTTCTCTGTCCCTTTACTAGTGCCTCAGATATTTCCTTCGGTAATGATGCTAGATAGTCCAATCTTGGACTCAGTCTTAGTCTCAAATTCTTTGCCTTATTTACTATTCTCTCCTTTTCTCTTTCTAACTTAAGTAACTCTTCCTCAAAACTTGTTATCCTTTGTTCAAAAACTGATAATGTATCAAGTGAGTTAACAAAATTGTCAACAAGTTTATTGATTTCTTCTTGTACCTTGCTCATTTTCTTATCTATGTCTACTGTCAAAAATTTTGTCTTGCAAGTATCTTTGTACAGAGTTTTAAATTCCTTCAATAACTTACATAGTTCTAGTAGAAGTGTGTCAAATTCCCTAGTACACTTCTTTATCTGATCTTCAAAGAATTTTTGTTTTTCAATTTCTAACTTATCCTTCAATGCTTCTTCCTTTATTTTCTCAACAGTCACTGTGTTCTTAGTGATGTATTTAGACAAAGTGTCATGTTCGCTTAGAGAATCCTTATTGTCTATGTTACAATTAGGAGCTATCATCTTCAAAATTGGGATTGTGTCATCTATAGCTTTATAAGCTTGTGAACTACAATTTGTTATCTTTTTGATGGAGTCCAAAAGTACTTCAGTTACATTTGTTGATTTGTAACCTGTTGAGGAGGAACCAACATTCTAAATTCTGCTGGTGGAGGAAGTAACCAAGCTTGCAGTGACCTCTGGTAGGTCAGTCTATGTTTCCATTTCCTTAAGCAATGGTTTTTTATCTTATCCTGTTGTCAGTGGCATTGTTTCCATGTGAACCTATTCCTATTCCAAAGCCTGTTGCTCTGCTTCTCTCTGTTTGTTGCTCTGTTTCAATCTTAGTTTGAGTCTCTACCTGTTGCTCTGTGTTATCAGCTTCAACTTTTCTTTCAGTATTGTCAATGCTGTCAGTTGTCGATGGCTCACTAGCCATTATTGTCTTGCCGGTTGTGTCTTTGTCTATCATAATGTCGACCTTTTGTGTATCAATATTAATTGTGTATAGTACTTCAGGATTAGGATTTGTATCCTCTATGTCCATACTCTCATCTGTCAGTTGATCTTTAGTAGTTATTACCGGTGATGTAATTTGAGGTGGTGGGAGTAAGTTGTCTTTTACTTTGATGCTCGGAGGTCCACCAACCTTTCCTTTTCCTTTATCTTTGTCCTTCTGGTATACCTTTAATGGTTTGGGGTTCCTGTATTCTTCCTATTTTTCTTTTTCAACAATGAATATGTCCCATGCATTTTATGTTTCCTCTATAACTTCATTCACTCTTCCAACCATTAATGCAATATGTCGGTGTGCAGTTGAGAATATTAACTGGTTGGCTTCTGCAATTAAGTTATCTATCTCCTTAGGTGAGTTTACTGGGTAAACAGCAAGTAACTTTTCAATTTTGATTTTCTTATCAAGCTCTACAACAGCTTGTCTTCTTGCTTCTAGTCTTTTGAACAATTCATCTGGTAGCTCATCTACAACTTCCATTAAGAACTTCTTATAGATGTCCATGTGTAAAATAACACTGTTTTCAACTTGTTCTCTTTCATTTGTTGACAGTGTATCATAGACCTTTCCTATGTTCTTAAGTTTCCCTTCCTCTATGATTTCATATAGCAATTTGTCAAGAGGGGCCATGTTTTGTTTAGTCTTCTTCTTCTATGGTGTCAACTTCTTCTTTGTTGTTGTCTTTCTAACCTGAGACCTCACTACCTATTGTTTTTGTCTAGTCCTTCTAGGCAAGGGTGTGGATGTCGGTGAAGGATCCTTTTTCCTTACAACTTTTTTGAAATTTGTAAGCATGTCACTCTCTGAAGAAGTAGCTACTGGTGATAGGTGAGTCTCAGGTTGTAGAGTTCCTAACTCATCCTCAGTGATACCGGTTTGTTTCAATACATCTTCTTTAATAGCCTTAGCCTATCTAAAACCTCTTCTCACAACTGCTTCAACCTTTTTCACTCTCTTCTTAGATTGACTTTTTTTTTCTATGGTCTCAGCACTACCAAATACTTCTTCCTTTGGTTCATTTGGTGCTTCCAGAAGTGCTTTAGCATAAGTCTCAATTATATAATCATCGGTCTCATAACCCATCTTTGTTACCCAAATTGTTCTTGGGATGACTTCTTCCATCTAGATCTCATCCTTTTTTATTACAAAACATATATCATCCTTGTATTTGTTGACAATCTTCTATGACAGTCTAATCCCTTTCTTCATCCTAACCTTTAGTGCTTGAAAATAGTCATGAATATTCTTTTCCTTGTTTTCACCCATGTTATTGAATAGGTCCATTAACTGTTTTCCTACCAGTATATCAAATCCAAGGTTCTTACTACCTATACCGGGAACCTGTTTGGTTATGTGTAGCATCAAGCATACAATTAGATTTCCAAATCTAAAAGTTCCTTTCTTATCCTTCTTGATTTTTCCTAAGTTATCAATCAACTCATCTTTTAACCATTCACATACATCAATTTTTACATTGTCTTTAACCTTGTCATAAGCACTCTTAATGCATAAACTGGAAACTGAGTTAAGTCTGTTTGCATGAGTTGCTTTGTACCCTAAAATCATGCTAATAAATCTCACATTTATATCAGTCACATCATTAACTCTCAGAGACCTTCTGTCTGATGTTGCACCGGTTAATTTCATTACTAGGTCATTAGAGACCTTCTTAGTCTTGTCTGGTCTATTACTAGTGGAAGCTAACCCTGTTACTGCTTTTACAGCTTCCTTTGTAATTTTTTGAACTGAATCAAGCCAAAAGAATGAACCATGTACCCTACTAAAAACTATCCTAATCACCTCCTTGGGAAATTTAGGAATGCAGAGGATTTCAGTGAATCCTAGGGTTTCAAAAACTTTATGTTCAGGTTTTACATTACTAGAATTGTCACATATAATAGTCTTATACATGTTTTTAATTTCTTCATCTCCTAATTCCTCTATGGTGCAATGAATGTATATTCAGGGATCTTCTGCAAAAACAACTCCTTTTGGAATTTGGGAAAAAGCACCTTCATTGTCATCTTTCTTAACTACCTCGGGAACTAGCTGAAATAAGGGCCTAGGGCATTTTATAACCTCAACTACTGTAGGCTTCTCTATGAATTCAGGTGCAGAGGAGGATGCCATGATGATAAATACCTTGTTTTGCCTTTGGATGGATTGATTGCTGAAGTGTTTTGCCTCTTTTCTCGGAATCCCTTAACTCTGCAAATTTTGCGCTCTTAGAATGTTTGAAATCTCAGTGAAATGAAATGGAGCAAAAACCACAAATTTATAAATGTTTATTTGCCATCTACCACATTTAATGTATGCTGGTTAAGTAGCCACTTAACATTGTCTACCAGTATAGAAGTAATTTCCAACATCTCACCATTAACCGAGGGAATTATAGCATATGTCTCATTTGATTTCCAAACCCTCAAGAAAATTTTCTTCAATTTGATGAAGAGCTTCCTGTTGGTGGAGTATTACTTTGTCTTGTTGGTGAAGCACTACTATGTCCTGCCAGTGGAGTGTTGATTGGTTCTACCGGTGGAGGAGTATTCCCAACAATATTTAGGTCAGACTTTCTAATCGGTTGTTTTGAAAATTCTTGCTTAACCTCTTCAACTTTTTCTTTTCCTTTCAAACCAGAACGTTTGTTGTCTGCCAGTGAGGACTTGCTTCTACAAAATTTAGGAATATGCCCAATCTTGTTACATGCATAACAAGTCACATTATTCTTCTGAATAGATTTCCCATAACCTATGCCGGTATGTGTTCTGCATTGATTAGATAGGTGTCCAAATCTTCCACAAACATAACATCTCACATTCATTCTACAATTTTTAGAGTTATGACCAACTTTGTTGCATTTTGAACATTGACCGGTGGGTGTGTTGATATTCTAATAATTTCTAGATCTACTTTCATTTTCTCTATGACCATACTTATTACAGTTAAAGCATTTTCCATTGAATTTATAAGCATTAGGTTGTCTTACCAGTTTGCTATGATCCTGAGTGTTTGTAGTACTGGAGCTTTCACCAACTTCAAAGCCAATTCTAGAAGTGCCACCTTTAGGTTTTTGATTCTTCAGCAAGTTACCAAGTTCTTTTGAGCTTTTATTGAATTTTTGTTTATGTTGATTTGCAGTATCTAGTTCTCTTTCTAAGACTTCTTTCTACCTCATCAATTCATTGGAGTCATTCTGAGTGTGCATCAGATCTGTCTTCAACAAATCATTTTCATAGCTGAGTCTTGTGTTTTCATTTGCAGCATCACTTAGTCTTCTAGTCAAATCTTCTTCATTCTTCTTTCTATCTTCAATTTCTTTACAAAATATCATAGTCATATCCTGCATCTCATTTTTTGTTGTCATGTTCTCTAGTTTCAGCTTGTTTATCATATCATTAAGTGATTCCTTTTCATGATTCTCATTTGTCATCTTTTCACATAGTTCTCTTCTCTTGTTTCTTGAAATAGTAAGATTTTCTTGAAGAATAATATCCTAAGCTGCCTTTAGATCATCTTCAAGTTTGATGTTTTTCAATTTCTCTGCATCATAGTCTGAGAGAGCTCCTTCAAGTTGCTTCATCAGATTTTCCATCTCTACCGGTGTCAAGATTTTCATCAAGCTGTTAGGCTTCTGAAAATAGAGGACTAGGCTCTAATACCAATTGTTAGGATTCCCACAGATACTAAGAGGGGGGGGTGAATCAGTATCTAACTGGTGAGTTGAATTTCTTAACTTAAAACATGTAGAACATATTATAAGAGTGTACCGGTATGCAAGAAATAATGCAATAAATAGAATTAAAAGCAACCACATGAAAAAAACACCATAACACAATGTTTTAACAAGGAAACCCGGTGTGGGAAAAACCTTGGTGGGATTTGTGACCCACAATAATCACTTACTGGCCAATAAGAGGATATTACTACTACAAGAGGGGCCTGCACATGCAGGAAGGCCAACTCCCTAGAGCTCACTACTCAAATACAAAATAGGAAGTCTCACTGACTTACAAAATGGATTATATGAATTCAGTGTCTTGTACTACTTCATAATAGCATCTATAATGCCTGATCCAATACTGGTTTCTGCTCTGCATCTTACATAAACCCTTAACCTATAATTCGCACAATAGTTCAACCTTTCTTCGCCTAAAATATTCTAGTTTCTTGCCTTCAAATGTTCTATAATGATCTCTTATATATGAGTCATTTTACAATGATGCCAAGTCGGCTTACAAAGATTTTACAATAATAAATAAAATATATTATAACAAAAATCCTATCGGCCTCTGTGCTAGTATGCTTCCTTTCTCTACCGGTGCCGGTGGTCTAAGTGCCAGTGTAATGCCTTGCTGGTGCCATAGGATTGTAAGGTTGCCATCAATGACAAAACCTTCAATCACCTACAATGTCTCACTAGAGTGTGCATATGCCAACATCTTATACATTTAAGTTTTGTGATGAAGTCTTGTATAGTGTCAAAATTAGTTGGACTCAGCCCTATAAGTTCATTCTCTAATTAACAACCTCATCACTCATCCTACTCACCAAAGAGGTTTGATAAAGTGGTCCACACTCTACTTGGTTTAGCGAAAAAATAAATACGAAAAGGAGGTCAGGGGAAACTAACATTCACAAATTACCAAAAGATTCATCACATTTTAAAACCATTTTATCTTTTTTTGTAGCATCTTGAGGTTCAGTATCAAGTCCTATAGTAATATTATGATATCCATATCCTTTTAGGTATATTGTCATATTATATTTTCATTCAAAATAATTATATGGTGTTAAAATAGGAATTTTTATCCATCCATGATAGGAGAAAATAATATTTCAAATAATCAAGAAATTTAAAAAAAAATAAGACACACAAGACAACCCCTCTTTGACTAGTCTTGAAAATCACCCCAACTCAAATATTAAGAGGTTGGCACTTTATAATTTGTGCATTTACAAGGCCTTTTACAAATTAAAATTATTTCTAGGGAACCTATTTCCAAAAATAAAAAGTTTTGAAATAAATAACTATGATGCAATATCTAGGAGAAAATCCTTAAAGTTGTGTAATACACTTTGATAACTTTCTAGTGCCTATTCGCTTTTGTAAAATGGATTTTTGAGGTAAACGATAAGGTTTATTAAAGAGAAAAGATGTATCTTGTTCAACCAAAAATATCTCATGGTAAATGATATCAATTTTTAATTAAAAGCATGTGGATAGGAAGAGCTCATTTCTAGCTTCTATCAAGTAATCATTTGTGAAAATTTGACACCTGAGGTAAAAGTTATGATTTTTTTTTTTAGTGTTCAATCTACTAGCAAAAAGTTTCACGCCTAATTCAAACTCAATTTTTACAATATCTATTAATTTTGTAGAAACAAGACCAAAAAACCAAAAAAAATTCAATGTTGGTAAATAAACCCAGAAATCATTTTTCTTGCAAATGAGTAGAAGATGGAATCATGAAGCCAAAATGAAAATAGATCCAATAAAAAAAAGGGAATTTTTATTTTCACTTTGATTTTTACAATGTCCTCCAAACTCTAATTTTGGTGAAATAATCTAAATTACTTTTGACTTTCTTAAGCGTTTTGGACACTTTGAAAATACTAAACAAAGCCTCCAATATTACCAAAATATTGCAATCACCTAAATCTCAAAGGGATACACACACACACACACACAAATGTTAGCCAAATTAAGTAGAATCTTATTTTCCTTTTAACATTTTTTTATTCTCTAGATCACACAAGAATACTGGCAAAGAGAATACAACATTTGAAAGGAAAATATTACCTATTTAATTAGCTCAAAACCTTGTAAAAAATTCAAAATAATAATTCAATCTATACTAGTCTACAAGACTTTGATACCATGTTAGATTCTTCAATAAGTGAACAATGAGCCATGATCTCATGTTGGTGATAGATCACATGTAGATTCAAGAAACAAATGATCAAAGTTCAAAATAAATGAACATGTAGAAATCTAAAATGAGAGAAAGTAGAGACAAAGAAGAGAATTTTGAGAAAGCATCTTAAATGGGTGTTCAAATGAGATTTCTCTAAGGTGAAAATGGCTATCATTAACATTGTTGGAGAACATTTGATTCAAGACAATGATCCTCAAGTTCTCTTCTCTTCTTAGGTGGATTTTATTTTCCTTTCTAATTATTTTGAACTATTGCATAACTATTTGTCACCATTGCAATTATCTTTAAATTATGTTAGGGACAACTTTATTTTTAGGGAGGCTCTAGATAGGCAAATTAAGAGTTATGATTATTTTGAAGGGATAGCTTATGCAAAAGGACTATTACCTAGGAAATATTTTATTAAGAAGCCAATGTATACAAAAATATATGATGCTATAAAAATTAGTCTAGAGGGAAATAATTGTTGAGTATTTTGAAGGGGAGTGAGGCCTTTTGCCAAATGTTATTTATCCTATTGAAGCTACAAAGGTTTTAGAGGTCTTTTATGTCATTCATCATTGTCTTATAAAAAATCCCTGTACTCAGTGAATATTAAGAAAAATTAAGAAGAGAAGGTGTTGGTGATGAGGAACAAGTTAATGTTAGGGTTGGAACTATTCAAAATCCTACAAAAGGGCTCGTGTAGGATAAATACATAAATGAGAGAATGGAAAAAAGTTATCCCAAATGACAATATTTAATGTAAAGATTTTTTTTTTAAAAATGACCTCAACTTTTATGTTAGGATTTCTAAGTTATATAGTTTGTTTTTGAAGTTTTTGTTTTTATGACTTTTTGGCCTATTTGATAGCAACTTGCAATCTCCACTTAGATATTTTTTATATAGTTTGAACCCTTTTACAATTAAATCTATAAATTTTCTCATGATTTAATGTAAACTTCTTTTCTATATATATATTATATATATATATGGACTCTTGCCTTTTATCCAAAAGAGAGAAATTACTTAAAGTAAGAATAAACCATAGAATAAGATTCAATATAAAATTATAGTCAAAGGCACTATTTATCCTATCAAATCTTAATATAGACATACATATAACACTAATACATTTAGACTAGATTTCTGACTGAGGTTTCCGATAGAGAAGGTATATTGTGGCCAAATTTGATTTATTTTGGAAAAATGCCCATGTTCATCATATCTCCAATGAAAATTTCCCATTTAGTTTCGATGAAGAAGGCATTAGCAATGAGAATACTCTTTTTTTCAAAAAAGTTCTCGAGTTCGTCATAATGCTGACGACAAGGACCGTTACTTAAAAAAAGAAGAAGAGGGAAATTCATTTGTGAACATTGCAATCCTGCGTAGGCGTGTGTGGCGACTTCAACCCCCAAGAACATCAAACCCACGTCGAAGGCATTTGTGGCATTGCTTGCAATCCCGCGCAGGAGGTAGATTCAAATTGCCCTAGTTTTTAATTTCATGTTGCAAAAAATATACATCTCTTTGCGGCATCGTATCAAACAATTCACGATCCTTGTCCATGTTTCCACATTTTGCATTCATGTCAAGTAGGGCATTTGGAAGTACAACACCTAACAAAATTCCTCTATCCGTTATGCTTTGATGGATGTCCATACCCTGTTCCAAAGCTCTCATTTTTGCATAGGTAGGGAGGATGTTGCCAAAGGTTGTGGAATTTGGCTTTATGCCTTCCAATTTCATTTGCTTGAAAGTGTCTAAAGCCTTTTCGACAAATCCATTTTGTGCATATCCAACAATCATTGCAGTCCATGAGACAACATTTCTTTCAGGCATTCTATCAAATAGTTCACATGCCTTGTCTATGCTTCCACATTTTGCATACATGTCTACCATGGCAGTTGCAACTACAACATCCAACAAAATTCCTCTATCCTTTATTCTTCGATGAATGTCCATACCCTATTCCAAATCTCCCATTTTGGCACAGGCAGGGAGGATAGTAGCAATGGTCATGGAATTTGGCTTTACACCTATCTATTGCATTTGCTTGAAAGTTTCTAAAGCCTTCTCAACAAATCCATTTTGTGCATATCCGACAATCATTGCAGTCCAGGAAACCACATTTCTTTGAGGCAATCCTTCAAATAGTTCCTATGCCTTGTCTATGCTTCCACATTTTGCATACATGCTAATAGAGCAGTTGCAACTACATCTGACAAAATTTCTCTATCTTTTATGCTTTGATGGATGTCCATACCCTATTCCAAAGCTCCCATTTTGGCACAGGCTAGGAGTATGTTGGCAAACATAACTAAATGTAATAATAAGCTCCAAAGACATCAAACCACTACTAACAAAACTGAGAGTCTAAAATATGATAGGGAATAGTGTGAGCTGTCCTAAAATAAAATATTTTATTTTCAATTTCAACTAAAACATAATTACTCAGCCATTTAATGTTATTAATAAGTGTTTAATTTGTGAAAGAGATAAATGGTTGGCCACAAGTACATGAGTTACTAAATGCACACAAATAAGTGAATTTGATATTCAAAACTATGTATAATGAATTCAATTCTTGTCCATTAGTCATTTATGTTTGCAATAAGCATCTTTCTTTGTTTTTCTTAATCTTTATTCATAGTTATGTGTATATTTCACATTCTATAATTAGGATATCAATTGCTATGGCTGAACACTACCATGATGTTTGTGTTGTGGTATAGATTCATGGAAACATAATTATGGGATTGTTATATTATAGAGATCATAAATCTAGATATTGCATATTACTTCTAGCTCTCGTTGGATTGAGTCTAAAGTTGACATACAATCATAAATCCATTATTAGCAGATCAATCCATTTCTAGTAAAGACAATTGAGAAAGTCATTTTGATATTGAGAGTTTCTTATCTATTTACCTATTGATCCTTATTAAGCCATAATATTTAGGTCTATTTATCTCTCTTGCAAAACCTCTGTAAGTGTCCTAGATTGTCCCTACTACACACTCTTCAATGAAATAGTGGAGTTCTAAAGATTTGTTGCACAAGATGTTGTTGAACATATCAACAAGGCTAGCATGGAAGGCATGTTCAAGATTCCACTTGTACAACTTACAACAAATGATTTGTTGATAGAAGACATTCTTGAAATAGGGATAAAAACAAAAGACAAGTAAGTACATACAAACCTCCTCAGTTGAAAGTAAAATTTGTGTATAAAAAGAGTACATTGAATCCCAATCCATAAACATAATAGAGATACTGATGGAGACTTAATTGGATGTAGCATGTCGCACCAAAGTTGTTAGAGTATTCTAAGCTAGTACATAATGTTTCCTAAACCCACATTAGTATTTTACCCAGATCATTATCTACCAAAACTAACTATAGTAATCCTTTTGAGGATTCATTTCATGGTGCTAGATCTTCATTTAATTCCACTTCTTGTTGGAGAAAAGAACAGTTATTTCTTGAGGTAGATGAATATCCCATCAATAAAGGACAAGACCTTTTCTAGAATATAACAAATTCTACTCCAACAAAAGATCATGGGGGTTTCACTAGAGATATTGAATAAGAGATAGACTTCTACTACTACATTAAAAGCATTGGCATGTTCATCATTTATTGATGTAAACTCTTTGTGACGCCACCACAACCAACAAAGGTGTAAAAAGTTGTTTGCAATGCATGGATTTTTAGGATTGTCCTTTGAAAAAATAGAATTAAAGTATGGAAGCAGGATCTGCCAACTCCTGAGGGAATCTTGATGGAAAATAACTGTAAAATATTTGGGTGAGCTTATATGCAAAAACTCATGCTTCCTGATGGGTTTATGTACAGAAATAAGCATGAATTAAGTGGTAAAGGGGCTTCTAGAAACAAGAGGGACAGAGAGCCAGTGGAAGTGAAAACTTCTGGTGTTGTGTCTGCTCCATCTCAGAATGGGAATGGTGAAGGTGTTGTAAGAGGAGCTGAGAAGGGTATTGGAAGAAGCGGGGGTGTTTACATTCCCCCATTTAAGCTAGCTCAAATGATGAAAGATGTGGAAGACAAGAGCAGTGTGGAATACCAGTGTATGACATGGTATGCCCTTCGGAAGAGTATCAATGGGTTAGTAAACAAGGTAAATGCATCTAACATCAATAACATCATTCCAGAGTTGTTTGCAGAGAATCTCATCCATGGGAGGGGTCTATTTTGTAGGTCTTGTATGAAATCCCAAATGGCATCCCCTAGATTTACTAATGTTTTTGCTGCATTGGTTGCTGTGGTAAATACAAAATTTCTTGAAGTTGGCAATCTGCTTTTGTGAAGAATTAATTTGCAACTTAAGAGGGCATACAAATGCAATGACAAGCACATGTTGATAGCAACAGCCAAATTCATAGCTCATTTAGTGAATCAACAAGTTACACATGAGATCATTGCCTTGGAACTTCTCACCCTTTTACTAGAGAACCCCATAGATGACAGTGTAGAGCTTGTTGTTGGGTTCGTGAAAGAATGTGGTTCTTTGTTGCAAGACCTTTCACCCAAAGTTCTCTATGGGATTTTTGAAAGATATAGAGGTATTCTCCATGAGGGGGAAATTGACAAACAAGTACAGTTTTTAATCGAAGGCCTTTTTGCATTTTGCAAAGCTAAGTTTGAGGGTCATCCAGCTGTGCATCCAAATCAGTTAACACATGAAGTTTTTCTAGAAGATAAACTTGATCAAGAAGCTAGTTCGGATGTTTTCAAGCCAGATCCTGATTTCTTAGAGCATGAGGCAACCTATGAAAAACTGAAGAAAGATATCCTTGGAGATGCTTCTTCAAATGAAGTAGAAGGGGAGAATGATTTAGGTGATGATTCAAATGATGATGATGATGATGATGATGATGATGATGATGATGATGATGATGATGATGATGATGATGATGATGATGATGATGATGATGATGATGATGATGATGATGATGATGATGATGACGAAGAGGAAGGTGAGGAAACACTGAGAATACAGGATGAGATAGAGACAAACTTGGTCAATTTAAGACGTACAATTTATTTGACAATCATGTCAAGTGTTGATTTTGAGGAAGTTGGTCATAAGATACTAAAGATCAAGCTTGAACCTAGTCAAGAGAGAACATACCTTCATTATTATGGTCTTCTTGGGCAAAGATTCTATATGATCTCTAAAATTTATGAGGAATTTTTTGATAAGTGTTTTGTACAACAGTATTCTATGATACACAGACAAGAAACAAATAAGTTGCATAATGTTGCAAAGTTTTTTTCCCACTTACTTGGCACAGATGCTCTTCCATGTCATTGTCTTGCTTGTATACATGAGACAGAGGGAGATACTACTTCCTCTTCATGTATTTTTATAAATATTCTCTTGCAGGAGCTGGCAGAGCAGCTTCGTATATGCAGGAGTCTTTTGATTCAATTTCTCCAAAGGACAATCCCAAAAATTCATGGTTTGCTATCAATTTCTTTACTTATATTGGTCTTGGTGGTATCACTGAGAGTTTATGTGAGTATTTGAAGAATATGCCAAGGCTTGTAATGCAGAAGCAAAAGTCTATTCCTGAGTCAGATGAATCTACCTCTAATGACGATTCTTCTAGTTCATCAGGTTCATCAGATTCTGATACATCAGACTTAAATTCTGAGAGTGAAACTGACAATGAGAGTAGTAAGGAGTCACCAAGAAAGAAAAATAATTCAAAGCATGACAATGAGTATGAAAAAATAAGAAGAAATAAAAGGGTGAGGGCATTTGACTCAGAGGATGGAAGTGATAGTGAAAAAATCAGAAGGAAAAAGAAAAGGAATTAAAAATCTTTCTAGTCAGTTATTCAAGGCTCCAGTAGACACCATTTTCTTGGACTGTGACAAACAAAAGAATCACTCCCAAGTGCTTTGGTTTTATAACAGATGATTATAAGATGCTACAATGTTGTCTTATATATTTTAATAGCCATGGGTTTTAGAGTTCTGTACTTGACAGGTAATGGATAAACAATGTTAGGAGGAGAAAATATTGAAGGCCAAGTGCAGATTGTGATAATGCTAGATCAATGAATCCTGTTATTTATTGAGTATTTCTTATTTTCCATGTTCTGTGACGTACCATAAGCAAACTAGAAATCTAAATTTAATAAGATTCTTTGTTCAATGATGATAATTTCTATTTTATTGCCTATGAAGAAAGACCATGTCAGACAATATCAACGAACAACAAAATAAGGAGACAATTGCTAGATTGTGGTCTAACTTGAAAAGAAAAGGTGATGGAAAATGTTATTGTCCGTGCAAAATTTGTAAGGGGTTAAAGACTAGAAGACTTCTAATCAAAAAAATGAAGAAACATTGTAGGCTGCATGGTCACATTGAAGGTGGACATGATTATCATCCATTGGTAAGTTTTTCATTATATCATTTTGATAATTTATATACATAATAAATCACATGATGATGAGATCATGATCACGGTTTATTTATGTTTATCAATTTTATATAGCTCGAGCACCTTAGAGAACATGGTATGGATCAACACAGCCCTAAGAATATGGTTTTTGAAGTGGACAAACATGGAGGTGTGAATATCAAAGCTAAAGGTAATGATCCCATGGAAGATGAAGATCATGAGCCAGGAAACACAATTGAAGATGATGGTACAAATACATTGATCCATGACTCATTTAGTACTCACACATCTGATCATGATGATTAAGATGACCTTGATGTTGTTCATGATGTCCCTCTACTTGAGAAGACATCTGAGGCCCTTTACGAAGGCTTGCAGGAAACTCTTCTCTCCGTTGTATTGTTGTTGGTGAACTTAAAGGTTATGAATGGTTTATCCAACATAACAATGTCACATATGTTAAGGTATGTCATATATGTCATAATAAACTGTGAATCATGATATACCATTAATATTCTTTATTATAACAAATTATATTTTTTCATTGTAGATTTATAGGTGAGTTTTTGTTAGCACCATCAAATATTCTACCTCGCTCATACCAAGAATTATCTGCCATTATGAAAGATATTAGAATGGAGTATCAATCCATAGATGCTTGTCCCAATGATCATATTATATATCACAACAATATGAATTTCGAACTGAATGCCCTGAATGTCAAATCAATAGATATCGAACAGATCAAATAATAAAAAGGGTTCCTTGCAAGGTTCTTTGCTATATTCCCATTATTCCACATATGCAATGATTATTCAAGTGTACTAGCTTGGCACAATTTATGGATTACCATGCACGCAATAGAAGTTGAGATGACATTATTTGAATGCCTGCAGATGGTTTAGCATTTATGGACATAGAGGAAAAGTGGCCACACTTTAAAGAAGAACCTCATAATCTCAGGTTTTCATTGGCAGCGGATGGTGTCAATCCATTTGGAGAGATGAGACCTATTTACTCAGTGTGGCCTGTTTTTGTTATCAACAATAACATTCCTCCATGGATGTCAATAAAGAGGGAGCACATAATGTTGGCAATGATTGTTCCAGGTATTTTATCATTTAAATATAGTCTAAATTTAATTATAAATATTGCAGTAAAATGGTCATAATAACTATGTAATGTTTTTGTTCATTCGATTAGGTAAGTACCAAGTTAAAGATATGAATGTATATATCGAGCCTCTTATCAACGAGTTGCTAGAGTTATGGAATTGTGTCACTATGTATGATGTCTCTAGACCAATAGGACAAAGACAATTTTAATTCCATGTGATGCTTCTATGGACAATACACGATGCCGCGGGGCTAACACATTTTTGTGGTATGTTATAGTGTTTAAGTTGTGCATGAACATTATAATTCAAAAAATTATCATATGTAATCCAATTATACATTATCTTGTATGTCTTCAAACAAAGGAAAAATTTGCAAGTCCTGTTTGTGGTCCAAAGATGAAATCTCATCATTCAAAAAGTTTAGGAAAGCAGGTGTTTGATGAGTATAGGCACTTTCTCCACAAAAATCATAAGTATCAAAATACTGAAAAACATCTTTTCAATGGGAAAAAAGAGAATACTTCAAAGCCATGAAGAATGGCACCTCACTTGTGGAAGTTGGAATATAATAGAATTAATCGTCAAGGTAATGCCATTCCATATATTGGTTTGTCATAAAACATATTTTCTATTTTGTTTTGTTGACTGATGATGTGATTGATGATCATGAAGGTCGTGAAAGCATAAATGACCACCTTCCTAAGGGAATAAAAAGTTATCCCTGACAATTTAGTAGGTTTCCCTACTACGAGCAGTTACAAATTGTTCATTTGTTTGATAGTATGCGTATTAGAAAGAATATAACAAAGACGGTATGGAAAATATTGGATGGAAGGCGTGACAAAGAAAAAATTGTCAAAATATGTAGTGACATTTAGGATTCCAATCATGCAATGATAAATGTCATTCAATCAAATAGCCATGGAGACCAGATTAATATAAGTGATCTTCCTTGGTTATTAACAGACCAGCAAAGTAATGCTATAAAATAAGTCATACGAAAAATTCAATTTCCCACAGGATTTGCTGCAAACATAAATAATCTCATATCAAAGAAAAGTGAATTTGGGCCAGGGATGAAAATGCATGATTGGCATACCTTCATTAAGTTAATTCATGTTCTTGTGCTTTTAGTATGTATTTAAGTACTGTGCGTACCTGTACTTTTCATTATGTTACAAAAAAATGAAAAGATAATTTTATAATTGTTGTAGTACGTTCTACCTCTATCTCTCCTAGACAACTTCGATAATAATGTCAAGAAAGTCATATATGATCTTGGAAAATACATGATGTAAGTAGTGATATTTGTTTAGTTCATTGTGTAGATATTATATTTGCGATTTATTTTACTTCTTATGTAATATATTTTTTTGCGTCTTGAATACCTTGTAGGTGGTTGTCATGTAAAGAAATCCATAAAGATGATATAAAATATTGGAAGAGTAAAATTCCTCATTTAATGTGTGAAATACAAAAGTGTCTACCTCCATCTTTTTTCAATGCACAAGAACACTACCTCATACATCAAGTTGAGGAGATTGAATTGTGTGGACCTGTACACACTAGGTCAGTGTGGATGGTTGAGAGGCACTTGAAATTTTTGAAGGCTTTGGTTCGACAAAGAGCACATCCTGAGGGTTCTATGGTGGATGGATATATGGTATACCAGACTATGGTGTACATTTCTGAATATCTTCCTAAGCTTGCAATAAAGATCCACATGGATTGCATTTGGGATCCCAACACCATTAACAAATTTGAAGGGGAGTACTTGATAGGGTAAGGTAGATTGAGAAAAGTGAGAGGTAATTATAAGATGTTATTGTAGTTAATTAATTCTTAATCTTCAAAATAAATTGATTGTAAGATGTCTATTTATTTTTTGTACAGTTGGTCGAGAGCGGGATGCACTACATTTGTATATTACAAACTGATGTCATGGAAATGGGGACAAGGCAACAACAAAGTTCAATGTTAATAAGTTAGTTTCAACCATAAAAACAAAACAAAGAACTAAAAACCATTCCAAACATATCAAGAGAGATTTCAAAAAGCATGAAAGAAGTTTAACAAAATAAAAGAAAGGAGAAGAGCCTCCCTAAGATGCTTCCATGATGCCTTTTGATGCTTCTCCCTTGTTTCTCTCCTCTCCAAGTCCCAAATGAGTGTAGCTCTCAGCTTTTAGCACTAGCCATGGATGCCATATGGAGATTCAAGATGGTTGAATATGATAAGCAAATACTATGCAAGAGTAGATAGTGATGCTATGAAAAAGCTCTATGCTAATGCCAGTATAACAACAATACTCTAAAATGCTTCTCCTTTGCTTGAGGAGAAGGGTTCTATTTATAGAAGAAATAGGGAAATGAAGGGTTAAGATTGAGCAATCTTAACAAGGGTTAGGATTGAAAGTTGGGGATCCATGTGCACAATTGGCACCAATAAAATGGTGACAAGTTTCAACATAGGATTGGGTTGAGAGAAGAGGTTGGAGGCATTAAATGCCTGAGGAGACCTCATGGTTATCTAGAAGGTAAGGGTCAAGCCTAAATTAAGATTACCCATTGGATTAGGAGTTAATCCAAGGATAAACCTTTGTGCAAATGTTTAAGAGATAATCATGGTCAAAGCATTAATGGCCTGATGAGACCTTTGGGTTGGGTAGAGGTTGAGTCAAAACAAATGTTTTAACCATGTGGGAGGGTTTGAGGTAACCATTAATGGTTATTGGAGACTTTGGGGATTAAGTGGTTGAAGGTTGAAAGCCTTCAATGGTTATCAAAGACTTTGAGCCATTTAGTGGTTGAAGGTTGGAAGCTTTCAAAGGTTATCCAAGACTTTGAGACATTTAGTGGTTGAAGGTTGAAAGCTTTCAAAGGTTATCCAAGACTTTGAGGGTTAATTTGTTGAACACACAAAGCATTAATTGCTTTTCAAAGACTTTGGAGTCTTTGAGAAGTGACTCCAATTTGCTTAGGAATGTGACAATATTTAGGGGATGGATTAGGCTAATTAGGAAGGGTTTAGAAGAATTTAGAAGGGGTTTAGGCATGCAAGTGGATTTTGTAGGAAAATGCAAGTGGGAGAAATTTTGGTATTTTCAATTAAAATAAAATCATTTATTTCAATTAAATGGTGTAATTTGCATTTGGATAAATATTCAAATAAATATTAATTTATTTAAATGAGAAAAATGAAGATAAAGCATTTAAAATGCTTGAAGACTTTGAGGGAAACCATTAAAGGCTTGAAGACTTTAAGGAAAACCATTAAAGTCTTAAGAAGACTATAGAAGGAAGCCATCAAGTTTGAAGACTTTAAAGCCATCAAGTTTGACTACTTTAAGGGAAACCATTAAAGGTTTCAAGTGGGTGAGGATAAATAGGATTTTAAATAAATAATTTATTTAAAATAGTTGTGCAACTTGCTTTTGTAGGAAAATACAAGTGGGTGGAGGATAAAGGTGATTTAAATAAATTATTTATTTAAAATAATTGTGCAACTTGCTTTTGTAGGAAAATACAAGTGGGTGGAGGATAAAGGTGATTTAAATAAATGATTTATTTATTTAAATGTGAGAGGTGGGATTTTGGGGGATTTAAATAAATATTAATTTATTTAAATGTGAGATGGGATTTTGGGGGATTTAAATAAATATTAATTTATTTAAATGTGAGAGAAGATTTAATTAAACAAATATGATTTATTTATTTAATTAATGGTATGAATTTGGTTAAGTGAATTAAATCAAATAAATTGAATAATTTATTTAATTAATAGGAGAAGAGGGTTAAGATGAATTAATTAAATATTAATTTAATTAATTATTAATTGATGGTTAAATAATCAAATAAATACTAAGTATTCATTTAATTAAGTGGACAGATTTATGTGACTACATTTGCCCCTCTTTGAGACGGTGCAGTTTATCGCGTCGTTTCAAAGAAAGAAAAATAGGTGTGAAGAAATGCCCCATAAAATGTAAATTTAATGGGTGGTATGCCCCCTCGAGAGATGGGCCGAATTTTTTTTTGAAAAATCGGGCGATCTCTCGAAAAAGAATGAAAAGTGGAGGGGAGGTAGAATAGAAGAAATTAGAACTAATGATGAAAGAATGGGAGAAAATGGAGTGAATATGAAGAAACAACAAGCCAGCGAGTACCCTGAGGTCATGCAAGAGATACATAGCAGATGTAGTGTGGGGTTTGGATTGATGCTATACAATTGATCAAAATTGGTTGGACAATCTGGTGCAATCGGTTTAATTGCCCCGGTCAAGTCAAAGCGTGACAGTTGATGTCAGTTGGTCGCTTGAACATGATAAAGTCTGAGTAAGTGAATCAAAGTGACCTGATGGTGACTTAGACAATTGATGTAATTGTCCGATGAAGTCAAGGTATATGAAGCAAAATACTCGTTGAGACGTAGACAATTGATGTAATTGTCCGTTGGATTGTGTTTGATTGGTTGATCAATTGATAGTGTGTGCATGTGATGGATGGCTGTGGGGAATCATGGCAGCCCCGTTGAGACTAGGTCATTATGATAAATGCCTGATGTAGTCTAGGATTACCATAATCGATTACCTGTTGAGACCCGAAGATACTTGATCAGAGTATCTGTTGATAGTCTAGGTGTGTGGGAGTCGATGTATCTGTGTAGATAGAGTAACTGGCTTAATTTTGTGGATGAGTGAGGATGGGAAGCGATGAAGGGATTAGGATGATGTTGATGATCAAGATAGGGAGGGTGAGGGGGGATTTGATGTTAGATAGAAGATATGGAGGACTAGGATCGAGTCCTATGGAAGAAGATGAGTAAAATAGAGTATGCATTATTATGACTATGTATGCATGATATGCAGCTATTATGAATGTATGGATGGATGGAATGCAACGAAATGCAATATATACAGATGAGATGGAATGACGATCCATGGTGCTTTATTTTTCATCATTGAGCTTTAAAATGTTGTAAGAAAATACAAGCAACTTGACATAAAGATTCAAGATGACCAGAGTATTTCTTACATGGATTTTTATATAGCAAGTTAATACAAGCAACTTGATATAATGGATCAAGTTGACCTGAGTATTGCTTGCGGAACAGACAAGGATTATCTCTATTCATGCATGACTTGGATCGTCCTCCTTGATCTTAGGCTGATCATATCCTAAGACAAGTGCATACCATACTAAGAAATAAAACCTTTATCCAGTTTGGACGAGGTAGGAGGAACCAAAGGAAGAGCATTGTACCTGCAAACAAATAGTATATACATAAAGAATAAAAGAATATGGATCCTTGGTAATGGTTCATGCTCATATGGTCGAGGTATACGCTGTAGTCAGCAAGCCGTAATGATCTAGGACTGCATTTTGCATAAGATCACGTAGCTTGGTGAACTTCCCACGTAGACACCATTAGTACATGCCCCAGAACTTCATCGGAAATAATGCACAAACGATACAAAACAATGTTGAAAAGATCCTGATACAGATAAACAAATGAATTACTCACAAATCAACCAAGTATTTGACAGCCTAACAGAATTTTCTTGTCAAAGAAAACATCATCTTGTCTTTGTTTTGGTAAGGAAGGATGCATCCTTGTTTTAAAGACAGTTTTGGATTGTTGATGTAAATTGTGTGGTTGTTTGGTAAATGGTCATTGTGTGAGTAGTTTGTCGCAATGTTTGTTTTGGTATCTGCATGGATGAGTATGTACAAGGTGTTGCCATGTTTTTGTGTGATTTTTCAATGGTTTTGTCGATGTTTTTGGATTTTGAATTGTTTTGAATGTTTTTGGTATTTTTGCGAGATATTTTTGAATGTTTTTGGATTTTTGATGATTGTTTGAATGAAGAACTTAATGAATCATAAGACAATGTAGAATCCACTTCCATCAATAGGTTAAAGGCATTGCCCCCAGTTTTAGACATGACTATGAAAAAGCGGGATGCAAGATGTATGGAGTACTATCATAATTGCAGAGGAATAACAAGCCATGGTTGATGGATGGATGGATGTATGTATGAAGTAGATGTGATCGCCACAAGTCTGAAAGATAATGGAGCCATAGCCTTTACGAGTGGCGCCTGTTTGCCAGGTTTTCACCATCGTTCTTACCCAAGGTGCCACTGGAGTGGTTGTTCACCGTTTGGATGCATGATTTTTCTTTACTTTTTTGAATGTTTTTATATTTTCTTCAGGACATTTTTCTGAATGTTTTTTGGTATTTTCTGATAGGCAGGGGAGCCTGATGCTCTGTACAGCTTATGTGTAAAACCGTTTGAGGTGCATGCTGTTGATTGGATCTGCGAGCGGTTCTCCGTCTGATGTAGCCAACTGATATGCCCCGGACCCAAATACAGCAGTGACAACATATGGGCCTAGCCAATTTGATTCAAACTTGCCTTGATGTTCTCTGTTTGGTTGGTTGCGAGGATTCTCTCGAAGAACAAGATCACCTACCTCAAATGTACGAGGTCTAACTCGGTGATTGTAGCTTCTGCTCATGCGCTGCTGATAGGCTTTGAGGTGATTGTATGCAGCTTGTCGCTTCTCATCAAGTAACTCTAAGTCCTGAAGGCGTGAGACTCTGTATGCTTCATCATCGATGAGATTATGCAAGGAAACTCGTAATGATGGTATCTCAACCTCAATAGGTAAGATAGCTTCTGCACCATAGACCAATGAATAAGGAGTTACACCTGTAGGGGTTCGAATGCTAGTTCGATATGCCCATAGCGCTAGATTCAATTGAACATGCCAATCACGACCGGCATCATTGACTATTTTCTTTAGGATTCTTAATATGTTTTTATTGGATGCTTCGGCCTGACCATTGCCTTGTGGTTAATAGGGAGTGGAAAAGCGGTGTTGGATATGAAATTTCTCACAAAGCTCACGGACATCCTGATTTTTGAAAGGAAGACCATTATCTGTGACAATGGACATGGGCACACCATACCGACAGATGATGTAATTGAGGATGAATGAGGCGATCTGCTTGCCGGTGACTTGGGTAAGTGGAACAGCTTCGATCCACTTGGTGAAATATTCGGTGGCGGTAATAATGAATTTATGGCCATTGGATGAAGATGGATGGATTTTACCCACAAGATCAAGACCCCATTGACAAAAAGGCCATGGTGTTGTGATTGGTTGCAGTTCCTGGGCCGGTGCATGTATCAGGTCGCCATGAACTTGACATTTCTTGCATTTTTTGACAAAGTAGTAGGAATCCTTTTCCATAGATGGCCAATAATATCCAGCTCGCAAGATCTTCTTGGCTAGTGATGGACCACTTGAGTGAGTCCCGCAAATTCCTTCATGTACCTCTTCCAAAGCCTTTGTTATCTCATCTTGTTCCAGACACCGAAGGAGAGTACCATCAAGACTACGTCGGTATAGGGTTTCGGCAATAATGGTATATCGAGCAGTTTGGCGAATGAAGGTTTTTCGTTGGTTATTCGATTGGTTGGGAGGAAGGGTATGATCGCGAAGATAGGTGTAGATCTCACCGTACCATGGGGATTCAGAACCGACAAGGTGACATATCATCTCAAATTCAGGGATATCATAAGCGGGGATCCAAAGCTGTTCTACCAAGAACTCGTAGCGTGTTGAATTCTGTGGAAGATCTAGGAGAGATGCGATGGTAGCCATGGCGTCAGCAGCTCGATTTTGATCTCTTGGTATCTGCTCAAAAGTGATAGTAGTAAATGATGTCTTTAGATTGTCCACCATTTGCTTGTATGGCATGAGTTTATCATCTTTGGTCTGATACTCATCTGTTGCTTGTCGAATGACCAGTTGCGAGTCGCCATATACTTGTAGTTCTTGTAATTTCCATTGTATGGCTAATCTGAGTCCTGTGATCAAAGCCTCATACTCTGCTATGTTGTTTGTGCATGGAAATGTGAGCCTGTAAGACTTCGGGATGCTATCACCTTGAGGTGTGATAAACAGAATGCCTGCCCCCGAGCCATGCCTAGTGTATGAACCATCAAAATATAGTTTCCATGGCTGTGCTTCTGTGATCATGAATATCTCTTCATCTAGAAAATTGGAAATGAGAGGATGATCGCCTATGAGTGGTGCATCGGCCAATTGATCTGCAATGACCTGACCTTTGATAGCTTTACGGTCCACATACTCGATGTCGAATTCACTTAGAATCATTACCCATTTAGCTAAGCGACCTGTCAATGCTGCTTTGTTAAGTAAATACTTGAGTGGATCAATCTTTGCAATGAGTTGCACCTTGTGTGTTAACAGATAGTGCCTCAGTTTAGTGGCTGCCAAGATTACTGCTAGGCAAGCTCGCTCAATAGGTGTGTAATTGAGTTCATAGCCCACCAGTGTGCGAGAGATGTAGTAAATAGCACACTCTTTTCCTTCTGCATTATGTTGTGCCAGTAGTACACCCAATGCTGTACTTGTCGCTGAGATATAAAGTAACAACGGTCTACTTGGATCTGGTGGCATCAACAATGGTGGATTTATGAGATAGTCTTTAAGCGCCTGAAATGCTTGCTGGCATCTGTCATCCCACTGAAAGCGGATGTTCTTGTGTAGCAGGTGTGTGAATGGGTGACACTTATCAGCCAATTGTGCAATGAATCTGCGGATAGATTGAAGCCGTCCTTGTAGTGTTCTTAGCTGACTGATATTCTTTGGAGGTGGCATGTCCATGATTGCTTTAACCTTTGCTGGATCGACCTCAATACCTTTGCTTGAGACAATGTATCCTAGAAGCTTCCCAGAGGTCACTCCGAAGACACATTTCTTTGGGTTGAGTCGAACATGGTATTGTTCCAGTCTATCAAAGATTTTATCTAAGATGTGAAGATGTCCTTCTCTAGTAAGTGATTTTGCTAGTAAATCATCCACATAATCTTCCATTATAGTATGCATCATGTCATGGAAGATGGTGGTCATTGCTCTTTGATAGGTCGCTCCTGCATTCTTTAGACCAAAAGGCATTACATTCCAGCAGTATGTGCCCCATGGACATGTGAAGGCTGTCTTGTGTTGGTCCTCTGGTGCGATCTTTATTTGATTGTATCCTGAAAAGCCATCCATGAGTGAAAGCATGGCATGTCCTGCTGTTAGATCCACTATGATGTCGATATTTGGTAGGGGAAAGTCATCCTTAGGACATGCCTTATTCAGATCTCTGAAGTCTGTACAAATGCGGATGCCCCCTTTTGGTTTGCCAACTGGTACAATGTTGGAGATCCATTCTGCATAATCAATTGGTCTAATGAAACCAACATCCAGGAGTTTCTTGAGTTCTGTTTTGACTAGCACGGCAATCTGAGGATGCATCTTACGAAGCTTCTGCTTGACAGGTTTGGCTCCTTTTGCTACTGTGAGATGATGCATGACTAAATCAGGATCAAGCCCAGGCATGTCTGCATATGACCATGCAAAGTTGATCTGACGCTGTTGGAAGAACTCTATAAATTGAGGCTGTTCCTCTGGAGTGAGAAGAGATGCCAGATGTATGATATGAGGATTTTCAGGAGTCCCCACATTGTATTCTTTGGTTTCCTTGATAAGAATCGTTGATCGTTCCTGTTGTGTACTAGCAGGGAGAATGTCAAACCCTTCATCCTCAAGTGCCTCAGAGAGGTTTTCACCGTTGGATACGCTCTTTCTTTTTACTTTTGTTGGATCAAACAGTGCCACAGTGTGGTTTTCACTGGAAGATCCATGTTTTAATGTTATATTTTTGCAGCTGAAGGGTTTGGCATCCACCCCGAAGTATGCTGCGCTATTAAGTTCAATGGCGAATCCAGCTTTGTGATCCCCGCTTGGTAGATTATCCCTTAATTCCAAAAAGTCAATGATAGCCTCATCGTTTTGGAAGAGGTCAAGACATGGGGGATTTGGTTGGTTCCATTCGATGAGTTCAGGGTGGATAATGGGCATTACTTCATCGATTAAGTTAAGTGCGGGAGATGTATCAGTGAGGGTTAAGACAGTGTGGTGAAGGTCGTTGATGGTACTCTCCCTGTCAGAATCAGGCGTAGGATGAGACGTAGGGTCTGTGGAAGATGTTTCTAGCTCAGGTACCCAAGTGGTCTTTATCTGTGCTTCTCCGTAAACAGGGATGTCTTTGCGGGGTGGAGGTGGTGATGTGTCTTCCTCATCTGAAGTGTTAAGTTGCACTGAATCAAATTCCCACTCATGTGAGTCGGTCTCTGAATCACTCTCCAGCATCCGATTGCTATACCATACTGGGATGTCTTTGGAGTTAAACACGGCAGGTGTGATTGGTTTATGTATCCTTGTAGTGATCGGTGTTGCAGGAATTGTGATGGGGTTTAATGGATTTGTCACTGGAAGTATCGGTAATGGTGACTCAGTGGCTTCTGCAGGAACTGCTGGTACCATAGATGTTGTTGTAGGTTTCCATATAGTTGCTGCTACAAATGGTGTTGCTGATAGGATTATTGGTTCGTTTGATGGGATGAGTGACATTGGTGATGGTGGAGTTGTGAGCCTTGAGGGGGCAGTGGGGATAGTGCTTGATGGTGCTTTGATTATGAAAGGTATCCTCTTTGCAGTAGGTGGGCAAAATGGTTTGCTGGGTTTTCCTTTGAATCTGAGTTTAGGAAGGATCTCTTTTTCAAAGCCAAGGCCTGTATTACCTTTGGGCTTGAACTCTGGCAGTAGTGGTTCATGTCGTCCTTGTTTGCAGTATCCCAAAGCACTCTGACCATCATACCCCATTCTTTGCATAATGAGGAGGCCTTTACCATACTGTTCCGTAGGAAGTGTAACTTGCGGTTTATCAGTGGTGATGGGATCCTTATAGATCCAGTCCGCTAGGTCCTCATCTTGTGTTTCTTCCTCTTGACTCTTTCCAAGGATGAAAGGCATTAAGGCACATGCTGGCGTGATTAGTGGTTGCTGGAGCAACTGCTGTGGTTTACCATGTGTTCTAGGAGAAGTGGGCATTTGTCCCACACAAAAGAGCTGACTCAAGTTATATTCTCCAGGACCTTCCTCTGCTACTTTCATCTTAAGCTTTTCTTGCTTGGGTATAGGGGTGTTTGAACTGGCAAGAGAGGCGGGACTTACATATGATGTGGAGGAAATGGCTTCCCTATTATTAGGAACAGTAATTTCTAGTTGATGGCTGATATTATGGCAAAATGCAAAGGGATTTGCATCGCCCAGGATTGTGATCTCTGCACCATTATGTGGGAACTTGATACATTGATGGTAGGTAGATGGAACGGCTTGCATGGCATGTATCCAAGGTCTCCCTAATAATAGATTATATGGCAGAGGAAGGTCCAGAACCTGACAGATGATGTGCTTTACCACAGGGCCTACTCGGATTGGTAGTACCACGGCTCCTTTGGATGAACGCTCTGCATCATCATAGGCCTTGATGGTGATCTTCTTGCGAGGATCCACTGATTCTATTGCATATCCCAATGCTGTGACCAACTGTAGTGTACAGATGTTTAGGCCTGCTCCATTATCTATCAAGACTCGCTTGATCCTGTGTTGGTTGACAAAGCCTTCAATGTGGAGTGAGGCGTTATGAGGTTGCTGGAACGAAGAGTTGTCACTTTCGGAAAAAGTGAGACAAGGTGATGACTTTAGATTTCCAACCATGGCTTGAAATTGGTCTGTGTTCAGGTTTGCAGGGACTGACGCCTCTTGGAGTGCTTGATCCAAGATTGTTTTATGAGATGGCGATAGGCGTAATAGTTCTAAAATGGATATGAGCGCAGGCGTTTTGTCTAATTGTTCCACAAGATTGTACTGCTTTGGATTGGAGGTGGTGCCTTGTGGAGCTGCCTTGATGGTGACCTTGCCACGACGTGTAACAACATTGCAATTTGAGGTGGGATTTTTGAAGGTTATGGTTGCAATTTGTTCACTGGCATCATACAGGTGATTTACAATGTAGTTATACGCAGCCTGCGTATAATCAGTGGTATCAGTGCCTCGCCGGGAAGTGGAAGGACCCCTTTGATCTTGTGATGGAAGTGGATTCTTAAACATTAAATGATCATTATTTGTCATTTTTGGATCATGTCCTTCAATCTCAATTTCTCCTCGATCAATAAGATCTTGAATGAGATCTTTCAATCGATGACAATTACTTGTCTTGTGTCCTCGTCCTTGATGGAACTCACAATGTTCAGTATCTCTCCACCATGCTGGTTTGACCTGAGGCTCATAGTTGGATAGCTTAGGTAGAGTGATCAAATTCTGAGAAAGGAGTTGTCACAACACTGTTTCAATGGGTTCCCCTAAGGGAGTGTATGTACGTTTTTGTTTTTGTGGACGAGGTCTTGGTTCATCCTGAGATGTGATGCGACCTTGATTAGGAGGAACATTTGTGTTATTTTGAGGTGGAGGATTTTGTCCTGCAAACCGAACCACAGGTTGTGCATTTTGGATAGTTCGAGCATCCACAACCCCATCGTTGACGATATTCTTATTCTTGTTCCAGAAGTTTGGTTTATCACTATTGAATCGCGGGCGAGGACCATCTTTTGGTTCATTAAAGATTTTGATGAGTCCTTTCTTGATGAGTGCCCTTTCACATTTTATACCTTTGGTGATCATATCGTTAAAGGAGTCTGTGTCTTTGACATCCAGGTGAAATTCCATTTCTTCGTTTAAGTTGGAAATGAAAATTTCCACTAGTTCTCGTTCAGGTAACTGAAGAGAACGTCTGCTAGACATTTGGCGCCATCGTTGCAGGAATACTGAGAATAGTTCACCTGGTTTTTGTTTGGTATTGCATAGATCAGCCATGGTGATGTCACGTTCAATGTTATAAGAGTAATGAGATAGGAACTTCTGGATGAGTTCCTCAAATGTTCTAATGCCTCCTGGAAGTCGGGAAAACCATGATGTGGTTGTTCCTCCCAAGCTTTGGGGAAAAAGGCGCATTAAGTATGTGTCTTCATATGCAACTTCGAGACAAGCGGAATGAAATTCTCGAACATGATCACGGGGATCTCCCTTTCCTCTATATTTTTCGAATTTTGGTGTTTCGAACCCGCGTGGAAAGGGTGGCATATAAAGATTCCTATCAAACGGATAGGGACAGATGTCGTTAAGTGAGAATTGATTGGCCTTAACACCACTATGAAGTTGTTGGGCGAGATTCTCGACTTGTTGCCGCAACATCTCCATTTCATTTGGAGGAGGAGGTGGTGGGTTACCTCGAGGGATGTTATATCTGATGGGATCTCTACGCCTTTCCTCCTCATGGCGACTTTGTCTTTCTGATGCTTGTCTTAATTGGGCAAGATCAAAGTCAGAGGGGAGTTTGGCTCCTTCTTGAGCGAGTCTTAAAAAGTGAGCATCCGCATTGCTCCTTAGTATTTCATCAAATAATCTGTTAAAATGAGGGTTATGCTGAACCCTTTCGATTGTTGACGGAGTAGGAGTACTTGGGTTTTCATCATTTACATTTCCTCCAAGTGCTTCTTGAAATTCATTGAGATTGTCCTCTTCTTCCTCAATTTCTATTTCTCGTTGCGTTGATCGCGATCGGGTTTGAGCCATTTTGTTTGCAAGTTTGTTTTGAAGTTGATTGAAGATGATGATGAGTTGATGATGAAATGAAAGATTGATGATTGGTGATTTGTGTTGTATGTGGATCTCTAGCACTTTAAGGTAGATGTAACCGAAATTCCTTCTTTGATTTGCTTGTTTGTTTGATAAGTTTGGATGTGATAAGGTGCAGAGAAATCTGAGATGTGTTACAGATTTAACTACCTAGCAATGAGAGGATTCACTCATGAACTAGTTTTAACCTGCGTAGATGTGTCTCTTAGGATGAGCTTATCCTAGATGTAGAAACAATCTAAAAAGTGATGTGATGTGTTTTGATTTCAAGCAATATCTAAAAAAGAATCTTGGGACAAGAACCTCTTAATGTTTTGAGAGTTGGGATGGATTGATGATGAAGTGATGATGTATGAGTGAGATGATGGATGTTTTTGTTTTCAACTTCAATAAAAACTCTGTGTCACAAATGGGACAAACTCTACCTCTTCCCTTTCAGGCGTTGGTGGCACTTCTCGAGCTGTGTTGTAGGTGATACAGATGTTTGGGAAGAAGTTGGGATTAATCTTTCCTCCTTGACTTTTGTGATAACTCAGAGCTCTATATTGCATAAAAGCTCTGCGGTTCAGTGATTCTGAATCAAACTCGTTTGTTTTACCTTGAAGATAGAGACGCATGCGATGTAGAAAGACTCTATGTGAGACAAAGATTTGTCTATTGAGATAGAAGAATTTCCTCCTTTTGATCAAAGCCTTTGAGCTTAGTGGTCTCCTTTTCAAGGTGATATTCTGATGACACTTCTTCTTTCGCAAGATGTGAAGAATGGTCATAAATTTTTGATTCTTTGTTTGTTTGTACCTTGTTTTTGATGTTTTTGGTTGTGTTGACAGATGTTGGATGAATACTTTGTTTTTGGGATTGATTTTCTGATTTTTCTTTGACAAGAAAACAAAGCAAGCACACAAACACAAGATTGTAGCCTCAAAGGCACAAATGAATATGGGTCTAGATCAACCCAATTCTTGGACTTGTTTTTGACCCTTCCTTTAGATGTATTTTAAGGTGTATTTCCAAAGCCTGAAGTCAGCTCAATTTGCTCTAGGTCTGTAAAACGAACACACTTCAAACACTCTTTATCCCTATGGTCAAATGGCCAGTTGTGATAAATTTAGCCCACATCTTGATATTTCTTCGACATTGGTACTACATACCTTATGAATCCCGCCGTGGCAGGTAAGGATGTGATATACTAAGTCTTGCACGAGCATAACAAATAGATGATCCCTATGATGGGGGAGTCACCACTTTTATCAAGCCACAAGTGACTTTTCAAAAAGCTATGTTTCTACTCAAGGAAATATGTATGGTGAGTATCTTGGGAGCAAAACCATCTATGCTCTTGCACTAAATTATATCTCAAATATCCTCAATCAATAGAACAGGTGGGCTACTACTTAAAGGTGTTTAGTCATGTTCGATGTTTTTGGACATAAGTTCATTCTGCAGTGACTCACTTAAGAGCCTTGTAACTGGTGGTGGGGCCCATTTGTCCTTTCGGCCAATTACACTGTAGGAACAGCTATACCCAAGGCTACAGCTTTCGCTCTCACCTGATTTCTATAGCGGCTCGAAGGATTTACCGCTCGAGGTCGTTCCCAAGAGTATCGATCCCTTGGCAGGCCTCTCTTAAAAAGATAAAATTTGAGTGTTACTAACACTTTTCTCTTGCACCTAGGACCACGAGAGCCAAGGGAGAGGATAGTGTGTGTTAGAGGTAGGACCACTCGACCAACTCTTTGCACAAGTGTGCCAAGCACGAAAAACACTTGTTCTTTTTAATCTATCATTGCAATGTGATCTAACTATTTGGAGATGTTGCTCCAACAATCATGGTGTTCTTTTTAATTTTCAAAGACAATTGTTTGAGTAAACTAGAATTTGAAAATCCTAGTCAACTTAATGAAAAACACGTTTGCATGAAGTAAAATTGCTTTGAAAATGAGACAAGTTGATTGTGAATTTTATTTGCACCAAAAATGGAAGTGTGGATTGTGAGTTTTATCTTGATGCAAGAAATAAAATTTGCCTTGTTGATTTTAAGCACCAAAACGAAGTTTGTTTTCTAACTTGCAAAAAAAATAAAGTTGTTTTTGTATAAGTTTGTGGTTCTTTTTACCTTTGAACAATGAAATTCTTTTTAATAGCCCCAAACAAATGTGTGATTCTTTTTCAAAAGCCCAAATTTGAAATGTGAAGTTAATTTTAAACCAAAATAAAAAGTGAATTCATTTTTAAAACCAACTTCAAAAACAAGTTAGTAAAAAAATATAAATCTACTCTTTAATCTAATTTAAATCTGCACAAAAGAGAAAAATAGTTAGTAAAATCCGCCTATTTGGTGGGCTTCTACAAGCCTAAATTTTTTATTTTTTTTTGGTTTTTTATTTTTTTGGTTACAAAGTGATTTGTACAACGTTTTGTTACAATAGCGCTAGTCTGCGTTTGAACAGAGGCACTATTTAACACAAACGTATTAAAAGAAAGGGAAAGACAGAGAAGGGAAAAGCACTGAAACAGGGGGAATAGCGCCAAAATAATGCCAAACGCACCAAAACAGTGTCAAAATCGCAACCTGTATGACATTTTCAACATTCAAACATGTTATTGGTTAAAAAAAAAAAATTGATCTTTTTGGTGTTTGGATTCACGTCGGGTTCACCAAATGATGCTCTGCAAAAAGGATTAGAAAATCTGTTTGATGGCAACACACACAAGAGCACAAGAAACAAACGTTAGTGTTAGCAACAAAAGATTATCCTAAACAGGCATATCAAGAGAGATATTAAGCATGAAATAGAAAGCATATAAACATAGAATGAAATAGCTAATCAAGATGCTCATAGTTGCTCCTCCCTTGTTCCTCTCCTCTCCAAGTCCCAAATGAGTGTAGCTCTCAGCAGCTTTTTGCACTATGGATGCTTATGGAGGATTGAGATTTAATACTAAGCTTCAAATATGAAATGAAAAGCTAAATACTATGCTAGAGTAGATAGTGATGCTATGAAAAAGCTCTATGCTAATGCCAGTATAACAACAATACTCTAAAATGCTTCTCTTTTTTTTTTTGCTTGAGGAGAAGGGTTCTATTTATAGAAGAAATGGAGAAATGAAGGGTTAAGATTGAGCAATCTTAACAAGGGTTAGGATTGAAAGTTGGGGATCCATGTGCACAATTGGCACCAATAAAATGGTGACAAGTGTCAACATAGGATTGGGTTGAGAGAAGAGGTTGGAGGCATTAAAGGCCTGAGAAGACCTCATGGTTATCTAGAAGGTAAGGGTCAAGTCTAAATTAAGATTACCCACTGGATTAGGAGTTAATGCAAGGATAAACCTTTGTGCAAATGTTTAAGAGATAATCATGGTCAAAGCATTAATGGCCTGATGAGACCTTTGGGTTGGGTAGAGGTTGAGTCAAAACAAATGTTTTAACCATGTGGGAGGGTTGAATTAACCATTAATGGTTATTGGAGACTTTGGGGATTAAGTGGTTGAAGGTTGAAAGCTTTCAAAGGTTATCCAAGACTTTGAGCCATTTAGTGGTTGAAGGTTGGAAGCTTTCAAAGGTTATCCAAGACTTTGAGGGTTAATTTGTTGAACACACAAAGCATTAATTGCTTTTCAAAGACTTTGGAGTCTTTGAGAAGTGACTCCAATTTGCTTAGGAATGTGACAATATTTAGGGGATGGATTAGGCTAATTAGGAAGGGTTTAGAAGAATCTAGAAGGGGTTTAGGCATGCAAGTGGATTTTGTAGGAAAATGCAAGCGGGAGAAATTTTGGTATTTTCAATTAAAATAAAATCATTTATTTCAATTAAATGGTGTAATTTGCATTTGGATAAATATTCAAATAAATATTAATTTATTTAAATGAGAAAAATGAAGATAAAGCATTTAAAATGCTTGAAGACTTTGAGGGAAACCATTAAAGGCTTGAAGACTTTAAGGAAAACCATTAAAGTCTTAAGAAGACTATAGAAGGAAGCCATCAAGTTTGAAGACTTTAAAGCCATCAAGTTTGACTACTTTAAGGGAAACCATTAAAGGTTTCAAGTGGGTGAGGATAAATAGGATTTTAAATAAATAATTTATTTAAAATAGTTGTGCAACTTGCTTTTGTAGGAAAATACAAGTGGGTGGAGGATAAAGGTGATTTAAATAAATTATTTATTTAAAATAATTGTGCAACTTGCATTTGTAGGAAAATGCAAGTGGGTGGAGGATAAAGGTGATTTAAATAAATGATTTATTTATTTAAATGTGAGAGGTGGGATTTTGGGGGTTTTAAATAAATATTAATTTATTTAAATGTGAGAGGTGGGATTTTGGGGGATTTAAATAAATATTAATTTATTTAAATGTGAGAGAAGATTTAATTAAACAAATATGATTTATTTATTTAATTAATGGTCTGAATTTGGTTAAGTGAATTAAATCAAATAAATTGAATAATTTATTTAATTAATAGGAGAATAGGGTTAAGATGAATTAATTAAATATTAATTTAATTAATTATTAATTGATGGTTAAATAATCAAATAAATACTAAGTATTCATTTAATTAAATGGACAGATTTATGTGACTACATTTGCCCCTCTTTGAGACGGTGCGGTTTATCGCGTCGTTTCAAAGAAAGAAAAATAGGTGTGAAGAAATGCCCCATAAAATGTAAATTTAATGGGTGGTATGCCCCCTCGAGAGATGGGCCGAATTTTATTTTGAAAAATCGGGCGATCTCTCGAAAAAGAATGCAAAGCAGAGGGGAGGTAGAATAGAAGAAATTAGAACTAATGATGAAAGAATGGGAGAAAATGGAGTGAATATGAAGAAACAACAAGCCAACGAGTACCCTGAGGTCATGCAAGAGATACATAGCAGATGTAGTGTGGGGTTTGGATTGATGCTATACAATTGATCAAAATTGTTTGGACAATCTGGTGCAATCGGTTTAATTGCCCCGGTCAAGTCAAAGCGTGACAGTTGATGTCAGTTGGTCGCTTGGACATGATAAAGTCTGAGTAAGTGAATCAAAGTGACCGGATGTGACTTAGACAATTGATTTAATTGCCTGATGAAGTCAAGGTATATGAAGCAAAATACTCGTTGAGACGTAGACAATTGATGTAATTGTCCGTTGGATTGTGTTTGATTGGTTGATCAATTGATAGTGTGTGCATGTGATGGATGGCTGTGGGGAATCATGGCAGCCCCGTTGAGACTAGGTCATTATGATAAATGCCTGATGTAGTCTAGGATTACCATAATCGATTACCTGTTGAGACCCGAAGATACTTGATCAGAGTATCTGTTGATAGTCTAGGTGTGTGGGAGTCGATGTATCTGTGTAGACAGAGTAACTGGCTTAATTTTGTGGATGAGTGAGGATGGGAAGTGATGAAGGGATTAGGATGATGTTGATGATCAAGATAGGGAGGGTGAGGGGGGATTTGATGTTAGATAGAAGATATGGAGGACTAGGACCGAGTCCTATGGAAGAAGATGAGTAAAATAGAGTATGCATTATTATGACTACGTATGCATGATATGCAGCTATTATGAATGTATGGATGGGTGGAATGCAACGAAATGCAATATATACAAATGAGATGGAATGACGATCCATAGTGCTCTATTTTCATCATTGAGCTTTAAAATGTTGTAAGAAAATACAAGCAACTTGACATAAAGATTCAAGATGACTAGAGTATTTCTTACATGGATTTTATATAGCAAGTTAATACAAGCAACTTGATATAATGGATCAAGTTGACCTGAGTATTGCTTGCAGAACAGACAAGGATTATCTCCGTTCATGCATGACTTGGATCGTCCTCCTTGATCTTAGGCTGATCATATCCTGAGACAAGTGCATACCGTACTAAGAAATAAAAACCTTTATCCAAATTGGATGAGGAGGAACCAAAGAATGAGCAGTGTACCTGTAAACAAACAGTATATACATAAAGAATAAAGAATATGGATCCTTGGTAATGGTTCATGCTCATATGGTCAAGGTATACGCTGTAGTCAGCAAGCCGTAGTGATCTATGATTGCATTTGGCATAAGATCACGTAGCTTAGTGAACTTCCCACGTAGACACCATTAGTACATGCCCCAGAACTTCATCGGAAATAATGCGCAAACGATACAAAACAATGCTGAAAGATCCCGATACAGATAAACAAATGAATTACTCACGAATCAACCAAGCATTTGATAGCTTAACATAATTTTCTTGTCAAAGAAAATGTCATCTTGTCTTTGTTTTGATAAGGAAGGATGCATCCTTGTTTAAGACAGTTTGGATTGTTGATGTTGATTGTGTTGGTCGAGTGATAAGTGGTCATTTGTGTGAGAATTTTGTATCTGATCGGATGAATATGTACAAGGTGTTGTCATGTTTTTTGGGTGATTTTCGATGGTTTTTCGATGTTTTTGGATTTTATGTAATAGTTTTTGAATGTTTTTGGATTTTGCGAGACATTTTTGAATGTTTTTGGATTTTGCGAGACATTTTTGAATGTTTTTGTATTTTCGATTCGATTCACGTCGGGTTCAATTCATTTTGGAGGTTGCGTGTTCGATTCACGTCGGGTTCACCAAATGATGTCATGGAAATGGGGACAAGGCAACAACAAAGTTCAATGTTAATAAGTTATTTTCAACCATAAAAACAAAACAAAGAACTAAAAACCATTCCAAACATATCAAGAGAGATTTCAAAAAGCATGAAAGAAGTTTAACAAAATAAAAGAAAGGAGAAGAGCCTCCCTAAGATGCTTCCATGATGCCTTTTGATGCTTCTCCCTTGTTTCTCTCCTCTCCAAGTCCCAAATGAGTGTAGCTCTCAGCTTTTAGCACTAGCCATGGATGCCATATGGAGATTCAAGATGGTTGAATATGATAAGCAAATACTATGCAAGAGTAGATAGTGATGCTATGAAAAAGCTCTATGCTAATGCCAGTATAACAACAATACTCTAAAATGCTTCTCCTTTGCTTGAGGAGAAGGGTTCTATTTATAGAAGAAATAGGGAAATGAAGGGTTAAGATTGAGCAATCTTAACAAGGGTTAGGATTGAAAGTTGGGGATCCATGTGCACAATTGGCACCAATAAAATGGTGACAAGTTTCAACATAGGATTGGGTTGAGAGAAGAGGTTGGAGGCATTAAATGCCTGAGGAGACCTCATGGTTATCTAGAAGGTAAGGGTCAAGCCTAAATTAAGATTACCCATTGGATTAGGAGTTAATCCAAGGATAAACCTTTGTGCAAATGTTTAAGAGATAATCATGGTCAAAGCATTAATGGCCTGATGAGACCTTTGGGTTGGGTAGAGGTTGAGTCAAAACAAATGTTTTAACCATGTGGGAGGGTTTGAGGTAACCATTAATGGTTATTGGAGACTTTGGGGATTAAGTGGTTGAAGGTTGAAAGCCTTCAATGGTTATCAAAGACTTTGAGCCATTTAGTGGTTGAAGGTTGGAAGCTTTCAAAGGTTATCCAAGACTTTGAGACATTTAGTGGTTGAAGGTTGAAAGCTTTCAAAGGTTATCCAAGACTTTGAGGGTTAATTTGTTGAACACACAAAGCATTAATTGCTTTTCAAAGACTTTGGAGTCTTTGAGAAGTGACTCCAATTTGCTTAGGAATGTGACAATATTTAGGGGATGGATTAGGCTAATTAGGAAGGGTTTAGAAGAATTTAGAAGGGGTTTAGGCATGCAAGTGGATTTTGTAGGAAAATGCAAGTGGGAGAAATTTTGGTATTTTCAATTAAAATAAAATCATTTATTTCAATTAAATGGTGTAATTTGCATTTGGATAAATATTCAAATAAATATTAATTTATTTAAATGAGAAAAATGAAGATAAAGCATTTAAAATGCTTGAAGACTTTGAGGGAAACCATTAAAGGCTTGAAGACTTTAAGGAAAACCATTAAAGTCTTAAGAAGACTATAGAAGGAAGCCATCAAGTTTGAAGACTTTAAAGCCATCAAGTTTGACTACTTTAAGGGAAACCATTAAAGGTTTCAAGTGGGTGAGGATAAATAGGATTTTAAATAAATAATTTATTTAAAATAGTTGTGCAACTTGCTTTTGTAGGAAAATACAAGTGGGTGGAGGATAAAGGTGATTTAAATAAATTATTTATTTAAAATAATTGTGCAACTTGCTTTTGTAGGAAAATACAAGTGGGTGGAGGATAAAGGTGATTTAAATAAATGATTTATTTATTTAAATGTGAGAGGTGGGATTTTGGGGGATTTAAATAAATATTAATTTATTTAAATGTGAGATGGGATTTTGGGGGATTTAAATAAATATTAATTTATTTAAATGTGAGAGAAGATTTAATTAAACAAATATGATTTATTTATTTAATTAATGGTATGAATTTGGTTAAGTGAATTAAATCAAATAAATTGAATAATTTATTTAATTAATAGGAGAAGAGGGTTAAGATGAATTAATTAAATATTAATTTAATTAATTATTAATTGATGGTTAAATAATCAAATAAATACTAAGTATTCATTTAATTAAGTGGACAGATTTATGTGACTACACAAACAATCTTGATTGGATGATGGTATGGATTGAACATTGTCAACATTATGGGCACACGTTAACATGGAAAGGTGGGGCTTCATTGGTTAAAGAAGCACATCGTACTAGAGATTCCAATGTTACGCAAAGGGAAATTGATTTAGCATATGGTTTAAGAGATAAACAGGTATGCATAAATTTATTAATCACCGATATGTTTATCAACTCACAATGCAATAAATTTTACATGTTTGACATATCGCAAGTCAAACACCACAACGCTATGTGCTACAATGGTCATAAATTTCGCATTAAAAAGTTGGATGACACGAAGAAAACTTGTGATTCTGGCATCATTGCAGTCTTTGAGGTGACAAATATTTCATTGAGAAATGGAATTCATCCTCAATAGTCTCAAATGAGATACTATGGCATTTTGGATGATATACTTGAGTGCGACTTTAATTCCTTCAAATTAGTTTTGTTTGTCGTCAAATGTTACAGGTTAGGATTGAATAAAAATGATCCTAATAGAACTATTATTGAACATGATAATGGTTTTATAATGCTAAATACAAAGTCATTTGAACCAGTTGGGGATGAGCCCTATGTTCCTCCAAGCCAATGTGAGCAAGTATTTTACTCAAAGGTTCCACATAAACTAGGTTGGTCATTTGTTGTTAGACATGATCCAAGAGGAAGGTCGATAAAGTATAATGTGATGGAAGAAGAAGATACCGAAGAGGTAGAAGATGAAGTGGATGATGATCATGATCGATAGTTTCTCAATGACGATGAAGAAGAACAAGAAGAAGAAGAAGAAGATGACGATGATGATGATGATGATGATGATGATGATGATGGTGGTGGTGGTGGTGATGGTGATGGTGATGGTGATGGTGATGGTGATGGTGATGGTGATGGTGATGGTGATGGTGATGGTGATGGTGATGGCGAAGACGATGATGATGATGATGATGATGATGATGATGATGATGATGATGATGATGATGATGATGATGATGATGATGATGATGATGATGATGATGATGATGACCTTGATGTTCATGATTATGAAGTATGAAATGTATGAGGTATGCGATTAGTATATTCTCTATTTAATATTGACTTCTTGATATAATTTTTTTACATAATTAATTCATTATATTTTGAATTCTAATGCCATTACATAATTAATTCATGATGCACCTTTTAATATGGAGATGGAGATAGGGAGAGTGACTATTTATGTGACAATTTTTCAATTGTGTTTATTTATGGAAACTGGATTGTTTATTAGCTATGTGATGGATGTTGATTTAAAATAAATATGTGATGGATCACATGTTTATGATGATGCATGTGACATTTTTTGAACTTTGTGTTTATTTATAGAACGTGGATTGTTTATTACCTATGTGATGGATGGTGATTTATGATACATATGTGATGGATTACATGTTTATGATGACACATGATATGTGATGCTAATTGTGATGCTCAATTACATATATGATGACACATCATGTGATGCTTCTGATGCTTATGATACATATGTATTTATTGTTTATCAACTTATAAATGTAGTAATGCTTTTGATGCTCAATTGATGGTGTTGATTTCAGGTATAGTCCCTATGTGATGCTGTCACCCTTGGTGAGAACAGGTCAGTGACTACAGACATCGTCAACCATTTAGTTGACGATCCTACATAGTCTACATAAAGTAAAGGTAAGGAATTAAAAAATTTAAAATGATTTTGATGACATCTTTTTATTATTTAATACTCTTTTTGTCTACGAAGTTCATGTTGTTCATGTTGTGTACTATGTAATTTCGCTAACATTTTTTATATTTTTTCTTTGTCACAGGCTGACATGGATCCATCACATATTGTAGATAGAGATGTATCTTGTGACACTTCTACCGAGTAGGTAAACCTCATTGTAATTGTACAAATCAAATAGAAGAAAACTGTTACATTATTATGTTCTTTTTTTTAGTGATTTATACTAATTTTGTAATTGTTAATGATATTCTTGACACGGACGGATGTTCAGGGAAAGGGAAAGGGATTTGCAGTACTTGAGAACTTTTCTAGGGATGTGCAATTATTAGGGTTAAGCAATGATGACCCTGAAGATCCCACAAACCTTGTGAAATTCTTTAAAATGCCTCTTATAAAAATTAGAAAAGAGATTGTTGCTTTAGCAGTCATGCATCCTACCACTGATGAGATACGACAGAGGGTGGAATTATTGTTTAAGACAGTAGAAAACTTGAAAGTAAGCAGTAATGAAAGCTTTAATTATAACAAAAGTTCAATAATGGTTTATAATTTATTCTCTTTTATGTCATTAACTAAAATATGTACGTATTGTTTTTACAGCAATTTATCCACCCTCATGAAAGTCATTCCCATGATCAGGGTGTTGCGGGATCTTCAAGTGATGACAATTTTCTTGTATTATCACTTGCTTGGCTTATCACTCTAAGTACCCAAAACACATCATACTTGATACTATCAATTTTCAAAATGAAGGTTCATCCTTATTTACAATTCTTGCACTTTTCATATATTTAATGTATTATTCTTTAGGTGTTGTCAATGTTATTGTACAAATGCCGCCACCCGCCTCATCAGAGGTCACCCTCACCTGTATTACTGACTGCAATGTTGGCAACACATAGCATGCAGACATCCTCTAGTGCACGTCATATTGGCCCACCCACTATTGGTAGATCCCTCTTTTTCTCTATCTTCTGTCATGTGTTTATTTCCCTTCAAGCATTCTTTCTTGAATTCTAATGCCATTTCATAGTGGATTCATTTTTTGCAGAAGGAGATGCACATGAGGATGTGCCAGAGGCAACTACTACTAATAACATACCATCATTTCCTGGATCTTCTCGTATTGCTAGTACGGGAATGTTGCAGGCCACATTGGTGGTGAGCGACGAAGAAATGCTTCCCTTAAAGATACAAAAGGTTCCAGGTACTTTAAAATTATTATTATATATACTCTAATTGTTATTTAATTTATGATCACTTGTTTTGGACTAATGATCCCATGAATTTTTTGCAGGCAATGATATTTTCTATAAACATCTTAGTGACATTCCATTGCAGATATTTGGGCCCACCATATGTAAAAGGTGGTACATCATATGTGAACTAACCCTAATCCACTTTTGATTTCATATCATTGCTAGAATAGTTTTCCTTTGATCCATTCTTGAAGTGTAATAAATGTAGCTCCAGTTCATCTATGAATCTAACAGGTTTGCTTTTGCTTTAAAAGGTGGAATGACCAAGAAAAAAGGTTAAAAGATGAATTGACAAACCAAATGGTTGAGTGGTTTGGAAATGACACCTTTGACAAAACCAAGCTCCTTGAAAAAGCTGGCACATATCTAAAGTATGTGAGGGACCAATACAGGACCCATTTGGAGAGGAACCTAAAGTACGAGCCTCCCCCCATGATTCCAGAGAGGGAGTGGAAGGACCTGATTTTCGATGCCAAGGAGAGAATTGGAAGGAAAAAAGGAAATACACCACTAGATGCCTGAAGAAGGTAGAGGATACTATTAAGAATGTAATTATGTACTCATTAATTACTCTTTATATTTATATAATCTAACATATTTCAAACTTTTTATAGACTAAGTGACACATCAAAGGAAATCAAGGCAAGGAAAGAAAAGCACGGGCAACACAAACTCGGCTCTGGTGGTGACATGAAACTTGTTGCATGAATTGTAAGTATCTCATGTAAATGAAATATTACATCAAAATATTAATAAATTGTAAACATTTTTTTTTTATCAAACAATGCAAGCAAAATTCATGGTACCAAGCAAAAATGTAGGGCTCTGAGTTCAATAGAGTGCCCACAGAAGATGACAAGAGAATTTCCTACCAGCGAGGCTATTCAGCCATGGCTGATCGGCTACAAGAATTGAGTGGGCATACACAACATTCGAGTGCATCTGTCACATAGGTAAATATGCTAAATGGAAGTTTTTTCAAATTGAATACTTTACGAATAATCTAATTGATGTTGAGTTCCAACATAAAGTGACTATATTTGTTTTA
This sequence comes from Cryptomeria japonica, assembly GCF_030272615.1. Taxonomy (NCBI): domain Eukaryota; kingdom Viridiplantae; phylum Streptophyta; class Pinopsida; order Cupressales; family Cupressaceae; genus Cryptomeria; species Cryptomeria japonica. The sequence goes on along the minus strand of NC_081406.1, from coordinate 287,019,318 downwards.
AATAAGCAAGCAATCATAACAATGTGCATGTCATTGGAATGCAGCCTGCTAATTGTGTAACACCACCTACACACGTGATGAATACTAAGAGGGGGGGGGGGGGGTGAATTAGTATGCCAAAAACTTCTGCACTAAAACACTTACACAGTCTAAAGATAAACAGGTAAAGAAGTCTAACAGTCCAACCAGTTACCACACATGCAAACCAAAATGCAAATAAACCATTCACCCACAAAAACAATACAACCATAACACAAGATATTTGATGTGGAAACCCAACTGGGAAAAACCACGGTGAGATAGAACTCACAAGTCACTATCTGCAGAATAGAAACCAGACCGGTTAAGGTCTTACAATGTTCTTCACTAGAACAGATCCTGTTAGGAATCTCAATCTCTATTAGGAGATAAGTCCGATTAAAGACTACCTTGTTAGAGGATTTTAGATTCACATGTGTGAACCACCTTGTTAGAGGATTTTACAAAGGCTTTGAGGCCTACCTGGTTAAGGGCTACAAACTTGTCAAAGATGTGAGTAATCAACAAGTGTTTGATCTATCTAATAGTACAAACTGCTTGGTTAGATCCAATATTGCTCACAACTAATGCATTTTAGCATTACTTTAGTCTTCTCTCTCTCTCTCATAGTTACAACTTGATCTTCTTAGATAAGATCATTCTCGACTCCCACCTTAAACCCTAGCTGAACATTAACCCTTTTTGCAACAACTTAAAACCCTAGACATGATGTCCTTTTACAGGAATCCGATTTCATGTCAGTCCAGTAAGATTACATTACAATTTCCTAGGTTCAATGAGTCTAGACATACTCAGTAACATGACACAAAAAGCACCATCAAACAATTGGTAGATTGGTAACTCATCACAGAGTATTACCGGTTCATACAAAAATACCGATTGTCGGTTTGACAAAAATGAAGACTGGTAAGAATGTGTTGTGCCGCTTTTCTCCCTCATATCTCTTGTGATCTACGAACCGCTTGGGGTCGACATGCTGCTTTAGACTGGGAAACATATTTTGCTAAATCACCACTAGTCTAAAGACTAGTATACCACATACTGGTTGGAACAAATACCGGTTGAGCATGAGCTCATACATGTAAAGGGGGTCTCAATACAAGTGTGTGTCCATCAATGTCAATCACAACATAAACAACAAAAATGCCAACAATCTCCCCCTTTGGCATTGATGGCAACACTTCAGAAAATAAAATTTTGACATCTAAGTGTTTTACAACAAAAACTTGCCATTAACAAAATTGCTCGCCCTAAGCATATACACTATCCCTTAATCAACACAGTGTATAGCAATTTTGCATACAGAGCATAATCATTAGAGAATATAACATATATCACAACATATATCAAAATTTCAAAATAGATACTTCTCCCCCTGATATACTTCTCCCCCATAGGATAGAAGATCAAAATTTTAAAACCAAAAACCAGATATACTTCTCCCCCTTTGCCAACAATGACAAAGTACCACTGAAAAACCCTGTTTCCATATATATATAAAGGAGTTTATGACAATAATGAATAATACTTGTCAAAAACTGATTTATAGTCCTACAAAAATTGTTTCATGGATAGGGACCAAGACTGAAGTAGGGAGGTTGCCACTTCCTTCTCTGTTTGCATCTGGGATACCTGTTCCTCCATGGCATCTATTGTGCTCAGTTTCTGTGTGATTGTCAGGGCATCCAGGTTCAGATAACACTTCTAAAGAATTTGCAGTCGTGGAAGTAATACTAGTTGAAGCTCCTACAAATCCCTAGACCATGTGCAGATCTCTTGCTCCATCTTGGCTAACTGGACTTGGAACCAGTGAACGGTTTGCCAATATGCTGCAAAGGAATCATAAGGAGTCTTGAATGTGCCCAAGTAGGACTGTAAGTCTGTTTGAAGTTGTTGCTTCTTGGCTAGCACATCATCACAAAATAGATGAGGTTGACAGATTTTGCTGAGTAGCAAATTTCCCTCATCCAAGGCATTCCTTATGTCCTTTTGGTCTTTTAGCAGTTCAGTTTTAAGCTCGTTCAACTTCTTCACTAGAGCAACATTAAGAGCCTTTTGGTGCTCTTTCTTTACATTGGCCTCTACTGCTTCTTCTATACTCTGCACCTGATCATCCACTATAGTACATAGAAGTTTGAGTTGTTCTAGTGATGATTCAGTGTCAAGAAGATTAGTACCAGGGATTAAACTGGTAAGTGTGTCTATAGCTGCCTAAATAATATCTTGTTCTCTTTTCCTGTGAATGCCTTCAAGGTGCTCTTGGGCAACCTTGATGCTTTGCATAAGCTTAGATTCACTTGCAGATTGGAGATCAATGGGGCTCGAGATAGCGGCCGGTTTGGCATGGCTACCAGTTGCCTTAGGAGTCTCCATCTGTGTGCTCTTCATCGCTTTGATTGTCTTGTCTGCGTCTTCCTTCTTTTTCCTCTCCTTCTCTTCCTTCTCTTTCTCTTCTCTCTTTTTCTTCTCTTCCTCTTCCATCTTCTTCTTGTCTTCTTCTTCTTTCTACTTCTACTCTGCTTCTACCTTCTTCTTTGCTTCTTCTTCCTTCTTCTTCTATGCTTCCTCTTCCTTCTTCTTTTGTTCGTCCTCTTCTAACTTCTTCTTCTCTTCCGCTTCCTTCTTCTTCTATTCTTCCTCTTCCTTCTTCTTCTTCTCTTCTGCTTCCTTCTTCTTCTTCTCTTCCTCTTCCTTCTTTTTCTTCTCCTCTTCTTCCTTCTTTCTCTTTTCTTCCTTATCCTCTTCTTCTTTCTTTTTCCTATCATCTTCTTGCTTCTTCTTTTCTTCATCTTTCAATTTCTCCTCTTCCTCTTTTCTCTTCTCTTCCTCTTTCTTCTGTTTCTCATTTTCATCCTTCTTCTTTTTCTCTTCCTATTCCTTTGCCACTTGCTGTGTGTCCTCAGCTTGTTCACCACCCTGATCCGCCTGTTGCCCCTATTCAGTTCCCTCAAAAGGTATGTCCTGAATGACATCATCTACATCCAGGGCATCGACATCGATGGTGTCAATTGGTTCTTCAACTAGGTTTCCTTCCTCATCGATGACCTCATTTGATTTGGAAATAACCAGTTCTCTTTCTGCTTGGAGGTTGGCCATTCGTGCTTTGTGAGAGCTGATAGTATGAGCCATATGCTGATGTGTATCTTTTTCAACATCATCAACTCTCCCCTCCAACAACTAGAGTGTTCTTCTCCTTGTGAAGAAGAGACCTTTATTTTGATCCAGGGCATCAAATAATTCTGAATTAGAGAGTTCGACGATGTACTATGAAAAGAATTTCTCCCTAATCTCCTATTCCTTTTCAATGGCAATGCACCATTTATTATCTAATGCTTTAAATAATAAATCTGGTGTCTAAGATTTAATCTCTGATGGTGATCGGTCATTTTTACATAAATAAAGAATGATTTCCTATAGTACTTCATCTTTTTCCTCACTATTAAATTCATTATACTAGTCTATTAAATCATGAAGTAACTTTCTCCTAATATTTTTTACTATTCTTTAACAATGTGTCAAAGTTTTGTATGAGGAGATGTCTATATTTACCAGTGTGGATGTTGTTGGTTCATTCTTCTTCATCTTCTTTGTCTATCTTGTCTTCTTTGGCTGTTCATCAGACTCAGTTTCTTCAGAGTCCGGTTCATTTGCCTTAGTCTTCCTCTTTCTTTCAAAGACTTTTGCCAGTGTTACCTCCGGTTTCTTCTTTGTCGGTGACCACTTGGTCACTCTTGGAGTTGAAGTGGTAGCCGGTGCCGATGCTGCAGGCACTGCCTTAGCTTTCTTAGCTGTCAGTTCTTTTCCCTTCTTCAATGATGGTTCTTCAACCAGTGTAATCCTCTCCAAGTAGGTTCCGGTCCTCTTAGCCTTTGGATCAAGAGGCAAGGCAATAAGGGTTGAGGCATAACCTTCCAGCATGTCAAACATAACTTCATAGCCCATTGGCTCTACCTCCTCCATTCTAGGCTCAACAGCCTCCATTAGGCATTTGTCCACCTGAATAGTGAAACAGATGTCATCTTCATATTTCTTCACTATGTCACCTGAGATTCTTACCCTCTAACTTGTCTTTCTTCTGAACTCATCAAAATATTTGTTCAGTACCTTAGGGTAGCCGGTTCCAATGGCTTGCATGCTTTCCTTTATCTGCTTGGTTATCGGTTGGTCTGGGGACCACTAGACATCTCCTACACTAGGAAAGTAGCCTTGGAAATAGAAAAACAACCCTACTAGCAGTTGTCCTGCTTCATTGCCTTAAGATTTAACAGGAATTGCCTCTGCATGCCGGTACATAAGTCAAAAGATGCATCCTCTTTTATCATTTGGTAAGTGGCATTTGCCGCTGCAGCAGATACATAATTAATCCTGCTAGCTGAAAACATTTTGTATCCTATCACCATGCAGGCATATTTCACCAGATCATCCTTGATAGGATTGACTATCATACCCCGTGAATCACTTCTTGAACTAGTGAGCTTGGTCATTTCCATTTTGCTCACTTTTCTCAGGGCTGGCACTTCCCCCGTGTTCTAGAAACCGGTGACTACATGAATTGCCTGAGGCATGATATCATGCATCCTTTCTAGGTACATCTTGTCACCATGGACTCTGCTCAAAATAATATTGATGTGATCCTCTGTGAAGTCTTCTAGAAAATATACTGTGTTGTGTAATTTCTTCTTCTCAATGACACTAAATTCCAGTTTGATCTTTTTGTCCTTTCTGCAAAATAGACTTAACTGAGTGTGAATGGCTAAAGACCCTAGGTCTTCTATTTTGCAATCAATATAATCAGAAATTCCTTCTTCAACTATGACTCTAGCCGGGACTTGTGATAATGCATTATATTTAGACTTCCTCTGAATAAAACTTTCTGACTCTATGGATGTACTCGAACTTGTATGTGATGCAGAAACCATTGAAGAGTATTTCAAGAACATGAAAAAATACCTTTCCAACATGAATTTAGGGCTTCTTGATTCTGCTTCACTTCACTCTCCATTCGATGCCAAATCACAGCTTTGAGTTCTCCACTACCGCTTGCAAACTAGATTTGAATCTCTTTCAAGGTTATTCACTTTCTTGAAATCAAAGCTCAAATGGCCTTTTCTTCGCTCTGCACTTGAAAACTTTTCTTCACTCGAAAATAGATAGTGAGAAATGATTTGAAAAAATGCATTTATACATGTCTCTCACCTACCATCATTAATGCTCCTCTATTAGGGAGTAAACCCTTATTTGCCTTTTTTACCATTTCCGGTCTTCTGCCAAGCGACAGGTATCACATACCGGTTAAGGTCTTTTACCGGTGTCAACCGGGGGTTCAAAAGCATTTCGCTATTTTCTCCCCCTAAGCCTTTGAGGCTTAGTTTGTCGGTTCCGATATTTCCAGACTAGGTGTAGAAACCGGTTCCTCTTCCAACATTATTGATTTCTTCTTCCATGTTTTCTTCATGTCTCCTTGAACTTTTTTAACATCTATTTCTCATTCCTAAGTGATCGGTATATCATCAGATATACTTTTTTTGCTTTTGCAGAATCTTGCAATGTGACCCGGTTTGTTGCACTGATAGCAAACAAGTCCAGGTGATCTCCAAGGTCCATTGTACATGTTTTCATTCTTCCTTATGCATGTTGCATCAGAGTGACCATGACCATGATAGATCATACAACTTTCTCTCCATCCGGTTGCCGCTTGATGGCCACCGCTTCTTGACTGATGATTGAAGACATTAAACCGGTTGAGGTTCTGGTTCATAAAAGGTTTAGGACCAGTTTCTTGGGTCCTCTAAGGATATCTTCCAGTGTTATTCATTACAGCACTGCATTCAAATGCTCTATGCCCAAACTTGTTGCATGCATAACAATGACCATTGAACTTATTTGATCTAGGTACATTGTTGATAAAATAAGGAAAATTATTGTAGGCCTTGCTCCTAGATACATTGGCAATGTGTCCTTCTTTAAGATAGTTAAAGCAAATAGGTTTGAATTTTTGCTTACCTTTTCCTTTGAGTGTTGGTTCCTTCTTTGATGCTTTAGCATTTGTTCCTAAGGATTCTCCTTCCTCATGTCCAGAAAAACTAAGACCATTGGTATTCTTTGCCGGTCTAGATGACTCAAGCTTTTGCTCTAGCTTGACAGTACTTTTGTCAAACTTAGCAAGTATTTCCTTTGACTCAAAGAGTTCTTTGGAAATAGCAATATTTGTCTCCATTAGACTTGCATTTTTAGAGATGGCAATGTTCAGTTCTCCTTGCATGTCTTCTTTTTCTAATCTTCTCTCATGAAGGCAAGAAATCAGTGCACTAATCTCTTGTTTCAACTTGGAGATCTCATGATCTCTATCCTTTACCAGATCTTCAACTTTTCTTCGATTCTCAAGCTCTTGACTAAACCGAATAGTCAGTCCTTCCAACTCCTTTCTCAGATTGGAGTTTGATTCATTCAGCTTATTCACTTTAGCAATCATGGCTTCCATGTTAGCTTCATCTTCAGAACTACTTTCAGATAGTTCCATCAACCTCTCTACATGTTCTCTTCTTTTTTCTTGAGATGCCTTGTATTTGACCATAAGATCATCATAAGCTTGCTCAGACTTAGTGAGCCATTGAGTAAGTTCCCTCAAGGTGTATTCCTCCATATCTCTTTCCAAGTGGTTAAACTTATAGAAAGGTAGGCTCTGATACCGATTGATGAATACTAAGAGGGGGGGGTGAATTAGTATGCCAAAAATTTCTGCACTAAAACACTTACACAATCTAAAGATAAACCGATAAAGCAGTCTAATAGTCAAACCGGTTACCACACATGCAAACCAAAATGTGAATAAAGCATTCACGCACAAAAACAATACAACCATAACACAAGATATTTGACATGGAAACCCAACTGGGAAAAACAACGGTGAGATGGAACTCACAAGTCACTATCTGTAGAATAGAAACCAAACCGGTTAAGGTCAGACCGATTAAGGCCTTACAATGTTCTTCACCAGAACAGATCCTGTTAGGAATCTCAATCTCTGTTAGGAGATAAGTCCGATTAAAGACTACCTTGTTAGAGGATTTAAGATTCACATGTGTGAACCACCTTGTTAGAGGATTTTACAAAGGCTTTGAGGCCTACCTGGTTAAGGGCTACAGACTTGTCAAAGATGTGAGTAATCAACAAGTGTTTGATCTATTGAATAGCACAAACTGCTTGGTCAGATCTAGTATTGCTCATAGCTAATGCATTCCAGCATTACTTCAATCTTCTCTCTCTCTCACACAGTTACAACTTGATCTTCTCAGATAAGATCATTCTCAACTCCCACCTTAAACCCTTGCTCAACATTAACCCTTTTTGCAACAACTTAAAACCCTAGACATGATGTCCTTTTAAAGGAATCTAATTTCATGTCAGTCCAATAGGATTAGATTACAATTTCCTAGATTCAATGAATCTAGACATACTCAGTAACATGACACAAAAAGCACTGTCAATGTGTCGGCACCGTCAAATAATCGGTGGATTGGTAACTCATCACAAAATGCCGGTTGGTAACTCATCACAGAGTATTACCGGTTCATACAAAAATATTGGTTGCTGGTTTGACAAAAATGAAGACTGGTAATAATGTGTTGTGTCACTTTTCTCCCTCATACCACTTGTGATCTACGAACCGCTTGGGCTTGACATGCCGCTTCAGACTGGGAAACACATTTTGCTAAATCACCACTAGTCTAAAGACTAGTATACCACATACCAGTTGGAACAAATACCGATTGAGCATGAGCACATACATATAAAGGGGATCTTAATACAAGTGTGTGTCCATCAATGACAATCACAACATAAACAACAAAAATGCCAACAACACGAAGGTCTGGATGTGCATCCCAGTAGTGGAGGTACTCATTTTCTATTCAAATTTATTTATTTAGCTATTAATACAATTAAACATCTTAATTTGTAATAAGAGTAGTAATTAATGTAACCTTTTTTGTTAATATTTTAGAGCATGTAGTTGGTGGTGAGCACGTGGAGCATGATCTGGGTACACAACCTCAAGAATGTGATGTTCCCCACTTAGGTAAAGAGGACCACTATTATTGCTTTAAAGACATATAATTGCAATTGGTGTTCAACATTAATGTAACCTTTAGTATTTCAACTCCAGATGATCTAGAGGGTGTTCAACATGTTGAGGTTGAGGCTATACAAAATGATGTGGCCCCATCAGGTAAAGAGCACAACAATTATGTTCTCTAAATTAATGAAATACTTGTAACAATAATTAATTTTTTTTTGAATTTAACCCATTTCTTTGTTATTACAGGGGACCCCCCTTCACTTCAATGTCCTCGTCCTTAGTATAGGACTAGGCATACATTGAGATCATGACTAGTTGGCGGAACATCTACAGAGGGGGGAAATGATGAAGAAACCAATGTTCCACTTAGTCTTTTCATAGCTTCAAAGAAAAAAAAAAGAAAGAAATGATTGTAATCTAACTTATTTGATAATGACTAATTTTTATGTGTTAGTGAATGTAACTATGTGCTAATTAATGGTTATGGATGATATGTGTTAATTAATATTGATGAATGTTGCATGTTAATTAATGTTAATCAATGTTATGTGTTAATGAATGTTATGTGATATTAATGAATGAATGCTATATTTTATTAATGGTAGAAAGAATGAATGAATGAATGTTATAAGATGTTAACGGTGAATTTAGAGTGATGTTAGGGGGGGGAGGGGCCAAATGAGCTTCCACATTCATGTGGTTGGCCCTGTTAAGTAGAGAATATTAAACTATTCTCGAAACCAAGTGAAGCTCAACAAGGTAACACACTTTTCAATATTTCAATATGTTGCACAGTTAATCTTATTGAATAATGTATATTGAATCTTAATTGCAAGGTCCAACAGAGCCAACATGAACAACAACACCAGAAGTTGCTGGGTATAATGAACTCCCATATTGTCTTGTCTATACATGAACAATATGAGTCGCTTCTAGTGTTGATATCCAAGGTAGGACTGCAAAAGTTATGAATATGCCTCATCCTTGTAAGTTTCTTTATTACTTCTATGTAATGAATATGCCTCATCCTTGTAAGTTTTTTTATTACTTGTAAGTCATGAATATTGCTCTTTAGTTGATTAAAATTAAATGAAAATCTTTAATGAATACAAAAAACTATATACATATGCAGGTGCACCATGGTTGAGATGGTCCAACTCCCTAGTCTCACTCTATGACTAAGCTCATGCTATATCTAAATCAAAGACATCTCAAATACATCGTCAGTGGAAAGCTGCAAAATGCCATTTTCATACATAAGCAAGACATACACAGCTGGACACAATCACCAAGAGAATGGTAAAAAGTGTGTTTGAGATTGTATCATGGATGCTTTGAAGGATTGTATCATGGATGCAAAAAATCTCTTCATTAATCCTTGACTCATGATTTCTATAATACTTCTTTAGACTTCTCATGCCATTTGTTGCACTTCTTCACTATTTTGGACTGAGTTTCAACTATGTATCTGCCTTGACTTATGATTGTACCTAGCTTTGTCCTATCTTTGTAAGCTTCCTCTTTGAATTGTGGTTGTAGCTTTGATAATACCTTTTTAATGTATTTATAAGGAGGACAACGTCTAATGCATGTTGCAAATTGTGTTCTAGTGACTGAGACTAACCTTTTTGTACTTGATGTTTTTGACTACTTGTCATAACCTCTGACTTTGATGCTTGTACCTTAATAGAACTAGATGTTTCTTGTATGCATACTTGGTCAAGGACTGCATTATGATGCTATAGGGATACAAACTAACATTATTTATTGTATTGAGTTGCACATTTGACATGAGTTGCCCTATGACTGCTATGCCTCTTGAGGTTATAAGGTGTTGTTCTTGTCAAGTTTTGACAATGCTGCAAGAATAACGTGTTATTTGTTGTTAAGGTTTGAAAAGACCTTTTGGAAACTTATACCCTGCTCTTTTTCACTCAGTAGACTTGATTACTATCATTTTATTTGGTATGACTGCCTACTGGCTTTAATGTAGACTGCAATCTCTCTAGTCTATATTTTTTGAGTGTTGTTGTTCTATACTTGACCATCTATTAGGAAAACATAGCTTGAAATGTCCAAAACAATTAATGAATGACTGCACTATCACCAATCTATCTTGAAGATTTGACTACTCTTTATATTATGATTATGATTGTCATGATATTTCATGAGACTGCTCTATCCCCATATGAAACCCTTTATTCCCACAAATCAATGCTTTGAACTTGACTACAACTTTATAATGATCGCTATCTTTGTACAGTAAGCTTGCTACTTTCTCAACTTTTGATATATTGGAGGCTCCTAGGATGGTTTCTATCTTATAGGATGGTTATAATTAGATTATAACCAGTCTCCATGGTTGCAAGACTTGAAGAAGGATTCTTATCATCAATTAGATGCATACTTTTGGGAATATAGAAAGATAAAAAAATATATTAGAACTGTATTTTTGTTGAGTCATAATATGATGTGTTAATTTAGCTAAATAAGGGAGCCAATGTCGTATTAGGTTTAATTCCATGATGACAGTTGAAGCTTGTTCTAGAGATAGGGGATTTGTAGCAATTGGCTTGTTAGGTTATGTCACAATCCCATGAAGGTCCTTGTAAACCGTTAATGTTAGTAGACATGAAACTGTTATGTAATGAATTGGATCAGCTAAACCTAGAAGTTCTGTAACCAATGAATCAACTGACTCAAGTGTATGTTATTTATCTTATGATGGTCATTTATGATCATTATTCTTAGTAGACATTAAGAAGTTCCCTAGATAGTTGGTTAGTAAACCAGTGAGTTAGTTGGCTCAAGTGTAAGCTATTTATCATATGATGGTCATTAATAACCATTATTGCTAGTACACATTAAGCAGATGGCTTTTTTAGATGGTTGGTAACTAGTGAGTTTGTTGAGCTCAAGAATTGGATGTACAGGTCGAGCAAGGGATGTGAACACTAACAATGTATTGGTGCTTGCAATGTTAAAACCTTGTCCAAGAAGGTGATGCTTTATCTAAGTGATGAAACTAGCCATTTGAATTCCTTTCTCATATTGATTAGCTTAATAATATTTGTTCAATGTTTTTTATCGTTAAAATATTACCTTCCTTTTAGATAAATTAGTTAGATTCTTATTATGTTGAAGAACATTTAGTTAGTTTTCTCCTTCAACTGAAGTAGTTATGTTTTATTTTGAAATGCTCATTTTTTTATCTTAATATAGATCACAATTTATTTTCTTTAAGTATAGAATTAATGGAATATTACATATGCTATTAGAGAAACCAAGTTCAACATTGAACCTCAGGCTTTCCACCTATAAACAAAACTATATTCATATGCAGGCGCACCATGGTTGAGATAATATGCAGGTGCACTATATACAAAACTATATTTGCAAGCAAATATTTTATTCAAATCCACAATATGAAACATAGAGTTTTACTGGAAGAACACAAGTAACCTTATCTCCTTTAGAGAATATCACAAGCAACTGCCTACAAAAAGATGCAGTAATCCATAGCATATACACAAAGGAAAGATGACTAATTATATTATGTATGTTTGCAAAATGGTACAATAGTAAGCCTAAGGCTATATTCTTCTTCTTCTCTAATGATCCTTATTGTTACAAAAGTTCCCTCATTTATATGAGGATATACATTTTCACCAAGAATCGTGGCTTTTTAGAACATAACTATTAATTATCACTTTTGTTAACAAAGTGGAAGATAAACAAGTTCAGCATTCCTATGTGTTGAATGTACTTATCATCTTTATGCATTACAATGTCATTGTTTAGTGTCCTCATGTTGCTTTATGTCTGGAAATGATTGGATAGAATATGGTTAACACAAAGTGACAATTCTTTGTCCCGATCCAACTCTGCTACTACTTGATTCTTCTCATCACTGAACTCTTGTTTCCACTATTCCAACGAGACTAACTCACCATTACTGTAAAAAGAGGGCACCCTAGGGGTATTCCCATCGTCCAGCCTCTGAAGCTCTTTCCTTAATTGATTTTCCAATTCATCATGGGACTTCAAGTAAGCCTCGGCTTTAATTTTCTCACCTGGATTCATCAGACTATTGTCATTCATCATGCCTTCCAACCGAGACCTAAGCTTTTCATGCTCTTTCAAAGCTTTGACTATTCCAGTGTATGTCTTCCAATAGATTTCTGCAACCTACACCATACTTTTGAATCTATGCTCAATGACCTCGAGAACTAACTTATCCATGTTTTCTTGTTCCCTTTTTACTTGCTGAGATGTCTTTTCAGCCCTATTCCTCCAATACATAGTGTCTATCAAGGCATCCATGGCATCTTTGTCAACACAATATGTCATCCCTGTTTGACTGGTACCTATATCAATCTGAAGCAATCTTGCTTGTAGCCTCTATTTTTCTTCATCAGTTTTCTCATATAGGCTTTTGTATGTAGAATTTTCTCAGACCAAAAACTCTATCTAATCTTGGTTCAGTTTAGCGACATCCAAATTGAGTTTGGCAATTGTTCTAGGGTCAGTCTTTCCAACCTGCTACACCATCAAATGTCCAAAATCTTCTTCTGTATCAACCAATATAGGTCTTTTATCTTTGGGATAGATAGCCCACTATACAAGAGCCTTCAGATCTAGATCATATCCTAATCCTCTAAAGAGTTTATCAATCTCTTTTGGCATCATTTGCTTGCTTGGGTCCTATTTCTTGAGGAATCCATCAAACAACAAGGCAGAGTTCATGTCCCATCTAGAGTATAATAGCACAACAGCATCCTTAAGAAATTGTCTTCCCTTCTTAGGTATCATTTCTCTCATCACAAGATCCATCTCCTCTTGTAACTTTTGAAGTTGTTTCTCTTCTTCACTATTTCTCATGTTATTCCTAATTTGAGATCCTTTATGGTGATAGAGGAATGCGGTGAACTCCTTGGAAGCAATGAAGTTACTATCAACAATGAAATCCTCATGCTCCAGGAATCTAATGTCATCCACTTCTTGGACATTTAGTTGTCCTATTGCCAAGTCTATCAGTGTATCCTCTACATAATTAGGGGGGTAATCCTCTCGAGGAGTGAATGGAATGATGCCAGATGTGGAAGCAAGAGACATATGAGCCAAAGGCTCTGTATTCCTAATAGTATCAATGTAATCCCTAAAAACATGAGGCAAGACTCCGTCAAGTATTTCCAATTCATGCTCCATAAGTTTGTTGGCCAACTCCAAGGGGTCTTCAATCTTTTGTAGCACGTTCTCATCCATTTTCCTTCTAAAAAGCTTCCATTTATAATCCTGCATTGCTTTCTCAAACTTTATTTGCTTCACTCTGGCCTCTTCTCTGCCAATGTTCTTAATGAGGTCATCCGTTAGGTAAGATGTATGCTCTCCAGCCTTCATCTTTTGTGATGACTGGGCTATCCTTATGTATCCTTCAGGATTGAAATTGGGCCTTGGATCCCCCATACCCATGCCATAATAATCCAATTTTGTCTACAGCAGGCCATCTGCAGGAATGAAAGGCATCAAAAGGATATGTTTTCTAATTGACTATCAAGCAAATAACTCTTTGAAGTTTTCACAATAAAATCTGAAAATACTAACAACTCAGGTACAATTGATTGTCTCCCATGGCTTGTCAGATGCTCTGTACTCACTATTAACAGTTGCCTCACAATTTCCAGACAAGGCACTCTGTTAGGGACTATAAGTGGTAGTAAGTATGGTCTCCCTTGGAGCCCATATACCCTGACTTGTGTGTAGTTTGAAAAACAATACCAATCTCCCCAATTGTGTTCAATTGAGGGATCTTCAGCAAAATCTTTTGGTCTTAGGAATCTTTGAACCTCTGGTGCAAGGGCATGATCGCATGGGCATCCCAACAATCTATATAGTGGCTTGACAAAGAACTCCTCAAAATGCCAATATTGATTATTCACATACCTCTGGTCCCATGAAGAAACCCATAGTTGCACTAGTTTTCTCATCCCAACATTGTCATATGTCCTAACACATAACTCTTCTGGCCATAACCCTTCATCTTGGCCCACATACAATAGCATATGCATAAGTAAGGAATAATTCTTGAAATGAACATTGATGACATCCCCCTTTAACTTTTCTAACCCATGATTCAAAACCTCAACCAAATAAGCAGAAAAATCAAAGAAGCGGGGGTCCTTAGACTACAAATTGACACAAATGGCCATGGCTGCAATATCCATCAAAGGATGGGCTTTTATCCCTAGCACTTGGGCAACATAGTAATACGTATACTTAAAATATGGATGGAAAGAGCTGACATCATAGGGAGCTTTGTCATCCTGACCTAGTGGCACTAAGGACCCTGCATTCCTAGGTCTATGTATAGAGAGTCTCCACATTTTGTTAATGTGCTCTAGGTTAAAATATTCACTTCTTAACTTCTTGAGGTCAATCAATTCTTCAAATCCCCAATCCAACTTGAACATGGTGTCAATAACCTCCTTTATGATTGCAAGAATTGGCTCACCCATGTAGTTATATATGGTCCTGGTTTTAGGGTCATAATTGTTTATCAATGCCCTCATGAGCTCCACATTCACGAATACATTAGCCACAGCTAACCTTCCTAAGTTCAATCACCATAAATTGTTGACAGGTTGAGGGGCAACTCTTCTATTGTACCCATATATGAATAATTCATACCCTCTCAATTCTGTCCATATGTCTCCAAGATCCTCAAACCAATCCTCCAAGCCTTACTCATCAGCTCTAATCTTCTTGGACCTCAAACTGGATGATGGCCACTGGTCAATTAGGTCCTAGGCCAAAGAACGCCCTTCCCTTTTCTGTCTTTTAGGTTTTTCTTCTACAGTGATAGGTTCTTTTCCCTTTCTGGTCTTATTAGTTTTAGATGATGATTCCATTTGAATTTTAAAAAAGAGGTCTGTGTGCAAACAACTTACTTGGAATTACTGAGCTTTATTTGTGAATTTGCCCAATTCCTGCTTTCAGTTCATCACCTGTGAATTCCTTAATGCTATGTCCTTTGATGTTGATCCACTACTTATGGCATATTTAATCAGTTAGTAATGATGGTTTGGACAATGGTCACTCGGGCACATGTTCAAATTTAATGGCGATGTGACCTTTCATGGGATTTGTTTCTAATTTTTGTGGCAATCAATAATCATTTCAATGAGGATTGTCTTTCGATAATTTGTTTCTTTAGTCCATCGATCTCTTAGTTTCTATTGACAACACTTTTGTTTCAAATGTTACTTCGATCAAGTATTTTTTCCCTTCATCGAAATACTGTATTTGGTTAGTATCACTGTCTCCTCATCGAAACATATCTGATATCCATCGGGTCTTATGTCAAAGAAACCTTGGGCTTCAGTGTCCTCCTTTATTTTTCCATTGATATCACTATTCCCCATCAATGAATGAGTCTATTATCTCACTGAAGCTTTTCTTTATTTTCCCTTATCATTCTTCACCGATAAAGTTACATTAGCAAAACCACACATATCGAGAACATGCCTTTTAACCTCCTCAAAACCTATATCCTCATTGATATCTTTTATCGATGTATCTTCCTTTTGTCTAATCGATGTTATACTTTTGATGAAAACACTCCTTTCGGTGGGTCCCTTTTATGTTGCATCGATAGTATTATTTCCTTGAGAACTTTTCCTGTCGATGAAGACCCTTTCTGCTTTCTTCGATATCTTTTGTCGATGAAGTTATTATCTTTGGTGAGTCGTTTCTATAATTCATCGACGTTTCCTTCCTTTGATGACTCTTATGTCGAAGAAACCTTGGGCTTCAGTGTCCTTCTTTATTTTTCCATTGAAATACTTCTTTCATCGATATCACTATGCCCCATAGATGAATGAGTCTATTATCTCATCGAAGCTTTTCTTTATTTTCCCTTATCGTTCTTCACCGATAAAGTTACATCGGCAAAACCACGCATATCGAGAAAATGCCTTTTAACCTCCTTGAAACCTATATACTCATCAATATCTTTTATCGATGTAGATTCCTTTTGTCTGATCGATATTATTCTTTCGATGAAAATGCTCCTTTTGGTGGGTCATTTTTATGTTGCACCAACAGTATTATTTCCTTGAGAACTTTTCTCGTCGATGAAGACCCTCTCTGCTTTCTTTGATATCTTTTGTTGATGAAGTTTAACCTCCTCAAAACCTATATCCTCATTGATATCTTTTATTTATGTAGCTTCCTTTTGTCTGATTGATATTATTCTTTCGATGAAAACAATCCTTTTGGTGGGTCC
Source organism: Cryptomeria japonica (assembly GCF_030272615.1). Classification (NCBI taxonomy): domain Eukaryota; kingdom Viridiplantae; phylum Streptophyta; class Pinopsida; order Cupressales; family Cupressaceae; genus Cryptomeria; species Cryptomeria japonica. The sequence continues at coordinate 287,002,918 of NC_081406.1, read as the reverse complement.
TTTTTATGTTGCACCGATAGTATTATTTCCTTGAGGACTTTTCCCATCGATGAAGACCCTCTCTACTTTCTTCGATATCTTTTGTCAATGAAGTTTAACCTCCTCAAAACCTATATCCTCATTGATATCTTTTATCGATGTAGCTTCCTTTTGTCTAATTGATATTATTCTTTCGATGAAAACGCATAATCGGTGGGTCCTTTTTATGTTGCACTGATAGTAGTATTTCCTTGAGAGCTTTTCCCATCGATGAAGACCCTCTCTTCTTTCTTTGATATCTTTTGTCGATGAAGTTTAACCTCCTTGAAACCCATATCCTCATCGATATCTTTTATCAATGTAGCTTCCTTTTGTTTAATCGATATTATTCTTTCGATGAAAATGCTCCTTTCGATGGGTCCTTTTTATGTTGCACCGATAGTATTATTTCCTCAAGAACTTTTCCCATCGATGAAAACCCTCTCTGCTTTCTTTGATATCTTTTTTCAATGAAGTTTAACCTCCTTGAAACCTATATCCTCATAGATATCTTTTATCAATGTAGCTTCCTTTTTCTGATCAATATTATTCTGTCAATGAAAATGCTCCTTTTGGTGGGTCCTTTTTATCTTGCACCGATAGTATTATTTCCTTGAGAACTTTTCCCGTCGATGAAGACCCTCTTTTCTCTCTTCGATATCTTTTGTCAATGAAGTTTAACCTCCTCGAAACCTATATCCTCATTGATAAATTTTATCGATGTAGCTTCCTTTTGTTTGATCGATATTATTCTTTTGATGAAAACGCTCCTTTCGGTGGGTCCTTTTTATGTTACACGGATAGTATTATTTCCTCAAGAACTTTTCCTGTCGATGAAGACCCTCTCTGCTTTCTTTGATATATTTTGTCGATGAAGTTTAACCTCCTTGAAACCTATATCCTCATCGATATCTTTTATTGATGTAGCTTCCTTTTGTCTGATCGATATTATTCTTTCAATGAAAACGCATAATCGGTGGGTCCTTTTTATGTTGCACTGATAGTATTATTTCCGCGATAACTTTTCGTGTCGATAAAGGCCCTCTCTGCTTTCTTCGATATCTTTTGTCGATGAAGTTATTATCTTCGGTGAGTCCTTTCTGGAATTCATCGGCATTTCCTTCCTTTGATGGCTCTTTTATATTGATGATAATAATTATCTTCAGTGAAAATAATTTATTTTTTTGATAAAAATTATCATCGTCGGAATTATGATGAATACCAGGTTTTCGACCGATGACTTCTTTGACAGTCGGCAGAGTCCATTGGTTGTCGAATTTTCGATGGACATGGCATCGTCGACCAATCCGATGCTGAGTTTTTCGATGGTGGATTTTTTCGACACTCTGATAAAAATTTGTCACAAATCCGATAAAATACCGTCAGAAATCAGCTCCCAATGTACTAGTGTAAATATCACATTAAAAAAGTTAAAAGAAAAAGATACATAAATATAAGTGCAACATTAAAAAATTAAAGTTGGTATTAGAACATTGAAAAGTTAACATAGTTTTTAAATTTAAAAACCATATATGCAAATTACTAAGGGCTATTGGAATACAAATGAACTCCTTCAATATAGGATCACATAATATAGTCTAGCTGAATTTGGAAAGAAAATTTTAAATTATCGATTATTAAAATAGAGTGATTACTTTTAACTAACATGGAAAGGTTTAGAACGTCAAAATGAAGCATAAAATTAGTTAATTAATGATAGTTAATTGACAAAAAAATATTTTGAGTGGTAAATAAGAAAATTTAGTTAAAGTCATCAATAATTTAAAGAAATGAGTATATAAAGAATTCATATGTATGTACCAAATAAATTATTTCTAGATTGTAAGTTCTAAAATTAAGATATAAATAACATTTATACTTCAAAAGCTTAACAAGTTATTAATTGGTTATTCATAATTAATTTTTGTGTTAGTGTAAGGAATAGAATCAAATAAAGTTTTAATAACTATATTTTGATTATTAATGGTTTGGATACTTGTATGAACATCTGCTAATTCTAAGTTCCTGAAATTTAAGATATAACTGATTATTATACTTCGAAACCTTAAAAAGTCGTTCTAAATAAATATCTCTTGATTGTTAATGGTTTGGATAACTTATATGGACATCCTCTCATTGTATGTTCCCAAAATTAAGATATGAGTGGAAATTATACTTCAAAACCTCAACAAGTTGATCCAAATAAAGACATCTTGATTGCTAATGGTTTGGATAACTTATATAGACATCCTCTCATTCTCAGTTCACAAAATTAAGATATAAGTGACAATTATACTTGGAAATCTGAACTAGTTTATAAAAAAACTCAATTTTAATTTAAAGAATGAAAAGAAATAAGCCTCTAATAACTATCCTTTGAAAACATTTTATTTTTGGTTTTTTATTCAGAATAAAGTGCTATCTTTTGTTAATCTATGTAGAAGAGGGGTGTCTTTTACCAACCAATGTTTTCTTTATAAGGAAGTTTCTAAAGATGTTGCTCACTTTCTTCTTCATTGTTCTTTTGTCCAAGATATTTGGGCTCACTTTCTAGATCTATAGGGTGTTAGTTGGTGTTTCTCCTTTAGTTTGTTGGATTGTTGGTCTCAATGGTCCCACCCCTTAGAGAACCAATCTCTCTTGGTTTTATGGAATCTTATGCTTCCTCATATTGCCTAGGGTGTTTGGAAGGAAAGGAATAATTGTATCTTTAGAGAAAAATATTCTTCGGCTATTGTGGTTGCTCATAATATTCAATCCTTTATCAAGGAGAACTTCATCAATTCTTGCCCTTCTCATAAGCTTGATCCTTTCATTCTCCCTTCCAAGTTGGACATGGACATTATCAATAAATGGAACACTGACTAGGATATTTTAAGACCTACTATTAAAACAAAGTACATCAAAACCAATATTGCTTGGATTTATCCTTTGAGAGGATGGATCAAAATCAATGTTAATGGGGTGGCCAAAGGAAATCATGGGATGATAGGTTGTGGGTGAGTTGCATGTAATTATAATGGTAGGCTTGTCTTGACAGTGGCACTCCAATGGGGCACCCAGATAAACCATGTTGTTGAGGCAAATACAGCCTACATTGGGTTAAAAATGGCTATCCATGGTGGTTTCAAGGAAGTCTGGTTGGAAAGTGATTTGTTGAATATAATTAATTGTTTGATTAGATATATTATTCCTAGCTGAACAATTAATCATTTAATGTGAGATTTCTCTAATATGATTGTAAAATTTGAGGACACATTTTTGGAGAGGCAAGAGGCCTGCAGACCACGTGGTGAATCTTGACATTTCTAGAGATGATGAAACATTGTAGTGGGAAAGGGATTCATTTCCAATTAAGTTGTGTGAACTAGCAAGGGAGGATACCGTAAATCACATTCTGATTGAGCATTAATTATGAAAACTTTTCACATGTGTAAAGCTATTTATAGAAATCTATGGTGGCTACCTTCCAGACTTGTCTTGTGGGTCAAGCTTGTTTTTATCTATTTGAAACCTATTTTTAGTGTTACTAGTAAAATTTATAGAGGCAACAATATTATTTGGAAAACAAGAATAGATTCAAGTCATATTCATGCGAGCTTTGAGATAATAATTAAGAGGTTTGGAGGGAAGTCATGGACGAAGGTATGGAACTGTTTTTCAAGAAAGTCCATGGTCAAAATCACCATCTTACAATCTTGTTTTTGAAAAAATGGAATAATGTGGTTCCAAGTGTGTATGGGGCGGAATCTAGGATTGAGCCCTTCATTACTTAGATTTCCAAGCTTAGCATGGAGGGTAAAATATTTTACAAGGAGAAAAAAAATTTGAAAGAAACCCTTTCTTCTTTCTAAGATAAGAAGAGTGAATGAAGTAGAGCCAAGAAGAACCTAGATGGAGGCTACAATTGAAAGGACCTTCTAAAGCTCTAGGCAGATTTGGCAAAATTTATCATGACATACATAACCCTCGATGACCACTTTGCTAGTATATTTTCTTATCACTTTCCTATTGTGAACCACTTTAGGCATGATAAAAGAATTTAAATTCCATTCTATTTTCTATCATCTTGAGAATTCCATCCATAAGCATCTTTAGAATGAGGAAAACCCAGTTTTGCATAAGGGGTTAATCCTCTTGATTAAGGAGTTCGGTAAGGCTCATGAGGTTAAACTGGTTATGAGAGACCCTAAGACCTTATCCAGCTAGGAGGTGCATGATTTTTTTGATATAGAGTTGGTTAGATGAAGGGCAGAGTTTCTATAGATTGGAATAACATCCAGGTTTTAGAGGATTCTGAATATAAACCCTCAAAGGATGAGGGTCCTCTGCAGAAGCCCACACCTAGCACAAATAATAGAAGGAAAAATTGACCTTTATGGGAAGCTAAAAAAGAAAAATCCCTTGTGTCTCATCCCCAAAACCTTGGCCCGCAAAATCCTAAAAAATAGAAAACTGGAAAAAAGATGAAGATTCAAGGAAAAGGAGAAAATGAAATTAGACTAGATAGTCCCCTAAATATGGACCCCAATGAGACTAAATGTGATAAAATTGATATTGACAAGCTTGTGGGCAATTATTCTAATAACCTAAAGAAATGCTTTCAAAGGGTTTTTGGTAAAATTATCCCCGTGAAATAGGGGATAAAGGATATGGTGGACTCTTTAATTGAGAATCTGACACTTGATAAAACTGACAAACCCCTGAAGTTCTCCCAAAATTTGTGGAAGATATTAAGGTTATGAAGACTGAACATGAAGCTAGGATTGATAAGTTGGATAATGAAATCCATGAGTTAAAGAGTAAGCTTAATGGTTTGGTGGAAGTTAGTAAGAAGAAATGCATAATAGTGTCGAAGCCCTTAGAAGAGTCAATGAGGAAATTGCCTTGCAGAAAGTTCATAGGACCAGATCTGAATTATCCTCAAACACTAACTAGGACAAATGAATCAAGAATATGTAGGCATCTACGGGGCCCTCCACTAGGACTAGGAGCAAGAAACAGGAAAGAGGAAGTTCAATGTTCATCATGGAAGAACTCCAAGAGATCAACAATAGACCGATCCAAAGGAATATGGATCTTTTGAAAGCTCTTACTTTGCTTTTAAGGCTGGTTTCACTTGTGTCTATTTTTTTTTGTGGTTAGACTTGTTGGGGTGAGTCCCCTATTTTTTTTGTTGTTTAGTTGTTGGTTACTTATTGGTTAACTCTATTTATTTTTTGGATGATTTTGGGTTTCGGGTCACTGTAAAACTTGTTTATCTTAATCTTTAACTATCCCTTGATTGTTAATTGGTTTAGATAACTTGTATGAACATCTTTTGATTGTATGTTCTAGAAACTAATATAAAAGTGACAGATATACTTCCAAACATTAACAAATTAATTTAAATAATGTCCCCTCACATGTTAATGGTTTGGATAAATTGTACAGACATCCTCTCATTGTATGTCTGTGAATCCTATCATTGAAGATTCCCAAAATTAAGATATAAGTGATAGTTTTACTTCAAACCCTTAATAAGTTGATGAAAATAAATCTCAATCCCCATATTAAGAAAAAAAACAATAAAATTCTAATAACTATTGTTTGATTGTTTTTGTTGGGATAAAACAATTTTTTAGGTGACCCAAAACCATTACAATCAGAGAATTGCCTTTGATTAATGGACTAGAGTACTCGACAAAAAAAATAGGTTTTAGAAAGTATTTGAAACCTTATAGACTTATGGGCATTCAGAACCCAAAACCCAAAGATTGCACAAAGCATAAACAACAATACTAAGAAGCCACAACTAGTCAAACACCAACCAAACTTCAAGAGAGAAATATTACAAAATAGGATGGCCCAAGTAGAGGGTCTAAGTCAACAAATAATAGATCTCAACAAACCAAGAACGAGGGTTTTTCTAGAAACCCTCGGCTAACAAAAATTATTTTCCTAGGCCCCCATAACCTTTAACACAAACTCTGAGCCGCACAGCCTAAACATAACCAAAAATAAATGGTGAGAAAACTAGGCCCTTGAAAACTACTAGCATCTAGCCAATCCCTAAAAAAATTAAAAACATAGGTTTTTTCCAGGATCCCTCAACCTTGAGAGTGGGTTTTGCAAGGATCCCACAACCTGTCAAGGCCCAGACAACAACATATCTTCTTCAAAGAACAATTTGGGATATGGAGACATAGTATTTTAGCAAGGCTCCCTTAACCTTAAACTTGAGGAAGAACAACACTGAGAAAATCATACCCTCCATCATGTCAACCTCAATAGGAGAATAAGGAAGGAAAGCAACATAATGACTAGTCTTTTCTCTTAAACATTCAAGAGACAACACATCAACAACTTCCCAAAAACATTTCCTAGTCTCAACCAAAATACCCACCTTCACCTCAATAGAAGATAGGTCATCTCCAACACCATCCATCTTCACCTCTAAAGAAGATATGACCACCTCTATAGGAAAATCCAGAGAAAACTAGAGATGTTGAGGAAAAACCTAAAGAAAAAAGGAGACACCAACTCGAGGGCCAATAGGGATAGAAATATTTAAAATTGCACATAGAGAGGGTACACCAAACAACATATAAGGGACCACAGAAAGGTCTCCAAATAAGAATATAAGGAAGATAACCCATATCAGGGAAAAGGTTACCATCCACTACAAAGAATATTAGGCCTAGAATCCACAAAAAATAGAGACCTCCTTCCAAAACATAGCACCATGAAACCAAGTCAACAACATCTCCCAAAATGATGATAGAAGAACCAAAAGAAATCCCAAACACAACCCACCTGCTTTGCCCATGAACCAAAATAACTATATGGAAGAAAAATCTCTCAAATAACGATGTCCCTATAAAAAGAGAACCTCCAAAAGTAGCCCTAGTTAAGAAAAGAATAACCAACCTGAACACATAAGGGAGACATGGAAGAGATCCCCCACCAGTGTTGGAAAGAATGGAGTAGAAAGTGGGAAAGGAAAATACCTCAGTAAATCCACCACAACCCTCAACCCCATCTAGAACTTTGACAACCCCTTCACTAACAACATCTATTGGACATTGTTGTTGCTAGGATATGTTCTTGTCATTGATATCAACATATTCTTTCTCTGGTGATTGCAGATTGGTTTATTGGGATTATGGTTTGGTGCATGGAGTATTTAGAGTATCATTATATTCTTTTGCATTGGTTTTGGTGATCCAGAAAGATCAATTGATCATATCAGATGATTTGGTTCTGTAGTTTATTTATTCTAGATCACTGCTTTGTAGAGTTAATTATTTCCTCTAGTATATTCTGGAGTGATCAGGCCTTGCACTAAAATTTTGTGATATTTTTTTGGATGGTCTTTTGTATCTTTATTGTAGATGGTTCAATATTTGGTTCTCTGCAAGTTATCTTTCTTTGTGATAGTTATTGTTGTTTGAGTGTTCTTGAGGTTCAGATGTTGATTAATGAAGATTCGATAAGTTGTGTTCGTGTAGCCATTACTGATGATTCCAATATTCTTGTTGGTGTTTCCTAATCATGTCCTATTTGTTTTGATGATCTGCATTCATCATTGTGTGAGATTTTGATGACTTTGTTGAACCGATGATGTTCTTTGTGTTATGCAGTATTTCCAGTGGTCTAGCATATTGCGGTTAATCTTGGAGTGATTTCTAGTGGTGATAAGCATTTAAATATTTTAATTAGGTCCATGTTATGTCATTTAAATTATTATATTAGTCTGGTGGTTGATCTTTTTATCATGTGATATAGTTTTGTAATTGTGAGTTAAGGGTTTAGTTGACCTTATTATCAAGGTTGATGAATTGTATAAATAGGTGATAGTGTCATGTAATTTAGGTGTTAAGGTCCTATCTGCATTATCAGAGAGTGGTGTATGTGCTAACAAGTTATTCATCATTTGGCATTGTGGTTGAGCATGTATTGTTGTTCCAAAGCAGATAGTTGTGTTTAATGAGAACTATCATCAAGCATTTGGAGATGTTATTATTGTATTTCATTCCTACCAAATTGGTGTCCAAATATTTTTGTAAGTCAGCGAGATTTCCCTAAGGGTTGTAGCCTTATGAGTTGTGAGCTCTAGGAAGTGTACCTAAATGCATTTGAATTCCCCATTGTACTATTTTCACATACTACTATAGAGTATCATACCATTGTGGGTAGGTTGCCACTGTGGTTTTTCCCTTGACTAGGTTTCCCATGTCAAAATCTTGGGGTTGTGTGTTGTGTTATCAATCTTCCTATCTTTATTGTTGCTATAGTTTATCAGATTTATTTTTGTGATTAATTTTGTAGATCCGGTCTAATTCACCCCCCTCTCAATTTTCCCTCATTGTTGTTGTCGACAATTTGTATCAAAGCTAGATCCTCCGGAAGAAGCTTAATAACTATAGGAGATCTTGTATGGCAACTAGAATTGGAGGTGTTATCTTTAAGAAGGAGAGTCTAAGATTTGATGAAAGTAACTATGCTATATGCAAGAATTGGATGGAAGTGCATTTGAGATGTCTTGGAGAAGATTACTAGAAGATTACAAAGAATGCCTATTCTTCTCCTCTGAATGGACCAATTACTCATGAAGAGATTAAGGAAGTTGAACATAAAATTAGAATGAAGAAAACTCTTTATAGATTGAAACAAGCCCCTAGAGCCTAGTATGCTAGATTGGATAAGTACTTGTTGAAATTGGGAATTAATAAAGGGACTATTGATAGTAATCTGTATTTTAAGATTGAGAATGATAGCATATTGATTGTTGAAGTTTTTGTTGATGATATTATCTTTGCAGGTTATGATGACTTGAGCATGAAGTTTATTGGTGATATGCAAAAACAATTTGAGATGTCTATGATAGGTGAGATGAAATTTTTCTTAGGTTTGTAGATTTCATAAACTCTAAAAGGTAATTTTATATCTCAAACTAAATATATGAAGGAATTGTTGAAGATGTTTGGATTAGATGGCTCCAAACTGGTTGGAACTCCTATGGTGACTAGTTGAAAATTGTCTAATAATGATAATTCTTTGAAAGCTAATCAGAGTTTGCACAGATCTAGGTTAGTGGACTATTATATCTTACTCATACTGGGCTAGAAAATATGCATGTTGTGTGCATGGCTACTATGATGAGTCAATGATGAATAGTTAGTACCAAACTAGTACTGAGAGGGGGGGTGAATCAATACTGAGAAAAACACTTTTCCTTGAACTAGTTTGACTGAAAATACTGCACTTGACTAGCAAGCAATAACACCGGTCTAAACCAGATTGCTACCATTTAAACACAATGAAAGACATAAACTAATAACTCAGCTTTCCACACAATCTAATATCTTATTTCCACTTCACCCATACGCATACACTAGTAATACTTCAACAGAAATGTAAAGACTTGCTAGTTCAACATGCTTTACCACTTAACAAAGAATAACAAAGCATCACATGAAAAGTATCACACATAACACACATATTTTTCACGTGGAAACCCAACTGGGAAAAACCATAGTGGGGATGAATACCCACAAGTTGTTCTTTGAACCCTTTTGAATTTTGCTCTATTAGGAGCCTAGTCTGGTTAAAGACTTTACAATAGGTTCTGTTAGGAACTGATCCTACTAGGGATCACTCGGTTAAGGGATGGCTAAAATACCTAGTTAAAGGTTACCTTTTTAGAGGATTTTTAGAACTCAATGGTTTTGAGTCATCCTATTAAAGGATTTACAGCAAACCAGTTAAACCTACATTTTCAATGTATTTTCCAACTGTTGAAGTGGTTAGAGGTTAACAGGTATTACAATGATCTGGTAACAACACTCAATGCCAATGCAGATCCACTTTAGTTCCTTCCTTCTGCAATCACACTCTGTAGGTATCTATTCTCTTATCTGGTCTGGCAAGAATCACGTATCTCTGCACTTGGATACACACACAACATTTGCCAACAACCTCAACATGAAAAACAACATCGACCTGATAGGGAACAGATAGGTCGGTAGCATAAAACCTAAACCCTAAAAATTAAGGTTAAGCAATTTAGTCGGTTCAATCCTAACCATTGATCATATTGCATTGATTACAATAGTCTTGAATAGATCTCAAGATGTTCTCCAACATTCATTCTTCACCGCTTCTTGGAGACTGATAACCCATCACGCATTCTCGACCGTTTGTAGAGACTTTGCACATTCCTGAGGTAGATAGGATCAATATCCTTTATGCAAGATCCTTCACATCCACAAGGCTAACGTGGAAACACAATTTGTTCTTCATTACAATGTTAACTCATCACATGATGTCATTGGTTGAATCAAACAGGCATAGAACACTTCAACTAGAAACCTTGAAGCTAAGACTACCAAATGGTAGTCATACCATATGAAACTGTGATACAAAATATTCCATATACCTGTTCACTTGGACAAACATACTACTTCACTTTTTCACATATATCGGTTCACATTCCAACATACCGGTTCTCTTGGACAAATATACCGCTTCACTTTTTCACATATACCGGTTCGCAACATCATACCGGTTCTCTTGCACAAACATACCGGTTTACTCTTTAGCATATTGACATCAATGAAAACATACAATATCATCATGTCATCATACTCTGCACATATGCCAACATACTAGATATCAAGTTGATCTGAAAGAGATTCATGTCACTGCTATGAAGATAATATTCAGATACTTGAAGGGAACTGTGGATTATGGTTTGTGGCATCCGAGGAATGATGATTTCATGTTATTTACTTACACTAATGCTGATTGGACTAGAGATATTAATGATCAGAAGAGTGCCTCTAGAGGTGCTTTCTTTTTAGGAAAGAAATTGGTTTCTTGGGCTAGTAAGAAACAAGATTCAATGTGCTTATCTACTGCTGAAGCTTAGTATATTGTTGTTGCTAGTAGTTGCACTTAAGTAGTGTGGATGAAGCAAATGTGGAAGGATATTAAAGTTATCTATGATGAGCTTATTATTATATATTGTGATAATTACAATGCTATTAAGATGTTAAAGAATCTAGTACAACATTCAAAGACTAAACATGTGTCAATCAAATATTATTACTTGAGAGAAAAAGTCAGTGAAGAGGAAGTGAAGTTGGAATAAGAGTCTACAAACGAACAAATTGCTGATATTTTCACTAAGCCTTTGCCTACATATACATTTATCTATTTATGACAAAATTTAGGGGTATATGCCCCTCTTGATGAGAACTAGATGCATTGAGTTGCATCAATTTGGTGGACTTCACAGTCTTATCTCTTTATTCAGATTGATGAGTTGATGCTACTCCTTCGGTGGAGTAGTCTAGTTATGTGTTTTAAGTGGGAGAGATTCATGATTTTTGTTATCTAAGGGGGAGAGTTTGGTTATCTATTTTGAGATCTTTATAATTCTATCAAAGGGGGAGAGATGAATGTGAAAAATGGTTTTACTTGCTTGAACTTAGGGGGAGTTTTCTAGAGATGTTTTCTTTCTTTGCATTAATTTTTTTTCACATTCATATGTTGCCATCAATTCCAAAGGGGGAGATTGTTAGACATTGATGCTACTAGGATATGTTGTTGTCATTGATGTCAACATATTCCCACTCCAGTGATTACAGATTGGTTTATTGGGATTATGGTTTGGTGCATGGACTATTTAGAGGATCATTATATTCTTTCATATTGGTTTTGGTAATCCAGAAAGATTAATTGATCATATTAGATGATCTGGTTTTGCAATTTACTTATCTGATTAGTGCTTGGCAAAGTTTAATATTTACTCTTGTGTATTCTAATGTGATCAGAACTTGCACTGAGATTTTTGTGATTGTTTGGGATGGTCTTTTGTATCTTCATTGCATATTGTTCATGATTTGGTGCTCCATAAGTTATCTTTCTTTGAGAGAGTTACTGTTGTTTAAGTGTTCTTGAGGTTCAGATGTTTATCAATGAAGAATTGATAAGTGGTGTTGGTGTTGCTGTTATTGATAATTCTAACATGCTTGTTGGTGTTTCCTAATCATTTCCTACTTGTCCTGATGATCTGCATTGGTTGTTGTGCGAGTTTTTGATGAGTTTTTGAACTGATAATGTTCTTCCTATTATGCAATATTTATGGTGGTGAAGCATGTTGCAGTTGATCTTGGTGTGATTTCTGGAGCTGATGAGAGTTTATAATATGAATTAGGTCCATGTAATGTCATCTAAATCACTATATTGGTCTGGTGGTCGATCTTTGTGTTAGAAATAATGCGCCATTGAGACAAGGGTGAATCAGTGGTTTACAAACTTTTCCCTTTAACTATCCTAGGTCTCTATACTAGTTATTAAGTCTAACAGAAAAAATACTTACCAGTTAGATGCGAGACTATCAGAAATACAATCACATATGAAAGAGACATAACATAACACTAGCATATATGAGGAAAACCTAAGATGGTAAAAACCTCGGTGAGAAATGCTACTAGAGTCTATTGCGGTCCAATCTAGCCTCACAATGAAACTCGAATTACAATGTTTAAGGCACCAACCTAAGGAGGACCAATCCTTGATTTAGGGCACCAACCCATGCACCGAGCTCCAACTCAGTGGTCTTCAATGATTATATCCAATTATAAAAGTAGTAGTCTTGCTACAAATGAATTTCATAACTCTTCTGCAAATCCCTTCACTGGATCCTATATCCAATACACTACCGGTTCTCTACTCACCTTCTTACTACAAAAACCTTATCTTCTACTATAATTTATTCTTTGCTTCACCATTCACCTACTCAATCTATTATTCTTCTTTGTCAATTCTTCTACCTACTAGTACTACACTTTGTCAGTTCTTCACTTCCCTTCTCTACCGATTCTACTACCTACCATTACTACACTATCATTTTGGTCACTATCAGTTTACTCCTCTATCAGACTCAATGGCTGACTACCGGTTACCTCACTATTGCCAGTTGAACTCTTCAACCCTTTTCTATCTTACAATAAGTCTCTTCTTCTTATTCTCATTGAGCACTTGATTGAATTCACTTCTTCAGTAGCAACACCCTCTCATTTATCCACAAGCTTCATTGATTTTGTCTTGCATATTTATAACCTGGTTTTCTAGCCAAAAACCAATTCAAACTTTGGGCGGTGAGGTTTTATTCATTGACCTCGAGGAAAACAAAATTTAATCCAATATCATGAGATCTAATCTCCTTGATTGATGAAGTGCAACTCATCAATCAATCATGCCATTCTTGTGCCTTCCACAACATGCTTTCCTCATTTAGAAATCTAATTTTAACATGTTGACTGATATCTAGGTTGATCACCAAGAATGGTTTTGCAATTTCCTTTACCTACGTCAATTAGGTCAATCAGTATATCCTGAATCTTTGTTGTCCATTTGACCTCGAGTCGTAAACCTCTAAGTATGCATCGTGTGAATCATGCAGTCAACATAAACATCAACCTATCACCATCTACCTCACCACCTAACATTTTACCAACTCAACATGTTGACCTCTGCATGAATGCCACTTTAGCTCCACGTTCCCTCTTTTTCAACATCCAACTTTGTTGAGTCATCTATGTTGGTTTGGATAGTATCACTGACCAATTTTATTTCTAGCTTCATCTACCTGTTGATCAACCCTATCGGTTATACCCTTATCAGTCTTCCATCACCTTGAATTTGGTTTCTCTTCTGGTGGAGCACATTTACCGGTTGTCAAACATATCAATCCATGTCATGCTCATCTTCATCATGTAGGATCACATCACTTAGCCTCTTTTATCTCTTACCAATTCACATGCTTATTGGTCTATACCCTTGATGACATCATGTCATGAACCTTCAACTGTTTACATATAAGGCATCTACATACTGGTTGCACTCTCTATCTGCAGCTACTTAGCCTTGTCATCTTCATCATCATCGCAGACTATATCTCAACTGGTTTGTTAAGGTAACAAACCCATCACTTCTTTACTGTTCTTTTTATGTCCTGGTAGCACATCACGTGAACTCTTTCTAACCTAGTGCACATCTCTAATCTCATGCACCTGAGGCATCTTTGTGATCTACATCCTGCAATGCACCAATCTGGCTTCCCTATTTGAGCAACATATCTTCAAACAGGAACATGTGATCTAGTTAGGGTACATTCACTATTAGTCATCTCTTCAAATGGTGATTCCATCTTCATCTAGTGGGAGTTGTGTTGATTGACATCCACACAACATATTGCTGACCTATACATACTTCTCCTCTATTGTTGATGTGATTATTGATAAAAATCCACCTCTTCATTACAATTAACATCCAAGCATCTTTCTCACCATGCTTGTACATTGGTCATAGGCTTGTTGGTTGGAAACCACTCACTTTGTTAGTTTATCCTCTCCATGTTTATACATGCTCACCAGTTTGCAATAATACACTATCAATATATCACTTACTAGTTGACATCCTCTCCTTACCAGTTATAGACTATACTGGTAACCTACTAGACAAGTTGACATCAATGACTCCATGTCAACTATTTCCCCATAATAGTTATCCTTCTATATCCATTGACATCAATAACAACATAATACCAATAATCTACCACTTTGGCATTGATGTCAACACATGTAGTATCTGACATACTACATATTCTCTCTCCCCCTTTGTGGGATCCATGGATTCTCACACATGTAGTATGTGACATACTATAAAATATTTCTCCCCCTTTAACAATAATGGCAGGGCACTGTCAAGGTTTCACTCTTGCTTGTGTCTACCTGGCACTGATAGAGATTTTTCTCCCCTTTAAGTTTACCAGATGCATCTTCTCTTTTAACCTTCATACTTTGCATCCTCTCAAATCACAACATCTGATATGGAGGGCTCGACCACCAACTAACGCCAATTTCTCAGCAACCAAGTGTATATGTAAACCAAAAACATATGCATATACAATATTGAGACTAATTTAAGGCCCATTGTGTCAGTGAATACACCATACCTATTGGTCAAACTGCAATATCACTCTTCTAATACTAATTGATCTTAAGAATCAAATGTGATTGTATAATTAGTGCTACCAATTGCAAAAGTAGATACACTTAATCATGAAATTCTTCTGCGTAGTGCTACAAAAAATTCCATCTTCTATAGTTGATGCAGCCTATACCATCACAAGTTTAAGCATGCCAGTTCTACATCATGAGCATTGGAACTCCCCCTGATTTAATACATCTCAGGATCTCATTTTCTGATAGGTTCAAAAATTGGACCTTCAATCTTCACCATATATCGATTGAAATGTCCATTTATGATCAACTGATGATCTTTTAGTTCCACAATTTTCACCATAATATATGACATGATCCTAAGTCTACATAATTCCATACAATATCATCATCATGCCATAAATTAAACAAGTTATCCTAGAAACATGTATGCTTACATGATCAACAATCGGGACAACATTGTAAGGAGAAGTTTTGTGCTAAAGTGGCTGATTACTAGAAAGATCAAAAGTGGGTGGACCTCAACTCAACTGATCCCAACTTAAAGTAGGTAAACCTAATGATCAACCATGCTATCTTAAATACCTAAAAGGAAGACCACATGGTGTGGAGAGGGACCTCTTCAGGTACTTATTCAGTCTCATTTGTTGTCTTTTTGTTGGCTCAATCCCAAGACCCTACTCCGTGTTGGGCTAAGGCATGGTTTCTAGGTTTGACTCCTAAAATCAATATCTTTTTATGGATTCTTTTGCAAAAAAATATTTTAACAACTGATAATTTGAGAAAGAGGTTCTTTTGTATCCCTAACAGATGCTATCTTGGTCTTAATAATGAGGAATCTCTGAACCATATGTTTATACACTATCCTTTTGTCCTTCCTATCTGGGGGATGTTTTTTTCAAATTTGGGGGTTGAATTGGGTTTTCCCAGAGGACATTCAAGACTATTTCAGAAGCTGACACTATAATACCAATAAATCCACCATAATAAATCTTTGGAAGTTTTCCTTTGCTCATATCCTTTGGGGTATATGGAAAGAGAGGAATAATAGTGTATTAAGGAATGATATTAATACCTCTAAAGTGGTGTGGGCCAAGATAAAATATAATCATGTTGAGAATGTGATGCCTAGGGGTGAGAATTTTTGTAATAATAAGGAGGACTTTAATATTCTCAAGTGCTAGAATATCCTAGCCTACATGGGCACCAACATCAACCAAACCAAAAGAAGTATGTGTAGCTGATCTTTTCCCCCTAATGATTGGTTTAAGGTCAACTTTTATGGTGTTGATAAAGGGAACCCTGGACCTACTTGTTGTGGTGGAGTTATCTAGAATGGTGCTAGCTTTTGTACTGGGGTGGTTGCCTATCCCTTGGGGATTCATATTAATCATCTGGTAAAAGCCATGGGTGACCTAAAAATTATTAAATTAGCCTATCATTTTGTAGTCAAAATGTTATGGTTGGAAGCAGACTCTAAAAACATTATTAATTGCCTCTTTGGTAGACACCAACCCTTGTGGATAATTAAAAATATCATTGATTCTTCTAAGGAGTTGCTTTAGGGTTTTATAAATGCCACATTTCCTATGTTTACAGAGAGGCCAATAGGTGTGATGACTAGGCTACCAATGAGGTAGTACAAAGAGAGAAAATCATGATCTAGAATTGCAAGGAGGAGCTCCCTTGTGTGGCATGTGATATCTTAACTTATGAAAGATTTCATGTTAAGAAAGGTTGGATTTTAAATCATTCCCCGAGGTGATAGGAGTGGTCATGGCAGTAGGAGTCAGTTTTGTAGGCAACCAAGATGGAGGTATAGTAATAGTTGTAGGGTCACTTCACATACTTTATGGGTGCTTTTTTCCCCATTGAATAGAAGTATTAGAAATTTTCATAGACTTCTACTGGTTTCTCAAAGGATTTTCATTGCGAAGAAAGGCATTTGCAATAATTTACAGCTAATAGACATCAATAACATTATGGGGGGAATTGCAAGAGAATGAAGGCTACCACTATTGAAAAATAGAGGAACCATCCTCAAGTCTAGGTTGTACTTCAAGCTGCCAAGATGACTGATTTCATGTAGAGAATGTAGGAGAAATGACTTGAAATTAGGAGAATTTTCAAGAAGGGTTGGAATAAAGAAACATTGACCATAGGTAGCAGGAAGGTCAAGGTGATTGAAACTATGATCGCTGAGGCTACGGGTCTTTCGATGTATGGTATTAAGTTTTATAGGGATAGGAAGATTTCAGATGCTATCGCGAAGAAATTTCCAAAGGATGAGGAGGAGAAAACCAGTTTGGTGAAGGGCAGCCATACCTACTACTCGCCAAAGGTAGTTAAGCTAATTTAGTGAAGGGTTTTTCTTTCTATTATGGAATTTATCACTCTTGATGGTAGATTTACTAGGGTTTACAACTATCATTTTGTCATTCTAAACCACTTTTAGTATAAAGAAATAAATTTCATTCCATATTACCTTTTATGCACCCTAAATATTGGAATCAAGGATGCAATACTCAACCCCAATACCAATCCATCAATGCATGAGGATTTGGTGGTGATTCTATATAATCACATCAAGAACACTACCATCCATCTGAATATAGCAGAGGTTTCTGAGCTAGAAGAGGATCTCGATGAAATTGAGGATGAGGAAGGTGATGGCTATGATGTGGAAGCTAAGGCATAGGATGACCCCCAAATTGTTGGGTCGAGAAGGAAAAAAAGAAAAACATGGCATGAGCTACAAAATAAAGGGTCAGCCAAAAGGAAGTAGAGAGGGGAGGATGGGGATAGCTAGTATGAAGAGGATAATGAGATTAATAATGACATGGATACTGAAAGTGAGGAGGTCCAAATTCTCTCGGGCTAGAAGTAGAAAAGGAAAACTCCTAAAATTAAGGATGTGGGAACCAAAAATGGGTTGCCTCTCATGACTGACTCTAAGGATAAGGGTCTGATGGGGGAGGACATAACCATGAAAGAAGCTTAGAGCTCTAATGTTAGGGAGGTGGGTCTTGAGGTTAATTTAGAGCCTGCTAGAGACAAGACCCAAGAAAATCATTATGTGGATATGGACCTCTACATCAATAATGGCACAGATAGCTTCAACAAGGTGCTCCACTGGATGCAAAAGGAAATTTCTCTAATTAAAACCAAGAAATCCCAGGACACAGGAAAAATTGAGACTTTAGAAGCAATAGGCTCGAGTAAATTCAAATCCCTCCTAGATTGTCTAAATGAGCTCACCAAAGCTATTAGTAATGCAGAGAACATCATCAATGCTAATCAGAATAGTTTTCTTAACTTGGAGACCAGAGCAAGGGCTACTCAAAAAAGACTTGAAGGAGTTGATAACACACTCAAAAATATTGGTGAGCAAAGTTGTAAGATCCTTAAGGTCACCTCAACTAGTATGAAGGCTCTTATCAGGAAGCTTGAAAATGAGTATGGGGATAAGGCTTTGACTAAAGCAATGGAAGATACCCCTAAGGATAAGAAGAATGGGTTTGGTAGAAGAACACATGAAAGCACCAGATAGATGCAAAGCCAAAGCAAGGAAATTAAGGAAATCAAATGAGCATCTGATAATATGGAACAACTAGAGCTGGAAGCTACTGAGATGATTCAAAACTTAACCTAACTTTGGGCTCCCTCTATCAGTCCTATTTATTTTTGTTAGTTGTCTTTAGTTTGCTAGCTTTTTTATCATCAACAATCCTTTTCTTACTTGTTGTCTTTTGCATTTTACTACACTTTAATGTATGTCTTTTGATCTTTTAGTTGTCATGGGTTTCGGGGGCCCATCAAAACCTATTTTCCCTTATTCAAAAATAACTAGGCCAACATATGTCATTCAAGTCTTTATCAACACCACCTAAGACATGAACTCCTCATTCCATGATACCGGAGCTAATGCAATGATCACGAACCTCACTGTCTTACATAACCTGCAGGTACGTGTTAGAATTATTACCGATAACATCATGCACATACCGGTTTCTTGTAGCGATCCATCATCACTACCAAAAAACCTTCCTGTAACTCCTAATATTTTGTGTCAATTCTAATTTGATCTCAATTAGAAATTTTCCATCCATTGAAACATGTAGTAATGATCCATCTTTCATTTGTAGGTGTGTAGCCAAGGCAACCACTACACACACTTCTCATCTCATTTTCTTCCTTCATACCAACAACATCCTGTTTCTCTATGTGTCCTCTTCCACTAAGGGGGTGAATGATAGGGTCAGTGTACCACTTCCCCTAAGGTCATGCATCTCCTTTAATCCTTAGGAGATATCACCTGTGCATGGAATGCAAGTGTCGGTCCATGGTTGCATCTTCTTGCCTCTTCCTCCATACTTGCATAGTATCATTCTTCTTCCCATTTTCAATTCTTGGAGAAGGTCTTACCTTCTTCTATTGATTGGTTCTTATATTTGTGGATTTTGCATCGTAACCAGAAGGAGTGCTATAGTTGCACACATCATCCATGCCAATTTCCACAAATTCCTTACATGGGTAGATACACTTCTCATCTTGTTCCATGTAGGTCTTTGTTGCCTATATCTTCTATAACTACAACTATACTAAGAATCGTTGTTCCACTCATTTCCATGGACTTGTGAGTTCTTCTTCATGCACTCATAACTTTTATTTCTAATCTATTGTAGTTAAAACAAACACTATTTGCATAACTAGCAAAGTGGATATGTATGCATCTACTCCTTGATATATTTTTATCATATGGATGATTTCTATGAGATCCTAGATTGTTCGTCCTAGGTCTCTTTCTACATTCTTCTACCCTATGGTCATAACCATTACATGCAAAGCAATAACCAGAGAAGGAAGATTTTATCGGTTTAGCATATCGATTTCCACTTCTTTGGGGATGGACCCTAGGTTGCCCATTCTTTGAATTTATTTCATCTGGTCCCTTCTTCTTCCACACTTGTGTTGACTTGTGGGTGGTATCATTTCCTTTTCCTCTACCAATAAGAGATATTCTTTGATTTCTTCTCATGTTCTTGCTTCTTGTGAAGCTATCTTCTCCCATCTTCCCTTTTCCTTTGGGATGTGTATTGTTTCTCCTTCTTGAAGCAATGTTGTTCATCCTTGAATCCATGTCTTCACCGGTTATGGTTAGGTCTACCTTCTTCCAGGGAGAATCTCTAGCTATGAAGGTTGGTCCCTTGTTATCTTGATTAGAGGAGATAAACAAACTATCATTTTGAGGGAAATTCATGCTAGTGGAGCATTCATTGGAACCACTTCCTAATCCAATGGTATCCTTGGCATGCTTTTTCTTTTTCAACATTTTTTCCAAGGCATCACTTCTACCATCAAACCGGATTCTTACCTTGAGCTCATCTTGACATTTCTCAAGATCGTTTCAAAGAATCTTCATTTCTCCAACCAGCTATTGATATTATTTACATTTTGCCTCTATCTCAGATGCTAGATATTTGCACCGACACTCCTTGGTGTCTTCTTGTTCAGTCTTCAACTCTGAGATGCATTTCTTTGATTCTTCAAGGCATTTGATCAACTAGTTTTGCTCAACAACTGTAGGATTCTTGAATGACTTGTATTCATTTCACACTCTACTAATTTCTTCAAGTGTACTTAAAATTTCTCCTTCAAGATCAACTTTCGATTCTTCATCTTCTTCACCTTCACTATCACTGTCAAAAACATCTTGCCAGTAGGAGTGATCTGCATGATCATTCTCAAATGTGTTCTTCTCATCTTCTGATTCTTGAGCCATGAAGAGGTGGGTTCCTTCTTCATCATTGTTATGGCTACTGACAGATCTGCCTTCATCATCTATAGATACATGAGTTGCATTTCTCATCCCACCTTCACAAACCAATTCTGCAGTGGTACGCTCATTTCCACAAAGCTTCTTCAATCTATCCCATATTTTTTTTGTTGATTTGCATTTGTCAATTTGTGAGGAGACATCCTTTAATAACCCATAGAGTGTAGCCTTCATTTCTACATCATTGTACTGGTTTCTTCTTTCTACATCTGAATTGGTAGGATGACTAACTTGACTAGGACAACCATTTACAAAAGACATCCAAATATCATACCCTAGAGAGGATAGATAGACTCCCATTCTATAAATCCAAATGGAATAGTTTGAGCCATCAAATACCGAAAGCTACGATTGACACAAAATAGACTATTGTGTCCTTAATCTAGAATCTACCCAGGTTGGAGAAATCTTATCAACCGGGAACCTAGGCTCCAATACCAATTATTAGACACAATGTACCACTGAGAGGGGGGTGAATCAGTGGTTTACAAAATTTTCCCTTTAATTGTCCTAAGTGTGTATATCGGTTATCTGGTCTAACAAAAAGCACACTTACTAGTTAGATGGGAGACTATAACAAATTCAACCACACATGAAAGAGACACCACATAACACCAACATATACAAGGAAAACCCAAGATGAGAAAAACCTCAGTGAGAAATACTAGTGGAGTCTACTGCTCCAATCTAGCCTAAAAATGAAATGTTCATTACAATGTTTATGGCACCAACCTAAGGAGAACCAACCCCTGATTTAGGGCACCAACCCAAGTCGCACCAACCCCTTATTTAGGACACCAACCCAAAGAGAACCAACCCGTGCACCAAGCTCCAACTCAGTGGTCTACAATGATTATATTCAATTACAAAAGTAGTACTCTTGTTACAAATGAATTTTGTAACTCTTCAACAAATCCCTTCACCAGATCCTCTATCCAATACACTATTAGTTCTCTACTCAGCTTCTTATTGAAACAACCTTATCTCCTGTTGCAATTTACTCTCTTCTTCACCCTTCATCTTTTAAGTCTCTTATTATTATTCACCAATTCTTCTCTCTACTGGTACTACATGTTCACAATATGGAAGGATTGATTATGTGTTGCATTGATGTTTTGTCATTGATGTCAACACTAGTTGTTATGGTTGGTTACTGATAGATGGGTTTTGGTTACCGATAGAAGATCTAGTGTTACCAAAAGTACAGACTATCTGTTGGAAACTTCCGGCATGTTTGGGTCATTGGAATATGTTTAGTTCTATGTGTTAAATGCTTATGGAGCATGTCTTGGTCAGTTGGTATTGACTTGGTGATCAGATACTATCATACACTCTAGTAAACCATTACCGGCATAGGTTTAAGGTTTTACCGGCAGAGCTTTTATTGATAATACTTGATAGGATGCATAAGTGGTGTTGATGTGGTTTCTAGGATGCAAAATATGATCTTTGATCATGCTTCAAGAAGTTGGTGGCATTTCTTTGGCTTGGTAGACCTAGAATAGGTCTAGTACCTATCTAGGTTATGGATTAGTATCATGTTAACTTATTCTCTACCCATTACCGGGATGACTTTTGGATTGGTTAACATTGTTTTAGTCTAAAGATGACATGGCATATCATTGTAATATAGATGTGTGTAATGATCTTATTTATAACATCTTTTAGGTGGCCGATCTAATTGGTTTACGCTTTAGGGTTTGTATAAATTGAT
Source organism: Cryptomeria japonica (assembly GCF_030272615.1). NCBI lineage: Eukaryota > Viridiplantae > Streptophyta > Pinopsida > Cupressales > Cupressaceae > Cryptomeria > Cryptomeria japonica. The sequence continues at coordinate 286,980,336 of NC_081406.1, read as the reverse complement.
GTAAGATCTCATATAGATCATGGCATGGAATGTAATGTGTGAATATTATAATATTATTCTAGAAGAGGATTAGGTCAATCATTGCAAATCAAATTGGGTTTATGTAAGAGGTAAAAGGCCTTTGGTATCAAGCTTCACCAGGACTGTAATTAGGCATGGTAGATCCTATCTCTGGCAGTTCATTCTACTAGATTTTTGTCAAATTATCTTGAGGTGGTTTTAACCTCTTTGTAGTTAGTGAGACTCTTCTGTAATGAGCAGTGTGCTCTAGGCAGTGTGCCTTCTTGCATGTGCAAGCCCTCATTGTATCACATACTTTTTGTAGAAGTATCATTTGACTATAGGTAGGCTTCCCACCGTGGTTTTTTCCTTTACCACTTTCATGTAAAAATCATAGTGTTATGTGGAATGGTTGCATAGTGTTGATTATCTATTTCTTTGTTGATTTGTATTATTTACTGGTATCTGTTTCTACTAGTATTTGTTTCTACTATTCTAGTATTTAATATTTATGTGCTCTAGTTTAAGGTTGTAAAGTGGATTAATTGATATAATCTATTAAAACTTATTCACCCCCCTCTCTGTTGTTCATTGGTTATCCTAACAATTGGTATCAGAGCCTTGGTCCTCTTTTGCATAAGCTTAACCACTTGAGGTAGATCCTATGGCAACTAATACACTGGCGACTATCTTCAGAAAAGAAATTCCTAAGCTTGATGGAACAAATTATGGGATATAGAAAATCTAAATGGAGACTCATCTTAGATGTCTTGGCAAGGATATTTGGGAGATCACTAAGAAAGGATACACACCTTATGATCTAGCATCTGGCAATCCTACTCTTGTAGACTTGGATAAGAATATTGAGAATGATTACATTGCTAGAGAAGCCCTCCTGTGTGCACTTACTGATCACCTGATCATGGGATTTACTGATAAATCATTTGCAAAGGTTATATGGGATAAACTGCAAACTCTGAATGAAGGTGACCCTATTGTCAAAATTGATAAGCTTGATGGTTATCGGGTGAGATATGAGAACTTGAAGATGGATGACAATGAAACAATTGCTACATTTATGGAAAGAGTAAATGAGATTGTCATGGGAATTCAATGTTGTGGAGGATCTCTGAGTGAAGATGAAATTGTTTCCAAATTCTTGAGAGCCCTTCCACCTACTTAGAAGATGAAGGCAACTCCAATTAATGAATTGAGAATAATAGCAAACACCTCAGTTAATAGAGACATTCCGATTAGAAATTTATCTACTTCTGAGCTTGAAGAATTTGGACCTTCTGGAGCTGCAAAATCTAAACCTACTTTTCATGCATCATCATCATCATCATCTACTAGTAAGAATGATTGGAAAGCCCTATATACAAAGGAACTAGAAGATATGAGGAGAGAGGATGAATAATTTGAGCAACTTGAAGCCTTATTTGCTAGAAGAGTACCTAAAAGATTGGTAGGAAGTAAGTATGAAGGAAAAACACCTTTTAAATGTTTTGCATGTAATAAGATTGGTCATTTTGTATCTAGATGTCCTGAAAGCATTGCAATATTTGAAGAAAGAGTTAAGAAATAAATCAAGCCTAATGAAAATAGATATAGATTCAAGACAAACAAAAAATTCTACATAGCGGATGAGGAAGGAGTAATTGATGACTCTGAGGATGAACCAGCAGAAGACTCTGCTAGTGGATCCAACAATGGAAAGGAATTGGTGTTCTATACCCTAAAGGAAGATGAACCAGAACCGGCTATGAAGAATGAAGAAAAGGATGAATTGGTAATTGATAGTGGATGCTCACATCATATGACTGGAGGTAAAAGAAATTTTTTGTCCCTACATGCATATAATGGCGATCAAGAAAGATTTGGAGATGATAATGTATGATCAGAGGTAGAGGTATTATTTCTCTGGATGGTAAGCATAATACTAGCAATGTCTATTATGTAGAAGGTTTAAAGCATAATCTTTTGATTCTTGGTCAATTGGTGGACAAGGGATTCCAATTTCAATTCAAGGATAGAAAATGAAAAATCATTAATAAGACTAGTTTGGAGATTGCTACTGGTACGTAGACTGGAGGTAATATCTTTCACCTAAACACTGGTAGTAAGAAATGTTTGATTGCTCATATTGATGAGAGTTGGTTATGGCATACAATTTTGTGTCATGTTAATTTTGATTGCACTATCAAGATCAGTTCAATGAAGTTAGTTAGAGATATACCTAAGATTGTGAAGCCTCATAATCTAGTATGTAAGGAATGTCAATTGGGAAAGCAAGTGAGAACTACTTTTAAGAGCATACAAGATAAATCTAATGATGTTCTTGATTTGATTCATACTAACTTATGTGGTCCAACAAGGACTAGAAGCTTTCAAGGTGGTAGATACTTCATGCTAATAATTGATGATTATTCTAGAATGATGTGCCTAATTTTTCTTACGGAGAAGTTTGAAGATTTTGAGAAATTCAAGATCTTTAAAGAAAAAGTAGAAATTGAAACTAGACTAAAAATCAAATTCCTAATATCAGGATCAAGGTGGTGAGTTCACTTCTCATGAATTTAATAGTTATTGTGAGACAAATGAAATTAGGAGACAATTATCTACACCTAGGACTCTTTAGTAGAAAAGAGTAGTGCAAAGAAAGAATATAACCATTTTGGATGCCGCAAGAACCATGATGATGGAAGCCAAATTGCCTCACATATACTAGAGAGAAGAAGTGAGTACAATAGTCTGCATATTCGACAGAGTTCACATCAAAGGTGAAACAAGTAAGACTCCTTATGAATTATGGTTTGGACATACACCTACTGTTAAATATTTCAAATTTTTTAGAAGTTAATGTTATATCAAAAGGGATGATTCAATTGGGGAGTTTGATCCTAGATGTGATGAAGTAATATTTCTTGTATACTCTAATCAAAGCAAAGCATATAGATGTTATAACAAAAGATTGCATAAAATTGTGGAAAGTGCAAATGTGAAAGTGGATGAGCAATACAAAAATCAATCTATATCATATGAAAAGGAACTGGTAGTAGAAATGATCATAAATGAACCGATAATACCTCAACCGGTAGAGGACACTGAGATAGTTACATCGGCACAGTCATAAAACTCATTTGTGACTGATGATCAGATCAGTGACCCTGAAGTTCATAAGACTCCAAGGTATGTAAGATTAAATCATTTTGAAGATCAAACCATTGGAGATTGGAACAAGGGAGTTATGACAAGAAGAAGACTGGCAAAAGAAGCTATATTTCTTATTTCTCAAGTTGAACCAGCATATGTTATTGAAGCTTGTAAAGGTAAACATTGGTTAAAGGATATGGAAGATGAATTAGATCAGATAGAGAAGAATGAAACTTGGGCTTTAGTTCCCTGGCCTAAAAATAAGAATATTATTGGAACTAAATGGGTTTTTAGAAATAAAATAAATGAGGATGGTTGTTATAAAAGACAAGGTTGGGATGGTTTGTAAAGGATATTCTCAAAAGGAAGGAATTGATTATGGTGAGACATTTGCACCTTTAGCTAGAATTGAAGCTGTTAGACTATTTCTTGCCTATGCAACATATAAAAACTACAAGGTTTATCAAATGGATGTTAAATGTGTATTTTTGAATGGTGAACTTGAAGAAGAGGTATACATTGAGCATCTTGATGGTTTTTCACTAATAGATGATAAGGATATGGTTTGTAGGTTAAATAAAGTATTATATGAATTGAAACAAGCTCCTAGAGGTTGGTATGCAAGGTTGGATAAATATCTTTTGAAGCTTGGTTTACTAAAGGCAGTGTTGACAGTAATTTATATTACAAGATTGTTGATGATGATATTCTAATTATTAAAGTATTTGTTGATGATATCATTTATGGAGGAGAAGATAAATTGTACATGGAATTTGCTAACAATATGAAGAATGAATTTGAAATGTCCATGAATGGTGAAATGAAATTTTTCTTAGGTTTGTAGATTACTCAAACTAACAAAGGCATCTTTATCTGTCAAACAAATTATCTAAGGGAATTATTCAAGAAGCTTGGTATGGATAATTCCAAACCGATAAGTACTCATATCGTGACAAGTGAGAAATTATCTATCAAAGATACATCTACACCGATAAATTCAACAAGGTATAAGTCTATTATTAGTGGCTTGCTATGTCTAACTCAGAGTAGACCATATATTATGAATGCAATGAGTATTGTTTCAAGATATCAAAGTAATCCTAAAGAAAATCATGAATGTGTGGTAAAGAGGATATCTCGGTATTTGCAAGGTACAACTAAATATGGCTTATGGTATTCTAGAGATGATAACTTCACTTTATGTGCATATACAGATTCAAAGTAGGTAGGAGATAATGATGATAGGGAGAGCACTTTTGGTGGATCTTTCTTTCTTGGAAAGAAACTGGTTTCATGGATCAACAAAAAATAGTCATTCATGTATTTATCTACTATAGAAGCTGAATATGTTGTAGCAGCAACTAATTGTACACAAGCTCTATGGATGAAGCAAATGTTGAAGGATTCCATGGTAAATTGTAGTGAATCGGTAGTTATCTACTGTGATAACTCTGCAACTATTGGAATGTCTACGAATCTGGTATTATACTCTAAGACTAACCACATATAAAAAAACTATAACTTTTTGAAGGACAAGGTAGAAGAAAAGGAAGTCAAATTGGTTTATGTGAACACTAAAGAGTATATTGCAGATATATTCACTAAATCATTGTCTAAAGAATCATTTGAATATTTGAGAGGTAGGTTAGGGGTATCTACCCATCTGGAAGAGACATAGCTAGTTATGTAGCGCAACATTTCGGTATGGATCAACAACTTTATCCTTTACTCTAGATTGATGTAGTGGTGCTACTACTCAGGGGGAGTAGTTAGCTTTGAGATTCAGGGAATTTTGATATCTATGTCATATCTCTGGCATTGATGTCAAAGGGGGAGAGATATTCATGTGAAAAAGAAAACTTAAGGAGTTGTTTTTTAGAGCTCTATAGGTATGCCATTCAAAGGGGGAGTTTGTTGGTTGTCTTCCATTAGGGGAGACTTGTTTGGTATTTCTTGGTACTTAGATGTTTTTCACATCTAGTATGGCCATCAATGTCAAAGAGGGAAATTTTTAGCAATATGGAAGGATTGATTATGTGTTCCATTTATATTTTGTCATTTATGTCAATAGAAGTTGTTATGGTTAGTTACCGACATACAGGTTTTGGTTACTGACAAAAGATCTAGTGTTATTAGCAGTAGAGATTATCTGTTGGACACTTCCAACATGTTTGGGTCATTGGAATATGTTTGGGTCTTTGTCAATTGGTATTGACTTGGTGATTGGATGCTATCATACACTCTAGTAAACCCTTACCAGCATAGTTTTAAGGTTTTACCAACATAGCTTTTATTGAGAATCCATGACGGGATGCATAAGTGGTCTTGATCCTATATCTAGGATGCAGAACATGATCTCTGATCATGCTTCAACTAGTTGGAGACGTTTCTTTGACATGGTGGACCTATAATAGCTCCAATATCTATCTAGGTTATGGACTAGTATCACGTTAACATGTTCTCTACACATTACTGGGATGACTTATGGATTGGTTAATATTCTTTTGGTCTAAAGCCGACATGGCATATCATTGTAATATGGTTGTATGTAACCGGTTGCTAGTATGGTTGCATGCTGGGGTCAATTTTGGATCTTATTTATAATATCTTTTAGGTGGCCGACCTAATTGGTTTAGGCCTTAGGGTTTGTATAAATTGATGTAAGATCTCATTGTAGATCATGGCATGGAATGTAATGTGCAAATATTATAACATCATTCAAGAAGAGGATTACATCAATCATTAAAGATTGAATTGGGTTTATGTAAGAGGTAAAAGGCCTCTAGTATTGAGCTTAACTAGGACTATAATCAAGCATGGTAGATGCTATCTCTGGTGATTCATTCTACTTGATTGTTGTCCAATTATCTTGAGGTGCTTCTAACCTCTTTGTAGTCAGTGAAACTCTTTTGTAATGAGCAGTGTGCTCTAGGCAGTGTGCCTTCTTGCATGTGTAGGTCCCTCATTGTATCACATACTTTCTATAGAAGTATCATCTGACTATGGGTAGGCTTCCCATTGTGGCTTTTCCCTTTACCAATTTTTCCACATACAAATCATGGTGTTATTTGGCATTGTTGCATTGTGTTGATTTTCTATTTGTTTGTTGAGTTGCATTGTTTACCAATATCTATTTCTACCAGTATCTATTTTTGCTATTCCAGTATTTAATATTTATATGCTCTGGTTTAAGGTTGTAAAGTGTTTTAATTGATATAATCTATTAACAATTGATTCACCCCCCTTATCAGTTGTTTACCAGTTATCCTAACACTACACTCTGTTGATTCTTTGCTTGTCTTCTCTTTAATCTTTTGCAATTCTTCTCGATTGGTTCTGCTACCTGTCGATACTACACTCTGCCAGTTTGGTCACTAATAATTTACTCCTCTCTCAGAATCAATGGCTGACTACTAGTTGCCTCATTGTTGTCAGTTGAACTCTTCAACCCTATTCTCTCTTACACTCAATCTCTTGTTGTTGTTGTTGTTGTTGAGAACTTGATTGAATTCACTTATTCAGTAGCAACACCCTCTCATTTAGTGTCAACCTTCATCGAGTTTGGGTTGCATATTTATAACTTGGCTTTCCCACCAAAAACCAATTCAAACTTTGGGGATTTAAGGTTTCTTCATTGACCTCAAGGCAAACCAAATTCAATTATATCTCATGAGATCTATTCTCCTTGATTGATTAATTGTAACTCATCAATCAATACCACTATTTTTGTGCCCTCCAGAACATACCTTCCTCATTTAGCAATCTAATTTTAACCTGTTGATTGATCTCTAGGTTGATAACAAAGAATGGTTTTGTGGTTTCCTTTACCTACCTCAATCTGGTCAATCAGTCTGTCCTGAATCTCTATTGTCCATTTGACCTTGAGCCACAAACTTCTGCTATACATCATGTGAATCATGAAGTCAACATAAATGCAACCTATCACCATCTACCTCGCTGCATGACACTTAACCAATGCAACATGCAGAACTATGCATGCATTCCACTTCAGCTCCATCTACCCTCTTTGTTGACATCCAAGTTTGGTAGGTCATCTATGTCAGTCTGGAGAGGATCAATGACCAACTCCATATCCAGTTTTATCTACAAGTTCACTAACCCTATCAGTTATACCCTAACCGATCTTCCATCACCCTACATTTGGCTTCTCTTCTGGTGGAGCATCTTTATCAGTTGTCAAACATATCAATCCACCTCCTGCTCATCTTCATCAGGTAGGAGTACATGACTTAGCCTCTTTTCTCTCTTACTGGTTCACATGCTTACTAGTAGGCACCCTTGATGATACCATGTTACCAACCTTCAACTGTTTCCATCTAAGACATCTGCATACTGGTTGCACTCTCTATTGATAGTTGTTGAGACTTGCCTTCTTCATCATCAACCTAGACTATATCACAACCATTTTATCAAGGTGACAAACCCAACACTTCTTTACTCTTCCTTTTCTCTCCCGGTAGCACATCATGTCAACTCTTTCTGATCTAGTATACATCTCTAATTTCATGCAGCTAAGGGATATTTGTGATTCACCAGTAGATCCAGCATGACCCAGTGGGATTGGGTCCTTGTCATCTACATCCTGCAATGTACCAATGTGTCTTACCTATTTGAGCAATAAATATTCAAACAGGCACATGTGATCTAGTTGGGGCACATTCACTGCCAGTCATCTCTTCAAATGGTGATCGCATCTTCATCTGGTGGGAGTCCTACTGATTAACATCCACACAACATATTGGTGACCTGTACATACTTCTCCTTTGGTGTTGATGTGATTCTTGATAACATTCCACCTCTTCATCACAATCAACATCCAAGCATCCTTCTCACCTTGCTTGTACACTAGTCATAAGCTTGTTGGTTGGCAACCAATCACTTTGTTGATTTATCTTCTCCATGTTTATACATGCTCACCAGTTTGTAACCATACACTGCCAACATATCACTTACCATTTGACATCCTCTTCTTACTAAGGATATAATATATTGGTAACCTTCTAGACTAGTTGACATCAATGGTTGCACATCAACTATTTCCCCACACCAATTTTCTTTCCATATCGGTTGACATGAATGACAACATAATGCTAACACTTTGTATCATGTGATGTAATTTTATAATTATGGGTTAAGGGATTAGCCTATCTTGTTGTCAAGGTTGATGAATTGTATAAATAGGTGATATTGTTGTGTAATTTAGGTATGAAGGTTTTGTCTACATTATTAGAGAGTAGTGTATGTGCAAACAAGTCATTCATCCTTAAGCATTGTGATTGAGAAGAGACTAGTATTGTAGAGCAAATAATTGTGCTTAACCAGAACTATCGTTGGGCATTTGGAGATGATATTATTGTAGATTATTCCTATTGGATTGTACTTTGAATCTTGTTTTAAGTCAGTGAGACTTCCCTGAGGGTTGTAACCTTTCATGTTTTTATCTTTTGAGCAATAATCTTTGGGTAGTGTTCCTAAATGCATGTGCATTCACCATTGTAATATTTTCACATACTACTACAGAGTATGATCTTATTGTGATGATGGGATCGGGGTTAGGGATAGACTAGCCTAGTCTATGCTCTTGGATCCTTTCCTTGGATCACCTGGTGTTCTCTACACACCCTAGGGTCTCTAGGACTTCCTTTGCTTGAGGAATCCCTTGACCTTTCCCATTCCACCCACCAATGAGTTGCAATGCTACTCCTATGGTCTGACCTACTCATGAGACTCAAAACCCCTTACTATGGTGAATAAGGGCTAGGCTTGTTCCACACCTTCCAAGGTCTTAGCAAGGTTGTATTAGGTCTATTTCATGGTCTTTCCACCTATTCATATGCCCCCAAGAGGTTTCAAGATTCTAACCCCTTATCGATTTCACAAATTTGGGTTTTTGCCTTCAAATAGGGCTACAAGGATTAGGACCAATTAGGCCTCCTACCTGGTCCTTTAGGGCTCCCTCTCACAAACAATGCACAAACAACCCAAACTCCCAAAATGGACTGCCATTCATTTGGCAAGGACTCAAGGATTTTCTAGGTTTTAGGCCTCCAAGTGTTCGTACACTGTCCTAGGTGGATTTTAAGTTTTTCAAGGGTTTTTGTGAGGGTTTTTAGGGTCTGTTTGGGTCAAAATGAGTGTTTTGAGTTTTAGCCATCTTGTTTGGATTGGTGGAGGATCCTCCTTCACACCAATGCTTCTTCACTCACTCCTCTACACCTCCTCCAAAGGGTGCACTCTTCACTGACCAACCTTGCTCTTCAAGACCTCTGCACCAACAACCATTCCTAACCCGACACTATCCAGTCTCGCCTAGGAATGGGTCTTCAAATGGATTACTTGAATTTTCAAGGGATCTTCTTGCTTGGGACTATAGTACAGGTTCTTAACTCTCATTTCCCATGGTTTCATGGTGATTCCAGAATGGGGAATGGAGTTAAGACTTCATTTGCACAAACCGGTCCAAAACTGGATAGTGAGACTGCAATTTACAAACTATTTACAAACACACTCAACCGGTAAACAAAAAGCTAATATAATCACTCACAATGGAATTATTTAAACCATGGAAGACATTTCACACAGTTTTTCACACAAATCAATCCATTAACTTGCTCAATAGCTTCATTCAAACTAACTAGTAACCAGCCAAAACAGTCACAGTCAATTCAATTTGCTTGAGCCGTACAATCTCTGACATCCAACCCATCCAATTAGGGTTTGAAACATCTTATACCACCTCTTCCTTAGTTGGTGTGCCAAAATTAGGCTCTCCATGCTCAGTAAGGGTTTTTGACCTTTTGGGTGGAAAAGTTGCTTGACAACTTTTAAAAGTTGTCATGCAACTTTTGCATCTTTTGAAAAACTTTTCCATTGTTGCTTTTCATGACTCCTAGGCCTATTTTGGGCTATCCTAAGGAAATCAACATACCAATAAGTCCTAACAAACATATAAGTCACACTCAACCTCTTCTGCACAATAAATCACAACAAAAACACTAAGGACCTACAACTAGGACCTAGTGAAGAACAAATGAGGTCTTGGCCCTTATTACATGTACAATGGCTTCAAAAGAAGCATAATACCAACCAAAAAAAGAAGGAGGGAGAGCTTGGAAGTGTTCTCCTACACCGTACTCCCCCTCTACACACAACTAAGAAATAGGAGAAGAGATGAGATCTAGGTCTATGCCAAGCTTCTTGAACTTGCGCTCCTCCACCCAAGTAACTTTAGATACTGGTTGATCTGCCCATTTCACTAAGTGCTCCATGCCGACCTGGTGTCTAGTGGACTTATTCACTTTTGATTCCAAGATCTCCTCTACTATAGGCTTCTTTACTTGAGGTAAGGTATTCACATCCAAGTCTTGCAATACCTTGGCTTGGTTCTCAGTCTACTCTGCTATCTCTCCCTTGTACATTACTAGATCAACAACATTAAAGACTGGTGAAATGGCTAAGTCTGAAGGTAAATCAACCTTATAAGCATTCTCACCATATTTTGCTATAATTTCATAAGGTCCTACTCTCATCATCTATAGTTTGGTAGGCTTACCACTTTGTATCCTAGCTTTGCTCAAATGGACCATCACATAGTCACCCACCTTGAACTGAACTGCTCTCCTTTTCTCATCCACTTTGGCTTTCAGTTTTTCAATGGATTCAAGGATGGCCTTTTTAACTTGCTCTTGGACTTCCTTGATGGTTTGAGTGAAGTCCTCTGCTTGCTCACTCTTCATCTCCAAAGTACCAAGGTCTCTCAGTTCACATACTCCCCTTGGATGTCTACCATATACAACCTCAAAAGGACTCCTACCAGTGGTCCTATTCACACCATCATTATATCATACTTTTCTTGAGGAATGATTAGATCCCATGTCTATCCATACTCCTTAGTTAAACACTTCAACAAGTTGCCTAAAACCCTATTGATGACCTTAGTTTGACCATCTGTTTGTGGATGGTAAGCTAAGCTAAATGACAAGTTAGTTCCTAGTCTCCTCCATAATGTTTGCCAAAAATGACCCATGAACTTGTTGTCCCTATCTGAAATAATGCTTAAAGGGAGTCCATGAATCCTAACAATCTCTTTGAAGAAGAGATGTGCAACATAGCTAGGATCATGTGTAGTCTTACATGGAATGAAATGACTCATCTTGGAGAATCTATCTACTACTACATAGATGTTGTCCATACCTTTTTTAGTCTTGGGAAGTCCTACTACAAAGTCCATGCTTATGCATTCCGAAGGTCTATTAGGGACCGGTAATGGTTGATAGAAACCGACATTGCTTGATCCCCCTTTTTCTCTTTGGCATACATCACATTGTTCTACATACCTCTTCACATCTCTTGGCAACTTTGGCCAATAGTAGTACCTTTGTACTAAATCCAAGGTTTTGTTGACTCCAAAGTGTCCACTTAAACTGCCATTATGTTTCTCTTAGATGAGGTTCTCCCTCATGGATCCTCTTGGTACACACAACTGATTACCTTTGAAAAAGACACCATTTTGGAGAGTGTAATTTGCATACTCACCATGGAAATGGTTCTCAAACTCTTTGCAAACCTTGTAAGCTAATGAGAAGTCTTCATCTCCTTCATAGAGGTCCTTGAAACCTTCTATTCCTATGCTCTGCAACTACAGTTCTTGAATAGTCAATGACTTCCTGCTTAATGGATCTGCCACCTTATTAAGTTGCCCCTTCTTATGCTTGATGGTGAAGGTGAAGGATTGGAGGTATTCCATCCATTTCAGATGTCTATTTCTAAGCTTCTCTTGAGTATTAATGTAACTCAATGTCTGGTTGTCTGTGAACACCACAAATTCTGTTGGGAGTAGGTAATGCCTCCATTTCTTTAGAGACTGCACTAATGCATACAGATCTAGGTCATAAGCCGAGTACTTCTTCTTTGCTTCATTAAACTTCTCACTAAAAAATGCCACAGGTCTTCCCTCTTGACTCAATACACCACCTATTGAAATTCCACTTGCGTCACACTCCAAAGTGAATAGCTTATCAAATGTAGGTAGGAGAAGGATAGGTTTTGTGGCTACTTCTTGCTTCAAGATTTGAAATGCTTTGTCAGCCTCCTCTGTCCATTTAAACTTAGTTTTAAGACCTCCCTTAATGGTGTCAAGGACTAGTGCACATATGCCACTAAAATTCCTCACAAACTTCCTATAGAATTGAGCTAATCCATGGAAACTTCTAACTTCAATCCCTATTTTAGGTGCAAGCCATTTCAAGATTGCCTCCACTTTGCTTGGATCCATCTTCAAGGTTCCCTTAGACACCATAAATCCTAGGTAAACTAGCTCTTGCTTCAAGAAGTCACACTTCTCTAGGTTGATGGATAGCTTCTCCTCATGCAACCTCTCTAAGACTAACCTCAAATGCTCAAGGTGCTCTTCTTTGGTTTTGCTATAGATGAGAATGACAACCTGGTACACCACCACAAATCTACCTATGAAGTCTTTTAACACCTCATTCATCAGCCTCATGAATGTGCTTGGAGCATTGGTGAGTTCAAATGGCATCACAAGCCATTCATACAATCCCTCTGTGGTTTTGAAAGCAGTCTTCCACTCATCACCATCCTTAATTCTTATCTGGTGATAACCACTTTTAAGGTCTATCTTGGTAAAATATATAGCCCCTCCTAAATATTCCATTAGATCCTCTATTCTAGGAACAGGAAACCTATACCTTATGGTGATCCTATTAATTGCTCTTGAGTCAGTGCAAAGTCTCCACTTACCTCCCTTCATTGATGCTAGCACTACCGGGACTGCACATGGGCTGATGCTCTTCTTAATCAGTCCTTGTTCCAACAACTCTTGCACTTGCCTTGCTACCTCTTTATTCTGATTAGGTGTGAGCTTATATGTAGCCTTGTTAGGTAAGGATGCACTAGGAACAAAGTCTATTTGATGGCTTATAGACCTTCTAGGTGGGAGTGTTGTAGGTGCTCCATCACTCACTATATCCTTATGCTCTTGCAACATTTGCTTTACCTCCTTGGGTACTTCTGCCTGCAACTTGTCTTCTTCCTCCTTTCACTTCACAAAGATGGCACACTTCACTATCTCTTCCTCATGTAGCAAGTTTAAAAACTCTTTACCGGTAGCCATTAAGACACTAGGTGTCTTTGAAGTTCCTTCTTCATTCTCTATCAAAGACTGAATTTTGAAGGTCTTGCTAACCTTCTTAAAGGAAATGGAGTTCTCCTCTCCATCATATATCACCTTCCTATCAAATTACTAGGGTCTTCCTAGCAATAAGTGACATGCATCCATAGGTAACACATCACAAAGGATCTTATCCTTGTATCCTCCAATAGAAAACTCTACCCAAGTCTGTTCATTGACTAGCACACTCTTCTCATGATTCAACCATGTCACCCTGTATGGGTTTGTGTGGGGTATTCTTGTGAGTTTCAACTTCCTAACTACCTCTTCTTATATGATATTTTTAGTTGACTCTGAATCAACTATCACTTTGCAAACTTTACCAAGAATCTTGCATCTCACCCTAAACAATGCTCTCCTATGCTTAGGTTCATTCTTCTCTAGCTGTCTTATCAAGACCCTATTGAGCATCAGATTTTCTCCAATCTCTAATTCAATATGGTCTACCTCAGGTGTCTTGCTGATTGAAGATTCTTCATATGCATAAGCAACCCTCTCTCCATTGTTTGATGATGTAGGCTTGTCAGGGCATCTATATGCTGGGTTTCCCAATTGTCCAAAATTGTAACACTTCATAGTTGCAAAGTAGGAGTTACCTCTGCTGGTACCTCTACCCCTACTTGGACCACCTTGTGCACCTCTTCCTCTAGAATGTCCTCCTCTGAGATTGGTTTCACTGCCATGCTCAGTCAGTTTGGCTTCTCCTTGGCTCCTCTGCTCATTTGCCTTGCTTTGGTAACCACCTCGGTGATTCACTTGATCTCTACCTCTGCCTCTACCCCTGTTATTGGAGTCTCCTTTCCTTTTGTTCCTCTCTTCTACCTTGGTAGAAAACTGATGACATTTTTGGACAGTAGTAGGAGTCCATAGGCTTATCTCCTCTTGAATGTTCCACTTTAGGCCACTTAGATACCTAGCCACCTTAATAGATTCATCTTCTTGAACTTTAGATCTAAGACATAGCTTTTGAAATTCTTCTGTGTAGGAGGTTACATCAAGATCTTTCTACTTCAAACCCTATCTCTTCTTATGAATTTGGACTTCATAATCCTCTGGTAAGTAATTCTCCTTGATCTTACCCACCATAGCTTTCCAATTAGCAATAGGTAGCTTCCCCATACTAACTCTTTCTTCTTGCTAGTACTTCCACCATGTCAAAGTTGCTCCCCTTAATCTTGATTTGGCAACTTTAACCTTCTGAGCCTCTATCACTCCTTCACACTCAAAGTGGTTTTCCATGCCCTCAATCCATTCCATAACAGTGTCTATGTCCATTCTTCCACTGAAATATGGCAATCCTTCAAAAGCCTTGGTGTTCAAAGCCTTAATAGCCTTTACAAATGGTTCTTCATTGAACAAGGGATCTAGTTCAGGAATAATATCATCTATGTCTATAGTTTTCTTGCCTTTACCCTTGGTGTCTTCATCCCAAGGTCCTTGTGTCCTCTGATCCACCACTTCCAGTAGTTTATCCCTTATCTCAGTCATAGCTTCTTCAAGGAGAATATTTTTCTCCTTCTGCTCTTCCACCTCTCTAGCTAGCTCTGCATTAGTGACCATTATACTCTCCCCTATTTATTCACTAGTATATAGACATAGACACAGTCCAACAAGTCATTAACTAAGCTTTGATATCAATTTGATGGGATGGGGGTTAGGGATAGCCTAGCCTAGTCTATGCTCTTGGTTCCTTTCCTTGGATCACCTGGTGTTCTCTACACACCCTAGGGTCTCTAGGACTTCCTTTGCTTGAGGAATCCCCTAACCTTGCCCAATCCACCCACCAATGAGTTGCAACGCTGCTCCTATGGTCTCACCTACTCATGAGACTCAAAACCCCTTACTATGGCTAATAAGGGCTAGGCTTGTTCCACACCTTCCAAGGTATTAGCAAGGTTGTATCAAGTCTATTTCATGATCTTTCCACCTATTCATATGCCCCCAAGAGGTTTCAAGATTCTAACCCCTTACCAATTTCACAAATTTGGGTTTTTGCCTTCAAACAGGGCTACAAGGATTAGGACCAATTAGGCCTCCTACCCAATCCTTTAAGGATCCCTCTCACAAACAATGTACAAAAAACCCAAACTCCCGAAATGGACTACCATTCATTTGGCAAGGACTCAAGGATTTTCTAGGTTTTAGGCCTCCAAGTGTCCGTACACTGTCCTAGGTGGATTTTAAGGTTTTCAAGGGTTTTTGTGAGGGTTTTTAGGGTCTGCTAGGGTCACAGTGTGTGTTTTGAGTTTTAGCCACCTTGTTTGGATTGTTGGAGTCTCCTCCTTCACACCAATGCTTCTTCACTCACTCCTCTACACATCCTCCAAAGGGTGCACTCTCCATTGACCAACCTTGCTCTTCAAGACCTCTGCACCAACAACCATTCCTAACCGGGCACTATCTAGTCTCACCTAGGAATGGGTCTTCAAATGGATTCCTTGCATTTTCAAGGGCCCTTCTTGCTTGGGACTATAGTACAGGGTCTTCACTCTCATTCTCCATGGTTTGATGGTGATTCCACAATGGGGAATGGAGTTAAGACTTCATTTGCACAAACCGGTCCAAAACTGGACAGTGAGACTGCAATTTACAAACTATTTACAAACACACTCAACTAGTAAACAAAAAGATAATCTAATCACTCACAATGGAAATATTTACACCATGGAAGACATTTCACATAGTTTTGCACACAAATCAATCCATTAACTTGCTCGGTAGCTTCATTCAAACTAACTGGTAACCAACCAAAATAGTCACAGTCAATTCAGTTTGCTTGAGCCATACAATCTCTGACATCCAACCCATCCAATTAGGGTTTGCAACATCTTATACCACCTTTGCCTTGGTCAGTGTGTCAAAATTAGGGCTCTCCATGCTCAATAAGGGCTTTTGACCTTTTGGGTGGAAAAGTTGCTTGATAACTTTTAAAAGTTGTCATGCAACTTTTGCATCTTTTGAGCAACTTTTCCATTGTTTCTTTTCATGACTCCTAGGCCTATTTTGGGCTATCCTAAGGACATCAACATGCCAATAAGGCCTAACACACATCTAAGGCACACTCAACCTCTTCTGCACAAGAAATCACAACAAAAACACTAAGGACCTACAACTAGGACCTAGTGAAGAACAAATGAGCTCTTGGCCCTTATTACATGTACAATGGCTTCAAAATAAGCATAATACCAACAAAACAAAGAAGGAGGGAGAGATTGGAAGGGTTCTCCTACACCATGTGAGTAGGTTCCCACCATGGTTTTTCCCTTAACCGGGTTTTCCACATCAAAATCTTGGTGTTCTGTGTCATGTTATCAATTTTCTTGTCTTTGTTGTTGCTATTGTTTATCAGATCTATTCTTTTAATTAATTTTATAGATCCAACGAAAATTGATTCACCCCCCCTCTAAATTTTCCCTCATTTTTGTTGCCAACAAAATCCTCCTGATTCCTAACCCAATGAATCTACATCCAAACACTCCAATCATAGAGGGCAACCCAAGAGAAATGATCCAACCATCATCATCATCATCATCATCATCATCTACTTCATCATCTCTGCCATCAGAATCTCCTAAAACCCTCACTCTCGCCTCACCTCCCACTCTCCTCATAATCATAACTATCAATTGATTGTTAATAGATTGGATAAATTATAATAAATTGTATGACATAAATGTTAGAAGGTTCCTGAAATTAAGATTTAAGTGACAATTATACATCAAAACCTTGTCAAGTTGACCTAAAATTAGTTTAAAGAGTATAAATTAATAAACTTGTACGTCATCCCTTGATTGTAATCTCTTGATATTAAGATATAAGAGACAATTTTAATTTAACACCTTACAAGATTGATCAAAATAAAATCCACTATAAAGAATATTCACTTCCAAAGCACACCTAAAAAATCTTTATTTATTTTTACACATTAAAATTCTGAATTTTTTCTATTATTGTAAACTATTTCCAAATTTCCTTTCTATTATATATTAAATTTTAAGTTTTATTTTTTCAGCAAAACTCAACAACATGTAAAGATTTAAAATATGTTCATTTTCTTTGTCTGGCCTCTACCTCAATCCTCATCATATTTAACACAACTAGTGATAAGCAATACAATTATAGCTACAAACTAGCATTTTTATAAATATCAAATATTATAGGTAAGATAACCCTCATTAGTTCTAGGGAGGGAAAAATTCGAATGCAAAAAATTCCACATCACAAATAAGAAGTCAAACTTAAGGGATATACATGTGATGGCTATCATAAACTTAGTCATTCCATGTATGATAATCATTGTTGGTCTTTTTTTAATTTGTGTTTTTGACACATTGGCTCTATTGATATGCCCTTGTATCTACATACTTTCTATTTGTTTTCATAGAGCATCAAGGGTCTTATATACCACCTTCATAATTATGTAAATTAGGATAATTATTCATGATTTGTACAACCATCAATATTTCTTGTTTGTGGTATCTTTTCAAGCATAAATTACTATAAAGGAAATGTTGGAGTCATTACTTAGATTATTTTTATTTTGAATAAATATCATATTGTGTTGAGCATAAAATTAACCTTCCCAATTCTATAATCCCTAGATCATAATTGTATAAAAAGAGAAAAAATATGGTAAAAAAACATCTCCAAAAGACACAAAAGTAGTAGGATAAGATATAGCATTTGAGGATATAATATCGAACAAAAATTGAATCAGTAACAACTAATTCAAAAAGAAGCATTTTATTCTTCCATTATAGGTTGATATCAATCAATAGTAATAAAATTTGCATGTAGACTATAGAATAGTGACTTTAACAAGCTATAAGTCTAATAGGTTCAAATAAACATGTCTCCCTCAAGATATTATGATTGTGTTGAAATAAAATTGCATCTTAATAGATCTAGAATAGGTGAAAATAGTTAAAGACTAGCATTATTGGAAGCAATACATGTGTAGATATATTTGGAATCATTTGTGACCATTCTATTTGCAACAAATTTGTTTTACATAATTCTCATCAATATTTGATTCATTGTTAAAAATTACTTTACTTATGGAGAGACACATGTGGGCACTTCCACCGCCAAGCCTCTGAAAGGAAGTACAATTATTGCTTAAAGCTACCAATTTTTCTTTATTTATGTAACCATCTTGTATGTTGAGTTTTTTAAATGGCTTGAATTTATATTGGTCTTAATGTTTCTATGATTAATATTCATATGTAAATGGAGAGGATGATTTGTTTCCATTGAAATTTTTTATTTAAAAGCTTCATAACTATTATGTGTCTCTATAATATGGGAGTGGAGATATGATTCAACAACTTTCACTTTAATAGGAAAGAGAACAATTAGTAATCTTAAAATTATTGATAAGATCATTGTGATGTAACATATTCAAATGCATACAATATAAAATGTGAATATAATTGACTATACATGTTAGATTTATCTAACCAAATCCTAATTGATGTTGCTAAGGTTTCTCACCAAGTACTACAAATAATTAGACATGAACAATTATTCTACTGGTTTATAATCAAATATATTGGTAGTACTCAAAGACAACATTAAGATCGAGGTTTTTCTCATACTATGTTGGTTAAGGAGGAAAAACCATGATGGAAATAAACTCACAATATATGAAACAAGTTGTTACTAACTTTTAGGCTCACTACTAAGGAAGCTTTCTGCTGCTTGAATGTATTTTCAATATAAAGATCACTTCTCTAAAACAAGGTGCAATGAAATTATAATAATATACATGAAGAGCTGAAAAAGAAGCATCTAGAATACAAATGTTGATATATTACAATCCTCTTTATAGCCTAGAATATTATGTCATATAGATTCAACACACTTCATAACTATATGATATATCACTGATATATTTTTCACATTATAACATTTCACATTAACTCACAAACTTTGAAAAATGGTGCATTCTTTCATATACTGTGTGTGAAATCATTATGATAGAGTATTTTGACTACAAAAGAGGATTGCACTATCAATATCTGTTAGATGGTTCTTTTATAATAGTTCAAATTATGTTTTATATTATGATTCTTATTATATATTTCCCTGGAGAAGTGATCCTCAGATTTCAAGTCCATTCTGTCTTTCCCTAGGGTAGTGCGCATTAGCCTGCAAGTTCAAGCAACCACAAGCTTCCTTAGAAATGATCATAAAAAGACATTTTAAAGTTTATTTTGTATATTGTGAGGTGATCTTCACTATGGTTTTTCCCTTGTTGGTTTTTTCATATAAAAGCCTTGATGTTCTTTCTGGTTCATGATCTATTTATGTTCTTTATTACTATAGATTTTATTTAAATGGTTTAACAATTAATTAATAATTAAGTATTAATTTATATTGATTCATCCCTCCCCCACCTCTCCCCTCTGAGAATTTGGTTGTGTTCAAAATTAAAAATGCTATGTTTGGTGATAAATTTAGGGATGAGGGCCAAATTATAAGTAAAAAATATAATCCGTCATGGAGAGAAGGCTATTTAAAGCTAGGAGTGTTCAAAGAAAAATATCTGAAAATGAAAATTGATCTTTATCTAATAATAACAATAATTAAGCATAAGAAATAAAAAGGCATGAAGTCTTTTATACTTGTCTTTTAGAGGAGCATACTTCATCATGACTTCTCCAACTCTTTTCCATGCCCCAGGAAGGTCTTCAAAACCATAGCCATTTTGGAGACAAATGTTTTTTTCCCCCTCTAGTTTTTCAAGAAATTATACAATGACTTTCAAAATATTATTGACTAATAATATGTTCTTTGTTAAGACCTAGAAAGAGGTTACATACACTAAAAGAACTCATTTCTTTCATGAACTGACAAAATTTGTACAATGGGTTTGATCAAACCTTGCATGGTATGAATATAAGGGATTAGTTACATGACTCCAAAATTACTTAGACTTCATGGTCCTTTTGCATATTTTCATTCTTTTTTGGTTTTATTTCAACTAGATTCCTTCCCATTTTCACATAATAGTATATGCAATGCAAAATAACCAATACTAAAAGAAAATGATGAAGCAAAAGGTAATTTCTAGAACCACGAATAGTTAGATCAATGAATTGATAAATCTCATCATGAATTTGGTATGTATGGATATCTTCATACATGGTGGAAATATTATTTGAAATACGGTGAAGTCACAATAATGGTTTCTACTTTTTCCCACAAAAAAAATTCGTGGAGTGGAAAAAATTTATGAGGTCTGTTCGACCCCCCGTTTGATTGAACTGTTTAAAAAATTATTATTTTTTAAATCTTTATAAAAGCCGAAAATGATAGTTAAACTGTCATTTTCAACTTTGGAGTTTACTATGGAGAGGGAGTTAGAGAAAATGCGACATCAGCAATACGCCACTGTGCCCTATCAACAACAACCATCGCTTCTCATCTTTTAACCTACATTACTTCAGGTTCACAAAATAACCATCTTTTTCCTTAAATAATGTTTTTTTTTTAAATTATTTAAAAATTAGTAAATAATTTGTTTGCTAATTTGTTTTTAAATTAAATAATTTTTCATTATTGTTTTTATTATTTTTCTCCATATTTTAGAAAAAACGTTAACAAAAACTGAGAAAGCATTTCTATACTAAAATTTTAAAACTTAGAAAAATGTCTAAAAATTTTTAGAAAGGCATTAGCAAAATTGAATCGGTTACATTCCTTTTTCTGCACTTTACAAGCATATGAATATGTTCACTGGTCACTAGTTCTGGCTAGTCTACAGTGCTCAGGCATCCTCACACAATTTTATCAAGATCAATGATAACCGGATGGCGGGGCTGATTTTAAGACTTCTCTTAGTTTATCCTTTTCCACCAATCTCAATTGTTGCCTCTATGAAGTTTGAAGGGGTTCCTTCTAGCTCTGTTTTTTCTTTCTCCATTGTATTTGAGCAAGGATGTAGGGTTTTCTTCCTGGTTCTTTCCCTATTAAGCTCTTCAATCAATTATCTTATATATATATGTATATGTGTGTGTGTGTGTGTGTGTGTGTGTGTGTGTGTGTGTGTGTGTGTGTGTGTGTGTGTGTGTGTGTGTGTGTGTGTGTGTGTGTGTGTGTCTTACCACTTTCGCCTTTAAAAAAAAATTAAAAATTAGAAAAATGTTAGAAAACTTAACTTAATGTTTTAATTTAACATTAATTTATTTTTTTATTTAAATAATTGTATATGTATTATTGTTTTCAACTTTTTTTTTAAATGTTATGAAAAACTTAGAAAACTAAGGTAGTAAATTAAAACTTAGAAAAATGTTAAGAAAAACATTAGAAAAATAAAAAATTAGGAAAATGTTAAAAAAGCAAAATAAAAAATTAGGAAAATGTTAAAAAGGCAAAAAATAAATAAATTAAAACTTAGATAATAAATTTAAACAAATTAGACAAAATAAAACTTCTATGACCTCTTTTCACATCCTAATACACACACAACATGACCCCTTAAAACCACATATGCCCCTAATGACACTATATGACCCCTTAGGACCATATAGTATTACATAGTGTCCTAAGGGGTCACACATGTATTCTAACACATGTGACCCCTTAGGACCACACATGACCCCTTATAACATCCTAGTATATACAACATACCCCTTATGTTTCACATGGTGTCCTAGGGGGTCATGTGTGGTCCGAAGGGGTCAAGCATGTGTTCTAATACATGTGTGACCACTTACTACCATGTATGACCCCTTAGGGCCCTAAGGGGTCATATGTGGTCATAAGGGGTCACACATGTGTTCTAACACATGCATGACCTCTTATAACATCTTAATGTGTAGGACATATCCCTCAAGATTGCATAGCATCCTAAGGGGTCATATGTGGTCCTAAGAGGTCACAAATGTGTTCTAACACATGCGTGACACCTTACGGCCACATATGACCCCTTATAGCATCCTAGTGTGTAAAATATACCCCTTAGGATCATATAGTGTCTTAAGGGGTCATATGTCATCATAGGGGGTCACACATGTTGTAACACAAGTTTGATCCTTTAAGACCACATATGACCCCTTACAACATCCTAGTGTGTATGACACATCCCTTAAGATCGCATAGTGTCCTAAGGGGTCATATGTGGTCCTTAGGGGTCACACATCTATTCTAACACATGTGTGACCCCTTAAAACTACATATGACCCCTTATAACATCCTAGTGTGTAAAATAACTCCTTAGTCCATCACAAAATGTCCTAAGGGGTCATATGTGGTCATATGGGGTCACACATGTCTGATGCCTTACAACCATATATGACCCCTTATAACATCTTAGTGTGTATAACATACCCCTTAGTCTATCACAGTGTCCTAAGGGATCAGATTTGATCCTAAGGGGTCACACATGTGTTGTAACACGCATGCGTGACCCCTTACAACCACATATGACCCCCCTATAACATACTAGTATCTATTGCTGAGGATCCAATTTGACAACACATTTATCACATAGTCTTATAAGGGGTCATATGTGGTCCTAAGGAGTCACACATGTGTTCTAACATGTGCATGACCCACTAGGACCACTTTTGACCCTTTATAAAATCCTAATGTTTATAATTTACCCCTTAGGACCCAATTTGACCACATACTTATCACATTGTGATTTAGTCTTTATCTCTCAAGACCCTTGATTTGTTTAGCATGTATTTTAATTTTTAAATTATGTTGTAATTTAGTACATGTATATATATTTAATGATCTCTCTCTCTCTCTCTGAAACTAATTATATCTCTCACTGTCATGAAAATGATCTCCCTCTTTCTCTCATTAATGTTTTAACAATTTAAAATGTATGTATGTGATATATATCTATAAATTTAGATATTTTTAATGATCTCCCTCTTGGTCTCTTTAAAATAATTTATTTAAATTTGAATTATGCGAGAACTTCATGTGTACATTTTAATTTAATGAGCTCAAGATTAATAATCTCTCTCTCTCTCTCTCTTTCTCTCTCTCTCTCTCTCTCTCTCTCTCTCTCTCTCCCTATCTATCTATATATATATATATAAAATTTAACTGATTTTAATTTAATGTTTTAAATTGAATGCACTTCATGTATGTGTTCTTACTTAAATTTTAACTTTATGATCTACCTAGATAGATGGGGGATTAGGATCCCCATGTATCTATGTCTGATCGGGATCTTCATTTAGAGGCTCCTGATCAGGAGCCACCTCCACAGGCTGTTGTTCAGGACCCTCTCCTTGATATCAGTGCCATGTTTCATCATAGTGACCACGAGATGACAAAATTGAGAGGTATTTTAGATGACCCATAGACTAATGGCATGTACAAGAGTACATGCGAATCCTTTTTTAGAATTTTATAGTCTTTTAGGGATTGTCTAGTTAGCCACACATCAATTTTACCATAGGTTATAGATTCTATTTATAGACAGTTGAGGGCTAAGGTGAGGGGTTCTCATTCCTTTGTTGATGTGTTGGGAGCACTCTCAAAGGCAATTATTAAGGAGAGATGTTTCCCATAGCTATGAGAAGAAGAACAAGGTGAGAGGATATTAGGTGACATGATGCATCAATCCACAGGTTGCAGAGTTGATTTACCCATGCTTCTTAGCTGTCCATGGTCATTATCTTAATAATGGCCATATACCATTATACTTTGCACAATAGGCCTATGTGAAAGTTAACTATGAGTTGAAATCCAACTACCTGGACATTTCTATATAATATGGACAAGAGAGGGGTAGGATTCTTGATAGAGATGCATATCATAGGCATGATAGAGCTTCGCCTAGACACGTAGAGCTTGTTGGTGAGATATATCAGAGGATAGTCATAGCCCTCCCCCCCACAAAGGGTCATGTTGTGATTTTTTCTTAGAGAGAAGCGATTGATAGGATTGGATATATTGCATCAACAACAACCACCATATCATTTGATATACTAGGTAGATATATGATGAACCGACCACATTCTAAATCATCCACAAATGCATCTTCTAGTCACAGGGTGGCTTCAAATTTAATCAATATGTTACTAATGGCATCCCCTCACCAAATGATATAGTGGCTATAACAGGAGGTGCTACACATGTGAAAATGCATAGTATTTATCCGAGGACCTACAACATTCATAGCATTTTATTTTATCTCAACTTAGGATTCCATTGGCTTCTATTAGAGATGACATTCTCGGAGAAATGCAGGCTACTACATTGATGCATATGCCAGGACAATCATAAAATTATCATCACTCTACATATTCTCTAGGTGACCCACCTATAGGTCACTATATTGTTGCAAAGGAGCAGATACAGGTTAATCAAGTCCATATCATAGATGAGGGCTTGGATTCATTTGAGGAGAAGCTATGAGGTTTGAGCCAAATTGGTTTTATGGATATATCCTACTAGCATCAAACACTTCATCAATGTCTAGTTATCTAGTTACCCCTTATGCTCCTCAATCATTCATACAAGCAGAGAGAGATATGAAAGCATGACTAATGTGGTTGATATGATCATAAGAGATGATCAGACTATACAGGCTCCTGATACACAGGTGTTGTGCATAAATTTTTTAAAAGGATGTACATGTGATTTTTAGATTTAATAAATAACTTTAAATAAGTATCATTTATTGTTCAAACAAATCCTAAAATACACATCTATGTACAAAAGTTACCTCATGTCACTCCTATCTTGATCTCAAAGCATGTGCTTAGGCAAGATTCTTTGGGTGCTACACCTACGAGTGGACAAGTTAGTTATGGATTTTGTATGTACATGTGTGTTACAATATATTTTAATTTACTAGTCTATTTGACTATTTAAATAAGATTCATACATGTAGATATATTTTTTATATTTAAATATAAATTCTACTTTTGCAGGGGCCTATTGGACATCCAGACTCTCACCAAGATTCTCACTGAGATAGTTTCTTTATTCGTGACTGGCATGATGCATGCTTATTTTCACTTTATAGCTCATCTATTTATCTTTTTATATATGTTTTGCAGACTTTCATCTAGACATGCACTAATTGCTACATTCAGACTTACTTTACATTTCTATGTATTTAGAGTTACTTTATATTGAACTTTTATTCTTGGACTTACTTTATATTGCTATGTATTTAGATTATATCATGTGTGTGTTAGATTATACTTTATAAAATTTGTGTTTGATCATAATTGCATGTTTGATTATACTTTATATATATATGCATATTTTTTATTATATTGTACAAGTATAAATCATATGTATACACATGTGTTTTATTATACTTAAATATCTAAAAGCCTCTCGACTTAATAGCTTTTGAGTTATTTAAAAAAAATATCAAACTTTTTTTAAATATAAAATAAATCAAAAATCAAAAAATTTTATTAATTATATTTACAGTAAACAATTTTTTTGAATACAATAGATGAACAAAACAAAATTCTTTTAATAGTTTGTTTTTCCTCCACATCATCTAAGTATTTGTATATACATGTAGAATTGTTAAAAAACATTCTAAATAAATCTATAATTGTAAAATGGCATAAATCCAGTGAAACTCGCAATTAATATCAATTGTTTAAAAACAATTTTATTAGTAGTTAAGTCAAACATGTTTATTTTAAAATATTTAAACATAAATATTAAAGCTAAATGAATGTTCGAAATGAAAAAAATGTGAGTGCCAACATCTCAAATTTATTTCCATGATCATTAATTGGATTGAATAAATTATAAAAAGAATCAAACTAAATACACTACTGAACTAGTACGAGTTAATTAAAAATATTTATTTATTATACATTGATAGATGTATCAAATAATGTCAATATAGGAAAAAGTAAAAAATGGATTGCATAAATAAAATTATTATATTCTAATTGGTTATTTCATCACATTATATTTGATCTAGAACATATAACTTAAATAATTAAAAAATATATTTTTAATAAAAAAGGAGAGTGAAATTAATGTAAATTGGTAGTTAATTTATTTATATATATTAATAAATAGATCAATACTATAAGATAGTGACAAATATTTCACACCAAACTCCTCCTATAGCTTCTTTCATCTTGTCCACTAAAAAACATCATCCCTTATAGTGTGTCTAGTCTAGGGCCATCATCGAGCTACATATCGTGACCATCAACCACAACCTAGATTCTGCAACAAGCCTCTGATTTTGCATTCCCAATTATCTCCATTTTGTTTAGACACATAAATTAATTTCTATCTACACATTTGATTGTAGAAGGGACATTTTTTAAATTAGATCAACTCTTATATGAAGATCTTGTTGATTGATGTTTTAACAAATCTCAAATTAGATGAGAATGCAAAATGAAATTGCATCTCTTGAAAGGTATCAAAATTCAAATATATAAAATGAATAACCATAAGGGTCTTTTTAGTTAGGCCTCAACTTGTATAATCTACACATATTTTTAACTAAAACAAGATTATTTTTAATCCTACCATTTGTAATTTATTTAATAAAAATAACATCATTTAGAATTAATTAAGATAGAATTATATATAAATTAAATTATATTAAATAAATTAATATTATTTAATTTTTTTTTTATAAAAACATAACGTAAAAAATATTTAACTGATATTATCAAATAAACACAATTTTAGTACGTAATACATATTAAATTAAATAAAAATACATACTTGCATCATAATTTATCTTGGCCTTATTTCTTCTTGATATCTTTGTTCTATTTTGGGTGAATAATTCCATGAAGTCTTATTTTGCCTTCTCTTCTTATTCCCCATGCTTTTAAAATAAACTTTAAATATCTTCAAATTATTGCCCCCAAAATCACTTTCAAATGTTTTCTTTCATTCAAAAATGTGAATTGTTTTGATCATATATGTGTAAAAAAATAAAAATATATATGTATATTTCTATGACATAGTAAATTGTTAAAAAAATGGAAATGTGGGTTAGTCGGAGTTCGAACGAACATCAGCTGTTGAAAAAGGTAAAGCTCATTTGAACCAGGCCATTATGTGAAAGTTTGTGCCATTATTTTTCCCAGGCAGTTCGAACGAAGGGGGGTTCAAATGAACCCCCTATGGTTTGAGCTAACCTCGCTTCATTCGAACCCCTATTCATACAAACTACCCTTTTTGACATCTCTCCCCAAATTCTTCAAAATTTTGAGAAATTTTTGCCTTCAAACCTTTGGTTCAAGGCTTAAATGAAAGAATCTTGATAACCCAAAAATATAAGATAGCGCTTCTAGGAGTAAGCTTTCCAATGAGTATAATTTTATTACATTGTGAAATTATTATTCTTGTTTTTTTTATTTTATTTTATGAAATATTATGTTGTCACCAAACATGAACTTCTCTATTCAACGCATTGGGAAAAATAGGAAACCAATTCAAACAATATTTAAAAAATATCTATGGCCTACATATTGATTGTTGGTAGTCTACACTCTTATGAGAATAGTTGATGTTGTCATTGATGGAAACCAACTGGCAACCAAATAGCAATCATCTGTCAACCCACTTACAGTTACTGGCACCGACAATAGACTTCTACATTCACCGGTAGGCACTCCACCAGCAACAGCAATAATGGATACCAGCTCTCAAGCCAACATGGAATAAACTTTTGTTTAGTGTTTTATATTGTAATTATCTTTTGTAAAAGCCGACATGGAATATTGTAAAAGACTCATATATATATATGAGATCTTATAGGCCATTTTGTATGTAATGTATGAGAGAGGATGATACAAGATAGTTGATATTTTTGTATAAGGTGATATAGCTGACAATGAAGGTTTTGGTAATGGACTCAGCTTAAACTGGTACTGAACCTGGCATAGTTGATGCTGATTTGAAGCAATACATTGTATTGGATTTTGATAATCCATTTTGTAAGTTAGTGAGACTTCTGTTTTATGATTGAGCAGTGAGCTCTACGCTGTTAGCCTTCCTACATGTGTAGGCCCCTCATTGTAAGTAATATTTATTCATTGGCTAGTGAGTGAATATTGTGGGTCACAATTCCCACCGAGGTTTTTGCCACACCGAGTTTCCTCATTAAATATCTTGTGTTATGGTGTGTTTTCTATGTTGTCTCTATTATTCCTATTTACTATATTAATTCTTATTTACTAGTACACTATTTTGGGATGAAAAGTTCTTAATAAGGTTAAATCTTCTGCTAACCGGTTAGACACTAATTCACCCCCTCCCCCCCCTCTCAGTTTCTTTGGGACTATCATTGATTATAACAACTGATATCAGAGCCTAGTCCTCTATTTTCAAAAGACTAATAGCTTGAGGAAGATTTTGACACTGATACAGATGGAGAACTTAATGAAACAATTGGAAGGAGCTCTTGTAGATTATGATGCAGAAAAAGTGAAGAACATCAGATTGGAGGAAGAACTTAAAACTGCTCAATAATTCCTTTTGGCACTTCAAAATAACCTAGTTATTGCGAAGAACAAAAGAAAAGAACTTCATATGCAGATATAGAATGAGGATGATGAAAAAGAAACTCTTAGAGAACTTACAAACAAATTGAGACAAGAAAATAGTACTATGAAGAATGAAATGCAAGATATGACTATGAGGTTTTGTAAAGACATTGAAGGCAGAAAGAAAAATAAAGATGACTTGACTAGGAGACTCAATGACGCTGGAAATGAAAATCTAAGACTTAGTCATGAAAATGATATGTTGAAGATAGATCTGATTCACATGTAACATGATAAAACTGAGCTTATGAGACAAAAGGAATTTCTAGAAAATGAGTTGGCTACTGTAAATCAACACAAAGAGAAATTCAAGAAAAGTTCAGAGGAGCTTGATAACATGCTGAAAAGTTAGAAACCAAATGGAGATACTAATGGACTTGGATTTGAAGTTGGAGAAAGTTTCGGTACTGCAAACAATCTAGATCAGAACAAACTGGTAAGACAACCTAATGCTTATAAATTTAATGGAAGATGTTTCAATTGCAACAAATATGGTCACAAAGTAAATTAATGTAGATTTTCAAACAATCAGAATATTAATGCACCCAACAATCAATGTTCCAAATGCAACAAAGTTGGTCATAATTCAGAAATTTGCAGAATGAATGTGAAATGTTATGTTTGTGGAAGATATGGATACTTATCTAATCAATGCAGAACACAAACTAGCATAGGATATGGAAAAACTATTTAGAGGAATAATGTGACTTGTTCTGCTTGTAACAAAATTGGACATATTGCAAAATTCTGTAGAAGCAAGACTTCACCGACAAATAATAAAGGATCCAGTTTGAAAGGAAAAGAAAAGGTAGATGAGGTAAAGCAAGAATTTTCAAAACAATAGATTAGGAAGAGAGCTCACAATGTTGATGAGACTATCTCTATACCGGTAGAACAAAGTAACCCTCCACTGGTAGGAAAATCTTCATCCAACTAAGAAGTAACCCTTTGGGGTATTGTAGCAAGTTGAAAATCATGCAGATTACCCTCGGTCGATGGTGAGAAGATAGATTTCTTCTTTACTGATAGATGTGTTAAGTTTTCACTTAACCGGCAAGATTTTAATGTGGTTGGTAAGAGAAAAGTCATTATAAATCATTGGATTTCTCTCATTTTTGATTCATTGAGCATTCAAATTAGCAGAGAGCATGGAAAAGATAAAAGGCATTCAAGGCGAAGGTGTGAAGTGATCTTTTCAAGCATTCAGAATATTTTCAGGTAGCTAAAGGTATTTATTAATGGCTTCTTCTTCTGCTCCCGAGTTTATTGTGAACCCTACTATTGTGAAAAATGTAAAATGACCTAGGCCCATGTTTAAAATAATTCTTGAAGTATCTAAGTAAGATGATTCCATAGGAGCATTGTCAAAAATTCCTAAAGGTGAAGCTTATGTTGAAGACCCTAGGATTTACATACATTGCAATATAGAAGAACTAGGTACTGAAGAGTTGATGAAAATGTATACTAAGGTAATTTTTTATGAACATTGCGTGGTAAAACCCAGGCACAAGATTGTAGAAACTCAAGGTTTTGTGGAAATATTGAACATTCCCCAATTTCTTGAAGTAGTGACAATAGTTTTGAGTAGAGCACATGGAGAATTTCTATGGTTGGATTCTATCTGCAAAATAACCTAGCAAGAAATTAGGGTAGTAATTGGTTTACCCTCAACTGATGGCAGACCTGACAAAACAAAGAAAGTTTCTAACAAAAAAGTGATGACCTTAACATGAGCAACATCTGACAGTAGATCACTAAGCATGAATTATATCAAAGACATCAATGTGAGATTTATAAGTATGGTGCTAGGTTACGGGACTACACATGCAAACAAGCTTAATTCAGTTTCTAGTCTTTGTATTAACAATGCTTATGAGATGGTTAACAACAATGCAATGATAGATGTGTGTGAATGGTTGAAAGATGAACTCATTGATAATTTGAAAAATATTAAAAGAGATAAGAAAGGGGCATTTCACTTTGGTAATCTTTTAGTATGCTTAATGTTGTATTTCATTAAGGAAATCCCCGGTACAAGACCTAAAGACTTTGGATATGACATACTGGTAGGAATAAAATTACAAGAAGCTTTTACTGACATGAGAACTACAACGAACAACAACATAACTGAATACTTTAAATCTTTCCAAGCTAAAATGAAAACTAGAGAAAGACTACCGTAGAGCATAGTGGACAAATATGACAAAGAAATATGTTTTGTCATCAAGAAGAATGAGACATGGATGGAAGTTGTACTCCATAGGACTATATGGGTGATTGAAATGGGATATGAAGTGGATATTAACATACTTGAGATTTATGTAAAAGGTTTGTTAGATACACCAAGAGAACCAATAGAACAAGTTTTTGGTAGTGCTGAAACTATTCAAAGTGATGTAAAACTATTGAGGGAAAGGAAGAAAGAGAAAAATACATTAGGGATGCATCAAAGAAAGTATAGGAAATCACAGAAAATGTAATGAACATCAGTGGGATATCAGCTAGTGAGATGGAAGGACTGCAACCAGAGGGACACATTTCACCGGTTGGCACATCTTCTGACAATGAGAAACTAGTAGAGTTCAAGAGAGTTGAGAGGAAGAGAAAACCTTCACAGGTACCCTCTCCTTCACCCAAGAGAACAAGGACTTTAAGGAAGAAACAACAGGCAGTAAGGGGATCACTAGATAAATTAACACCAAAGAAGAAACAACATCCTATCACCCCTTCTTTAAATGATTTATTGAGTGAAATAACTGATGATGGAAATTTGGCGAATGTACACCAACTATATAACACATTCAATGATTTAGACAAGGAAACCATTGAGAATAGTATAATTTTTCATCTGGATATATACAAAAAGGTTTTAATTGAAGTAGTGGATGACTTACCCAATGATTTGTATAGGATATTTAAGGCAAAAAGGATTGCAATGATGGAATTAGATAAGAAACTAAAAGTTGAAAAACTTCTAGCTGTACATCCGATAAAATCAAAAGAGGAAATTGATGAACTAATCTCAAAGGCTAACTGATCAGTTTTTGCAAGTGGTCACCGGCAAGTAAGTTTAATGATAGGTAGAGTAAAAGAGACTACAAATGAAACTGTTGATAACTGGGATATATTCTTTATGGAAAAGGAAAAACAAGAGGAAATGAACCAGTCAAAGAAAACATTCAAAGTGTATTAGAAGGATAAGGACAAGGGGAAAGGTAAATTTGGTGGTATTCTAAACATCAAGATCACTGATGATATACCACCACCTTTGGATACTGCAATGGTACATATTGATGATCCACTGGTTATTGACACTGAAGGTGTCACACATGATGACACTAATCTTGAATCTAAGATACTATTCACCATGAATGTGGACACTCAAAAAGTGAATATTGTTGTGGACAAGGATAGTGTAGAGGTTAAGGGTGACAATGTTGACTGTGGCAACATGGCTGAGAAACTGGTAGAGATTGTTGAGGTTGAGATCCCAACCCAAATAGAGAAATCATTAGAAATAAAGAAACCTACTGAAGGAATAGATGCTAGCACAAGGCCATCAGAGACTGAGATACTGACAGTTGAGCATACAGAGAAACCTACTGAGGTAGAGGTATATACTATGGCAGAGAAACTAACAATCACTGTGACATCAAAGTAGTCTGATAAACCCTTGCTAGTTGAGATGCAAACACAGACTGATCCACTAGAGGTAAACACAAGAAAAATGGCTACAATTGATAGAAGCATAGAGGTAATAAAGGTAATTGGTCAAACATCTAGCACAACATCAAGTAAATTCATACCTACTAATGTAACAAAGGTATTCCTGGATTCAATAAAAAGGATAATGAATTGTAATTCTTTGGCCTACAAAGCAATTGATGACACTATACCAATTCTTAAATTGATTGCACTAAAATGTAACATAGCTCATGTTAAAGATTCTTTAGGTAAATTGGACACATTGTCCAAATTCATTGCTGACAATGTAATAATGGTTGATAAGGTAAATGAGGATACAATAAATGATAGACTTGAAAGGGAGAAGAACAAATTCTTTGATGACATCATAAAGAAGTGCACTGAACACCTGAATACACTATTACCGACATTGAACTCTAAAATTTTGGAATAGAAAGAGTTGTACAAAGAAACATGCAAACCACACATTCTAATAGAGGATATAGACAAAGAAATTAGTAAAATGCAAAAAGATATTGAAGACATAGCTGATAACATAATTGGCTCATCCAATCACATATCAGTTTTTGAGCAAGAAATGGTAGGATTTGAAGAAAAACTAGAGAAACTTGAGAAAGAAAATGCAAGGATAAGGTCTCAAATCAAAGAACTGAAAAATATACTTGGTCCAAAACTGGACAATCTTATATCTTAGAGAATGGAAATATCCAAGGCATTACTTCAAGGAGAGCGATCACCAAAAGAGCACATGCATCATCTCACCGGAATGATCCAACAAACTGAGGCAACCTTAAATGACAGCAAAAGGTTTATGCAAAGTCTTAGTTTGGTTTTAGCAGATATCTTTCAGATTGTAACCAACCAGTTATAGACCTTGAGGTGAACTTTTTTTTTGCACTCGTTTGACAATTTTTTGACAACCTTTGTCATTGATGTCAAAGGGGGAGTAGTGGAGACAAAAAAATATTATTCAGAGGAGATCATTTTCTTACAGGGAGCACATCTTTTTGGAAAACTTTTTTTGGACTTCAGTTTTTGGAATAGTTTTTGGATTTTTCTCATGAGTGTTGCCATCAATTCCAAAGGGGGAGATTGTTGACATTCTACACTCTTGTGAGAATAGTTGAAGTTGTCATTGATGGTAACGAATTAGCAACCAACTGGAAATCATCTGTCAACCTACCAACAGTTACCGACACCGGCAATAGACTTCTACATTCACCGAGAGTGGCAATAATGGATATCAGCTCTCAAGCCGACATGGAATAAACTTTTGTTTACTATTTTATATTGTAATTATCTTTTGTAAAAGATGACATTGCATATTGTAAAAGACTCATATATATCTATGAGATCTTATAGGTCATTTTATATGTAATGTATAAGAGAGGATGATACAAGATAGTTGATAGCGAAGGTTTTGGAAATGGACCGAGCTTAAACCAGTACTAAACCTGGCATAGTTGATGTTGATTTGAAGTAGTACATTGTTTTGGATTTTCATAATCTATTTTGTAAGTCAGTAAGACTTTTGTTTTGTGATTGAGCAGTGAGCTCTAGGCTGCTAGCCTTCCTGCATGTGCAAGCCCCTCATTGTAAGAAATATTTATTCATTGGCCAATGAGTGAATATTGTGGGTCACAAATCCCACTGAAGTTTTTCCCACACTGAGTTTCCTCATTAAATATCTTGTGTTATGGTGTGTTTTCTATGATGTCTCTATTATTCCTATTTACTATATTAATTCTTATTTATTGGCACACTGTTTTGGGATGCAAAGTTCTTAATAAGGTTAAATCTTCTGCTAACCGGTTAGACACTTATTCACCCCCCTCTCAGTGTCTTTGGGACTGTCATTGATTCTAAAATTGATGTCTTCTTTCTAACAAAAAAAATTTGAATTTTGATATATATAGAATAAGTTATGTGCTCAAATTTACACCTATGTCTAAGATATAATTAGCTAGACTTCAAAACTTAATGAAATGAAACATATTCATAATATCACTATCAAACCAATTGCAAGCCTTGGATATTGATGTTACAAATGAAAATTTGAAAGAATTGAGTTTTTCATCATTTATAGAAAAAAAGTTATGCATTTTAGGCACATCAGTCATAAAAAAATATCGTTTGCTATAAAAAGAACTACTTTTCGAGGGAGATGGAAAATTTAAAAAAAAAATCTTCAAAAAAAATTGAAAAAATAATATATATAATCTACACAGAAAATGCTACAAATAACTACATCATCTTCAAATTCTTAATAGTTTAAGAGTTATAGTTGTTGTAAGTTGGAGATTATTTTAAAAATGTTCATCTCTGTGTCAAAAGTGGCAAAAAAGTGGGAACCATTATTCTGAGTTCACCCAATACCATGTGTATTCAAGTATAGACTTTGAAAAATATAAGTTGGAAGGGGGGAAATTTATTTACAATTAGTGCAATCATTTATTTAGGTTTCCAAGTTATTGAAAAGAATCTCTAATCTATTTCCCTCTTTATATACATGTAAAACCATGCAATTTTTAAAACATGTGACATTGGAGAGTGTGTCATCAATCAAACCCCTTACCTATTAGCCGGATTTAGCCTTCTTGATCAGGCAATTGACCAAATTAAATAAGTCACCCTTTATTAGCTGATAGGATTTAGTATGGGATTTTAAGATCAGAAAAGTGTCAGTAAGCTAGAAAAAATTGTCCACTAGGAGTCTCCTTCCCACTAGCGGTCCTAAATATGTCATTGTCATGCCCGAATTTATTAGTATTATTTTTAAAAAATTTTGTCTTCACCTCTAATACTACTGTCAACCTACTTAGAGGGCCTTATATTTATTAGTGATAAGTTTATTGCACTGCATGAGCATTGCCTACAACCATGTTAACCTATAGGGCATGGGAACGATTATGTGGTATTTTCTGAAGCGATGTGGGAGTCTATGAAATTTTTTCCATCTGAATTCGATAATGAATCCTAGGAGTTTGATAGGCAATATTTTATTTTCATTTCAATGGGTTATGGTGTTTCCTTGAAGGTTTTGTGAGATAACCCTTGGATTGCATGTGCATTGATATAGTTTTAGTTCATTTAGTTTTCCATTTGCATTCGGTAATAATTCCAAGGTGATTGATAGGTAATGTTTGGTTTTCATGTTTTCGATGGGTTTTAGTGTTTCTTTGAAGGTTCTATGACACAACCCTTAGAATGAATGTGCACATTAATACAGTTGTAGTTGATTTGGGAAAAATAACATTATTGAAGTTGATTTCGCTGATAGAAAGAGATGTCATTACTGTGGTGTTGTTGAAAAACGTTTGAAACCTATCAAGTTGCATTTGGATATTTATTTACTTGTCATGTATTTTGTGAAACCACTATGAAGGACAAGTAATTTCAGGTTTTTGATTTAGGGTTTCATACAATTTATTGTGTGCTTGCTTTGCATTTTTTGTCAAATAATAATTAAACTACATGAATTTGTTGTTCACTAGGAAAAACAATCATAAAATCTAGTTACTATATTTATTTACACTTGAATCGCTCTCTTTGTTCGAGGGGTACATTCCTTAGGTTTTTATAATTTACACGTAGAAGAAGAGGTCATTGTCAGTTTCTTTGTATGCTCAAAATGGAGGATTTTGTGAAACCACAATGAATGATAGGTAATTTTGAGTTTCTCATTTAGGTTTTCTCAGAATTCATTATTTGCTTTCTTTGATTTTTTTCAACAAACCATTAAACTGCAGTGATTTGTGTGTAGAATTTTATCTACCATTTCCCTTTCATGTGGTGGTTTTTTATTTTTCCCTAGTAGTAGTTCTTTTTTTCTTCCTTTCATCTTCCACATGGAATTTTGTCTCACGTTGTTTGGGTTTTCCTTTTCCTGTTACCAAGGTCCTGAGAGATGTTGGCTTATGGCAAGTTAATTTAATGCTCTTAGCTGGTGGGTCTGTGTCTCTAAAAGGTATTCATGTTTGTGCCATGTGGTGGATCCTCTTGATGATGGTATGATGAAAGAATAAGGATCCATTCAACTACTAAGAGTGGGGTTGAATCAGTAGATAAAGAATTTGAATAAAGAAGCTTGTTAGAGCTTACCTAGTTAGGGGATTTAACTACTACAATTGTTAGAAAACAATAGGGATTTGCTAATCTATTTGAATAGCACTACATTTTCTTGTTCAGATCCTTTTCATGCTCCTATCTTCTATTACACATAGTGCAAATACATTATTAGGTTTGGCAACCACTCTCTCACTCTCAACTACAAGTTTGTCAACACTCAAACAAAAACAACTCATTGATCTTATAAACAAATCAATAGGATGGTAAGACATCACAAACCTAAACATCTCATAGATATTACAAACAAATCAGTTCAAGTATGATCGTTGGATTACATAGAAAATAGCATAGAAATCAATGCACACCACTCAAGATTTTTTTGACCACTTCTTGATCACCACTTCATCAAACTCTATAACTCATCACGCAGTTTGTATTATGCAATGAGCTTACGCATTCCCAAGAAAAAAGCCATTGTCTCTACATGCCAATAAATATTTAAAAAATTCATCATTGAATATGCACATGTGTCATAATCTATACCATTCACCATTTGATCATAATTTGCTTCAACTCCATCGGTTAGGGTTTGGACATCTTCTACACGTTGGGTTACTAGTTCAACTCTTCATAACATAAGTAATACCAATTTCCAATACAAACTCTCTGACCAGTTGTATTTCCCTTTGCTATCTCCTCCTACCGGTTGCATGATGACATATAACATCATTAAAATATTAAAAGCTAATATCATTCATAACAAGACATCATAACTAGTTTATTGACATAAATGAAAACATAACATATCATCAATGCAATCTTGAAGCAAAATGCCAACAATCTCCCCCTTTCACATTGATGGCAATACAAATATCAATACCCTAGCTTGTGATGATGTGTATAGGAATCTTGGTTTACATTTTACCACAATCATAAAATACACCTCATAGTCTTATAGTTCTTCTTCCCCTTTGACAACAATACCAAAGTGAAAGTAAAACATGCAATGTAAAACCTCACTGTTCAGCATCATCAACCTGAAACTTGATGCTCCATGTGTGGAATAACTCCACTCTACACCAATCCAGCTGTAAAATTCTGCAAGTAGCTCTAGGACTGATGTATTCCAACATCATGCTTAATTGACCTCATGAAGGGGTAAAACCCCTAGCTAACCTCTAAGATACTCAAAAGTAGTCTTAGGAAGAGGTCTAGTAAAGATATTTGCAAGCTGCTACTTGGTAGAAACATTCTCCAATATCACATCTTTACTCTGCACTTTTTCTCTCAAGAAATGATACTTCAATTCAATATGTTTGGTCCTAGGATGCATCACCGGGTTCTTTGAAATATTTATGGCACTAGTGTTGTCGCATAAGATCTTACCGGTTCAGAAAACTTCATCTTAAAACCCTCCAAAATGTGTTTCATTAAGATATCCTGGGTATAGTTAATATAAGTTGCAACATACTCAGCTTCAATACTAGACTGAGATATGCATCTCTGCTTCTTGCTACTCCAAGATACAATCCTTCCTCCAAGAAAGAAAGCTCCACTGGTTGTTCTTTTTCTATCATCAACATTAATTGCCCAATCTGCATTTGTGTACACCTTTAAATCAAATTTACCTGCATAAGGATACCATAAAGCATAGTCAATAGTACATTTCAAATATCAAAATATTCTCTTGGTGGCTATCAATTGTGTTTCTTTTGGATTCTTCTAAAATCTTACAACTAGACCAACTGCATGATCTATATCTGGTATGTTGTTATGTTGTGAACAACATAGTGCAATTTTCCTATCATTGACATGTACTCCTTTTTCATCAATGGATTTGGCCTCATCTTCCTTAGAAAGTTTACAATATGTAACCATTTGTGTCCCAACTAATTTACAACCACTCATACAAAATGTCTTTAACACATCTTTCACATACTTAGATTGTATGATAAAAATACCACTCTTTATCTGCTGAATTTGCAAGCCTATGAAATTTTTATCTCTCCCACTAGAGACATTTCAAACTCATTTTTCATTTCATTTGCAAATTCATTTCTCATGTCATCCTTTCCTTCAAATATAATATCATCTACAAACACTTCACTCACTAGTATCTTATGTCCATCATATTTGAGATATATGTTGCTATCTTCACTAGTTCTCTAAAAACCTATCTTCATCAGGTGTGAGTGTAGCCTCTCATACCATTCTCTTAGTGCTTGCTTCAAACCATATAGTGTTTTATGCAGTTTACATACCATATGTCTATCATCCATCAAAGAATAACCATCTAGCTCCTCAATGTGTACATCTTCTAGTATTCCATTTAGAAATGTTGACTTCACATCTATCTGATATACTTTGACTCCTTTGTGTGTTGCAAAAGTAAGTAAACTCCTGAAACCTTCAATTCTAGAAACTTGTGAAAAAGTCTCACTATAGTCTTCTCCTTGTTCCTGTGCATAACCTTTGCAAACCAATCTAGCCTTGTTTCAGACTACTACTCCATCTTCATTTAGTTTATTCTTGAACACCCACTTAGTACATATCACATTCTTATTCAGTGGTCTGGGTACTAGGTTCCATGTATTATTCTTCACACTTTGATCAACCTCCTCCTCCATATCTTTGATTCAATGATCATTACCAATTGTTTCCTTAATATTTCTAGGCTCAATAGTGGAGATCATTCAAGAATTCTCTCTAATTCTTCTTCGGGTTAGCACTCTAGCATCTATATCTCCAATAATCTGGTTAGGATTATGATTGAGTCTAACATAACTTAGAATAGAATGATAAGTATCTTCAGGTTCTTCTTCATTATCATTATCAAATTATGATTCTACTTGTTCCAGTAAAAATGGCACAACAACGTTCTCCTTACTAGTTTCAGGTTTCACCGGTTCGGGCTCCAAAAATAGAATGCAAGGATCTTCTTCATTTTTCTCCACACTGGTTTCCCTTGAGAATTCAAGAGTATAATCGACTTGAACATCAACACTTCCAATCATTCTCTAAGTTTGATTGATGTAACATTTGTAGGCCTTACTCTTGGTGGAGTAACTAAGAAATATACCTTCATCACTCCTAGCCTCAAACTTGCTGACATAGTCACCTCTCTTAATAAAATATTTAGTGCCAAATATCTTAATATAATTGACATTAGGTGATTTACCATACTAGTATTCATAAAGAGTCGTGTCCTTACCTCTCTTTACTAGTATCAAGTTTATAGTGTAGACATTTGTACAGACAACTTTTCTCCAAAAACATTTTGCTACACCTCCTTGAATCAACATCATTCTAGCAGCTTCAACAATCGGCTGGTTGTTCCTCTCTACAATACCATTCTATTGTGGTGTCCTTGGTGTAGAAAGTTGCCTTTTGATACCATTTTCTTCACAATACCTAGTGAATTTTGTAGAAGTAAATTCATCACCTTGATCCATCCTCAGACACTTTGTCTTCATGCCACTTTCCTTCTTTGTTAAGGCCTTAAATGCCTTGAACTTACCAAAAGCCTATAACTTATCCGTCAAGAATGTGACCCACATCATCCTTGAACAATCATCATTAAAGCTCATAAAATATCTATCACCTTGAATGCTTTTAGTCCTTATGGGTCCACAAACATTTGTATGGACCAGATCTAACAAGTGTTATGCTAAAAAAGACTTGCTCTTGAAAGTTGAGGTTGTCGTCTTTCCCAACTAACATTCTTTACACAGAGCATTAACCAGTTTTTCCAATTGAGGAAAACCTTTCATAGACTTAGACTTACTTTGACAATGTTATCAAAATTTATATTAAAAAATCTCCTATGCCAAAGCCAACTATCATCTATATTAGCAATTAAATAATTGTTGACTTTAGGATTCAGGTGAAATAGGTTACCTTTAGTCTTCTTGCTAGTTGTAATCAGTTCACCTTTGCTCCCATATATTTTGCACATACCATTCTTAAACTCCAATGGATAACATTTTTCATTGAGTTATGCAACACTCAAAAGATTATGCTTTAATCATTCAACCCAGTAGACATCATTTGCACTGCTCTTTCCATTAAGAGAAATAGTTCCCTTACCTTTTACCATGCAGGGTGAGTCATTACCAAATCTCACAACTCCTCCATCAGATTCCTTCAAAGAAATAAATTTTCTCCGGTAAGTGGTCATGTGTTGTGAACAACCATTATCAATGATCCAATCATGAGAACTATCCATGCGAGACACTAATGCCTTCTAATCAGATGTCTCCTCTTTGATAGAAACAAAGACAATGTCTTCATTAGCATCACCCTTCGATTACTCATTAGTGATACCACCATCAACTGCAATAAGACAATCCCTTTTTCCTTTACCTTTGTACTTCTTGAACTTGTCACGCTTGTGCTCATTATTACCATTAGGACAATTACTTGCAATATGTTGAATCTTGTTACAAGCATATCATTTCAAAGGTAGTTTACCTCTGTACTTACCGGTACCTCTAGGAAACCGCTTAGCCAACAATGCTTCAAGCTCAACAAGACTATCTTCATCATCAACTTCTCTACTAGATCTAGATTCATAATAGTGGCTGACATCTTTAATTTTCCTCATAGATGGGTTAGAAACTGAAGGTCTAAATGCATACTTAGAGTTTTGAGCACTACCATCATAACCATTTTATTCAAAAGTAGTAATCTTACCAATGATAGAAGCCAGAGTTACCTTAGTTTTACCAATTGACTTCAGCCCCTGAATGGTTGCAACTAGGATAGTGTAGACCGGTAGCAGGGTTCTCAACACATTAATAACCACTGTGGCATCTTCAACTTTACCACCAACACTCTTGATCTCACCGACTATCTCTTTTATCATCTAACCATACTATTGGATATTTTCACCTTCAGCCATCCACATGTCATCAAATTTTCCTCTTAGACTCTCTTCTTTAGGAATCTTCACATGCTCATCACCATTGTAGATTTCATCAAGTTTCTTCCATACCTGATAAGAAGTCTCTAGACCATGGACATCAACATATTTTGCATCAGACAAATAATAGATAATAGGCTCTAGAGCTTGATTATTTTCTTATTGATCTTTCTTTTGATCATGAGTCATAGTCCCAATAGGGGCAACATATTGAATAACAACACATTCCCAGTAGACTTATAAGACTATTGATATATATTTTCATTCTATCACTCCATAGCCTGTAGTTCTCTCTATTAAAATTTGGACCTTCCTTCTTCATCATGATCTACAAGATCTTTACCTCAAGTTGTAAGGCTTAGACCTCAGAGAACCTGAAATGCTCAGACACCAATTGATGGTATGATGAAAGAATAAGGATCCAGTCAAGTACTGAGAGGGGGGGTGAATATGTAGATAGAAAATCTGATACACTTTCATCAAACTCAAAATCAACCTCTCAAGACAAACACTAAACTAACTGGTTTCAACACTCAACTTCAAATGCAATAATACTGACAAGATTAACCGGCTGACTGTTATAACAAATTAACAGTAAAACAACTTGAAACTTACAAAACCTTTTATCTTGATCATTCAAATAGTTTACTGACAGTAGTTAAAAAAATGTTTCACTTTGTTGCCGATTGTCATAACATATCAAAGTGGATTTAGCAGTTAAGCAATTCAACAATAAACATAACCATGAAAACATTCACCACTTGACACAATATTTTGATGTGGAAACCCAAATGGGAAAAACCACAGTGGAGATGAATACCCACAAGTATTTTGAACTCTTCTGAAGTTCGCCCTATTAGGAGCCTAGCCTATTAAAGCTTTACAAAAAGTTTTGTTAAGAATAGATCTTGTTAGGGACCACCCGGTTAAGGGATTGACTATAATACCCTATCAAAAGAAATACCCTATTAGGAGTAGCCTCAGTGGATGATTTAGAATCCAAGCTAATGTATCACTCGGTTAGAGGATTTGAATAAAGAAGCTTGCTAGATCTTATCTGGTTAGAGGATTTGACTACTATATTTGTTAGAAAACAATAGGGATTTGTTGGTCTATTTGAATAGCACTACACTTGCTTGTTCAGATCCTTTTCATGCTCTTATCTACCATTATACATACTGCAGATACATTATCAGGTTTGGTAACCACTCTCTCACTCTCAATTACAAGTTTTCTAAAACTCAAATAAAAACAACTCATCGACCTTATAAACAAATCAATAGGTCGGTAACTCATCACAAACCTAAACATCTCATAGAGATTACAAATAAATCAGTTCAAGTATGACCATTGGATTACATAAAAAATAACATAGAAATCAATGCATATCACTCAAGATATTCTTGATTGTTCCTTGATCACCATTTCATCAAACTCTATAACTAATCATGTGGTTTACATTATATGCAATGAACTTGCTCATTCCCAAGACAAAAACTATTGTCTCTAGGTGCCAAGAAAAATTTATAACATTCATCATTCAACATGTATACATGTTATAATCTATGCCTTTCACCATTTGATTATAATCTGCTTCAACTCCATTGGTTAGGGTTTGGACATCCTCTATAGGTAGGGTTATTGGTTCAACTCTTCATAACATAAGTAATACCGGTTTATAATACAAACTCTCCTACAAGTTGCATTTCCCTTTGCTAGCCCCTCCTCCCTATTTCATGACAACATATCACATCATTACAACATTATAAGATGACATCAATAATAACTAGACATCATAATTGGTTTATTGACATCAATGACAACATAACATATCATTAAGGCAATCTTCAAGAAAAATTCCAACACTCAAGTCATCATTTATAGTTTTGTGTTTCTTCTAGGATGCTCCCTCCTGCTGGCACATTGCATTTGAAGCAATTGCTGGGTTAACTTAGTATGAATTTCAAAGTAATGGGGCATTTGTAGCCTCTCCCATTTTGATCCACCATTAAGGGATTTGGTTGTAGTTGTGCTAGAGGTCGAAGTTGTCTTAATCCAACTTCTAATTGGGCTTTGTACGAGTACTAATGGCACTATCAGTGGTGTTTTGTTTTAGGTTTCTCTCTTGGTTTTCTTTGCTAGGCTGTTGTTTACTTCTTATTTAAGGGATATTGTTCATTCTTGTAAGGGTTCAAATTTTTTTGAAGAGGAATAAAAACAATTGCTAGTAGAATTACACCTTTAATTTGTACTTGTTCTTTTGAGACTTTGATAATCAAATTGTTCCTTTAGCCTTTATGATCATCATATTTTAGTGTGCAAGAACATATTTTTGTATATTTTTAAAATTTTGTATAACTTAAAGGATATGTGTTATAAGACTTTATGAACTAAACTATGTTTTTGTGAACTTGCAATCTAGTTGAAGAATGAAACCTATTACTTTATATTGAATGAGTTGTTTATATTTTAATTTCAATTCTATGGGCATGTATATTGATGAAT
The DNA here is from genome assembly GCF_030272615.1 of Cryptomeria japonica. Taxonomy (NCBI): domain Eukaryota; kingdom Viridiplantae; phylum Streptophyta; class Pinopsida; order Cupressales; family Cupressaceae; genus Cryptomeria; species Cryptomeria japonica. Next base: position 286,936,247 of record NC_081406.1, on the reverse strand, counting down.
GGGCGTTAAAGCTTCTCTTTGTGAATTTTCTTTGTTCTTGTAGTACACCAAAATCACTTTCAGTGCATTACTATATAATAGTTTTTGTTTAATTTTTCCTTCTTTACCTTTATACCCCTTTATATATGAAGAGTCAGCTTCTAAAATTTTGGAGGTCACTCAATGAACATGCATAGATCCCTCATCACTGAGTCTCCCATAAGGTTGTTTTTTGTAGAAGTAATTTTTCTCACTCAAAAGTTCTTTTTCTGGCATGCTCAACATGACCATTTTGTTTATGTTTAAAGAGAGTGTATGAGTTATAATTCATTCACTAGGAGTCAATCCGCAATAAACCTAAGCTCATTATTACCACCTCTAGTTATGATCCAAGCAGTATTAGGAGTCAGAGTGCAAATCCCTATCCAGAAAGCTCATGTTCAAATGGAAATCCAACCTCCAATAAATTTTGTAACTTGGGATAGTGAAAGTCCTCTTATTGTGCTAGTGCCCCCTACTCAATTGGATGTTATCCCTACTTCTATATTAAAATCATTACCAAAATTCATGACAATGGTTCTAAGACCCCTGAGGAGAATTTTCAAGATGTGGCTGAGGTATGCACTATACACAATGTCATAGAACAAAATATAGCTTTACGATTGCTTACATCTTTTTTCAAAGGAAAGGAACAAGATTGGTACAGATCTCTCATGCCAAACTCCATAGGAGGTTGGGACTAGATAGGAGATTGCTTTTTTGACCCATTTATCAAAAAAGGGGATAGATATTCTCTTATGTAGCAAATGATAACAATAAGAAGGGCTCTATAAGAGGCTATAACTGACTTCAAAATCAAATTCCCAAAGACATGGCATAGAATACCCTTATCTATCTGACCCCTGATGGATATGGATTTTGTATTCTACCTAAAAGTTTTCAATTCTCACATATTTTTCATGGTCTTGTCTTTGGGAGATAGCACTCTTCCAAATGCCTATGAGCTAGTTGTTTGGGTGGAAAAATAACATAATTGATCCAGGGAAGATTCCTTTGAGGCCACCCATGTCAGTTTTCCTAGAACTGACAAGCCAGACACTTGAGTCTCCATCTTCGAGCACCTACACCCCTCAATCTTGTTGGCCATTTAGAGGAATTGATTATATGTTGCATTTATTTTTTTCATTGATGCCAACACTAGCTATTTGGATGCTTTACTAGAACCCTTTTAGTCCCTGTAGGATGATTGGTTTCTTGTTGGTTTTGATCTAATATGATTTGCTTGGCTCCGGTATAGTTTGGGTATTGAATCAGTTTATTCATGATACTCATGCTCATTAATGTAATTTGGTTTTGGTCTGGTGATCGAATGCTATCCTATTTGCTTAAAGCCTTGTTTCTGGTTTCAATGAAGATTTCACCGACAAAGCTCTTGATGAAGATCTTTGATGAATTATATAAGTGGTGTTGGTGCATATTTTAGTAGACTTTTAGGATGCTTATGGTGATCATGTTCGATACTTGGCGGATGGAGATAATTGTTGTAGCATATGGACCTATACTGGGTCCCGATTGGTCTAGGTTATGGATCAGTTTAATTAAGCATGTGGATTGCACTTCTCGATATGTTTTCGGGATGTCTTATGTGTTGGATATTATTTGTTTTCTCTAAGGCTGACATGTTTTATAATTATGTAATTGGTTTATTGTCTATTGGATGACCTAATTGTTTATGGTCGAGGGTTTGTATATATAGATGTAAGATCTCATTGTAGATCATATATATGGTAGAGATCAGATGGGAATGAGAATGGGAAATGGATATGTAGTGTGCAAATAATGTAATATCATTTAGCTAGAGGATTTGGTCAATCATTGGAGATTGAATTGGGTTTATGTAAGAGTATTTTGTCCTCTAGTATTGATCTTGACTAGAACTGTACTTAGGCATAGGAGATGTTATCATTTGCAGTTCAACACTTTTCTGGATTGTACTCTAGATTTCTATGTAGTCAATGAGACTCCTTTTATGATGAGTAGTGTGCTCTTGGTTGTTGGCCTTCCTATAAGTGTAGGCCCCTCAATTATAATTCACATACTTACTGTAGAAGTATTATCTGATTGTGGGTAGACTTCCCACCATGATTTTTCTCTTTGTCGGGTTTTCCAAATATAAATATTAGTGTCATGTAGATGGTGTTTATTTTGTGATTATTGTTTATGCTTAATTGGTTTAACTGCTATTCTGATATTAAATTTTTGGGTTCTAGTATTAAAGTTTTGATTGATAATGGTTTTGTAATCTATGAAAACTAATTCACCCCCCCTCTTAGTTGTCTTCCAATTATTTGAACTATCTAACAATTGGTATCAGAGATTTGGTCCTCTCTACAGAAATCTTAACTGCTTGAGGAAGATTCTATGGTGACTAACAATTCAAGTTCATCTAGTTCATTTGGAGCTATCTTTCACAAAGATATTCCTAGGCTTGATGGAACAAATTACACAGTATGGAAGATTAAGATGAAGGCTCATCTGAGATGTCTTAGTAAGGAGATTTGGGATATCACATAGAATGGTGTCACACCATATAATCTGGCATCTCGCAATCCTCCTCTGATAAACCTGGATAAGGAGCTTGAGAATGATTGTAGAGAAAGATAAGTCCTCTTGTGTGCACTTTCTAATTAGCAAATAATGGGATTAATTGACAAATCATCTAGAAAGGCTATATGGGATAAGTTGGATACTCTAAATGAAGGTGACCCTATAGTGAAGATTGCTAAACTTGATGGTTACCAGGTGAGATATGAAAAGTTAGAGATGGAAGAAGATGAAAGGATTACTACACTCATGGAAAGGGTAAATTAGATTGTTATGGGAATTCAGTGTTGGGATGGAAATCTAAGAGTAGATGAAGTTGTTTTTAAAGTTCTTAGAGCCCTATCACCATCTTAAAAAATGAATGCTACTACTATAAATGAGCTGAGAACAATGACTAATACATATGTGAATAGAGATACCTTGGTTGGTAAACTATCTGATTTTGAGCTTGAAGAATTTGGACCTTTTTGAGCTCTGAAGACTGAACTTTCTTTCCATGCATCTACATCTAGAACTAGTAAGAAAGACTATAAATATTTGTACACCAAGGAATTAGAAGATATGAAGAGGGAAGATGATGATTATGAGAAACTTGAAGCAATATTTGCTAGAAGAGTACCTAAGGGACCGGTAGGAAGTAAGTATGAATGAAAATCACCTTTTAAATGTTTTACATGTAATAAGATTGGTCATTTGGCATCTAGATGCCCTAAAAGGAATTCAAGATTTAAAGAGAGAGGTAGAAGATATTTGAAGCATAACCCTAGATATTAGAACAAATATACAACTCCTAATGACTCCTAATGACACCATATGACCCCTAACGACACCATATAGTGTCCTAAGGGGTCATATGGTGTTTTATGACCCCTTATGACACTATAAGACCCCTTATGATACTATATGACCCCTAAAAAAACTACATAGTGTCATTAGGGGTCATGGTGTCCTAAGGGGTCATATGGTGTCACTAGGGGTCATATGGTGTCCTAAAGGGTCATATAAAGCCCTAATGGGTCATAGAATACCATAAGACCCCTTAGGATGCCATATGATCCCTAATGATACCATATGACCCTTAGGACACCATATGACCCCTAATGAGACCATATTATGTCTTGAGGAGTCATATGGTGTCCTAGGGGGTAATAGAGAAACATATGACCCCTTAGGATACCATATGGTGTCAATAGGGGTCATATGGTGTCATTAGGGGTCATATAGTGTCCTCGGGAGTGATATGGTGTCGTTAGGGGTCATATGGTATTCTATGACCCATTATGATGCCATATGACCCGTTAGGACAACATATGACCCCTATCAACACCATATGGTGTTGTTAGGGATCATATGGTGTCCTAAGGGTCCATATGGTGTCATAAGCGGTCATATGGTGTTCTATGACCCCTTAGGACACCATATGACCCCTAGAACCACCATATGGTGTTTTGAGGGGTCATATGGTGTTGTTAGGGGTCATATTGTGTCCTAAGGGGTCATATGTGTTGGTATTATGTGAAACGGTATGAAGACATAATGATATTGTATGTTGTCATTGATGTCAATATGTGACATGATGTGAACCGGCACATGTGACATGTGAGAAGAGAGAACCGACACATATATATGAATCAGTATATATGCCAAAGTGAAGCAGTACATTTGTTCAAGATGAACCGGCATGTCAAGATGAACCAACATGTAGTTATGGGAACTGACACATGGAAGCATTGTATGACTACCGGTTGGTAGGTAGTTTCCACTTCAGGATTTCCGGTTGGAGTACCTCAAGCCTGTGTAACTTAATCAGTGATCTTTGTGTGATGAGTTAGCAATATAACGAAGAACAGATCATGTTTCCATGTAAGCCCTGTGCGCGTGAAGGATCTTGCATGAAGAAGACTATTCCTATCTACCTTGGGAATGTGTGAAGTTTGTCAAATGGTGATAACACATGATGAGTTATCAGCCGCCATGAAATTGGTGGATAATGGATGATGGAGAATGTCTTGAGATCAATTCAAGAGTGTTGCATTTAATGTAGTATGATTCAATGGTCAGGATTAAACCGTTTGAATTGCTTAACCTAACAGGTTTAGGGTTTAGGGTTTTTGCTACTGACCTGTCTGTTTCTTATAAGGTCGATGTTGTGTTTCTTTCTAAAGTTGTTGGCAAAATTTGTATGTGCGTATCCAAGAAAAGTGATACATGATTCTTGCCAGACCAAAGGAGAGAAGAGATATCTGCAAAGTGAATGTACAAAAGGTGAAGAGGAGCCAAAATGGATCTGCATTAGCATTGAGTGTTGTTACCAGATCATTGTAATTCCTATAGATCTTTAACCACTTCAATAGTTGTGAAATCCCTTAACAGGGTAGCCTTAATCGGCTTGATACAAATCCCTTAACAAGGTAACTTGAAGTTATTAAGTTCTGGGAATCTATAGAGCTCTAGAGATCCTTTAGCTATTTAGTTCTTGAAATCCTCTAACAAGGTAACCCTAACTGAGTTAACCCTTAACCGGGTGATCCCTAACAGGATTGGTTCTTAGCAGAACCTATTGTAATGTCTTTAATTGGACAAGGCTCCTAACAGAGCAGACTTCTAAAGAGTTCAAAATGCAACTTGTGGGAATCCATCCCCACTGTGGCTTTTCCCAATTGGGTTTCCACGTGAAAAATATGTGTGTCATGTGTGATGCTTTTATCTTGTGATGCTTTGTTATTACCTGTTGAGCATATGATGGTTCTGTGTTTTATGCCTGTCTATAAAACATATTGAACTAACTATTGTTAAGATCTGATGATAGTTTACGTGTTCATGCATGAGGGTGTAATGGTACTATAGTATTAAGCTAAGAGGAAAGCTTAGTGAGTAACTAGTTTATGATTGTTTTAGTTGTTCTGAGTCCTACCGGTTGCACTCTACTTTAACCAGAGTCACTGTTTGCCAGTCACTTGGAGTAATTGCTAGCAAACCAGTTTTGGATAGTATTTTTGCCTGTACTGATTCACCCCCCCTCTTAGTACTGGTTTTGTACTATTCATTCATCATTTGAGTTATCAACTGGTATCAGAGCCCTCTAGGTCCTCTGTGTTGTAAGGTTAACCACTTGAGGTAAAGATCCCGGTCAAATGATGAAGAGGGAAGGTCCAAAGTTTAACAGGGAAAATTTTTATATATGGAAAGATAGGATGAAGATATTCATCAAAAGAATGGGTGCTCAACACTGGAGTTATGTTGAGAATGTCTATGTTGTCCTTACCAGTACTCTCACTGATGACCAAAAGAGAGAGATACAAGAAAATGGGTAAGTCATAGAAGCCCTTATTAGTAGTCTATCTGATATTGAGTTTATTGATGTTGAGGACAAGGTAAATCCCAAAGAGGTATGGGATGCTCTTGAAAATATCTATGGTGGTGATGAACATGTAAAACAGGCTAAGGAAGAAAGCCTGAGAGGGAAATTTGAAGATATGCGGATGGTTGAAGCTGAGACCATTCAGCAGCATGGAATAAGAATCAAAATAGTTGTTGGAGAAACCAAGAGTACAGGTGGTAAAATAGAAGATTCCACTATGGTAAGCAAAGTCATGAGATCCCTGTTGTCGGTCTATGCAATAAGGGTTGCTACTATTCAGGAGCTAAGATCAATAGACAAGACTAAGGTATCCTTGGACTCCATCATAGCCAAGTTGATAGCCTATGAGATAAATAGTTTTGATGGCAGTGTTCAAAAGATTGAATCAACATTTAAAGCTTCTGCTATACCATCCAGAAAAGGAAAAGAAGCTAGCACTAGTGGTGAACCTAGACAAAGCAGAGAAATGAATGATGAGGAGATTTTGATGGCATTTGAAGGTCTCCTTGCTAGAAAGCTTCCTAAAGGAACTGATAAATACAAAGGTAAGCTACCTTTGAAATGCTTTTCCTGTAACCAGATAGGACATATTGCTATAAACTGTCCAAATGGCAATAACAAGGACAAACCAAAAAGGTTTAGGAAATTCAAAGGAGGAAACCAGAGAAACTATTTTGTAGCAGTTGATGAAGGTGTCACAGATGAGGAATCAAAAGATAAAGAGAATGAAGATAGTGTGTTTGTTTCTATAAAGGAAGATGTGGTAGACAAGAAGGCTCTTGTCTCCCGGTTTGATAATTCCAATGAGTGGATCATTGACAGTGGTTGTTCTCACCATATGACTGGTGATTGGAGCAAGTTTCTATCCTTGGAGAAGTATGGTGGTGGTGTGGTTCTCTTTGGAAATGATGCACCATGCATGGTCAAAGGAAGAGGGTCCATCTCTCTAAATGGAAAGAGTAGTGCTGACAATGTGTACTAGGTTGATGGTCTCAGACACAACCTTCTGAGTGTTGCCCAACTGAATGACAGTGGCCTCACTCTAGAATTCAAAATGGAGTTTGTAGAATCAAAGGAAAAGAGGGTGAATTGGTGGCCACTAGCATGCAAACCAAAGGTAACCTATTTCATTTGAACTCAAATATAAGCACATGTCTTATGGCTAAGTTTGATGATAGCTGGATATGGCATAGGAGACTCTGTCATGTAAACTTTGATAACATTGTAAAGGCTAGTGAGATCAAGGCAGTTAGAGAGTTGTCGGTGCTAAGAAAATCAGATAATACCTTGTGTAGAGAGTGTCAATTGGGGAAAATGTCTTCCTCAACCTTTAAAGGTAAATCTTTCATTGCTGACAACTTGCTTGATCTTGTGCATACTAATTTGTGTGGTCCTATGAAAACTAGAAGTGTGCAGGGTGATAGGTACTTCATGATTCTCACTGATGAATTCTCAAGAATGATGTGGGTCACATTCTTGAAAGACAAGTCTAAAGCCTTTGTGAAATTCAAAGCTTTCAGAGCATTAGTGGAGAAGGAAAGTGGTAAAAGGATTAAATGTCTCAAAACTGATCAAGGAGGGGAATTCACTTCTGGTGAATTCAACAAGTATTGTGAATAATTTGGCATCAAGAGACAACTGTCTGCCCCTCGGACTCCACAGCAGAATGGCCTAGCAGAGAGGAATAACCAGACTGTGGTTGAAGCAGCTAGAACCATGTTGATTCAAGGGAAGGTAGCTCACACCTTTTGGAGAGAAGCAGTGAGCACTGCAATCTACACAATGAACCAGGTACTCATCAAGAAAGGTAAGGAAAAAACTCCTTATGAGTATTGGACCGGTAAGACACCTGTGGTTAGCTACTTTAGGGTATTTGGTAGCAAATGTTACATCAAGAGGAGTGAAGATCAAGGCAAATTTGAAGCTAAATGTGATGAGAGAATATTCCTAGGATATTCCACCAAGACTAAAGCTCTTAAGTGTTACAACAATAGGACTCAGAGAATAATGGAAAGTATCAATGTAAGAGTTGATGAATCCTATAAGAAAATTGAGGAAACCAGTAGTGAGCAAGCTGTAAATGAACCAGTTGCAACCTTCTAGGAATCGGTTGTTAGTCAACCAAGTACCAGTAACAGTGTTCCTAAACCGGTGAATGCTGATACTGATGAAGATGAGGATGAAGAGGAAAAGCAAGAAGAACCAGTCAAGACCATTCCTTGGTATCTCAAGCTGAATCATGATCCTAAGCAGATCATAGGAGATAAGGATGCAGGAATCCTTACAAGAAGAAAAATCAGAGAAAACTCATGTATGATCTCATAATTTGAGCCTAAATCATTTCAAAGAGGCTCATAAAGATGAAGACTAGATCAAGGAAATGGAAGAGGAACTTGACCAGATAGAGAAAAATGGTACATGGTCCTTGGTAGCCAAACTAGAGTATAAAAATGTCATTGGCACCAAATGGGTGTTTAAAAACAAGCTGAATGAGGATGGCACAATGATTAGGAATAAAGCTAGATTGGTGTGCAAAGGATATGCTCAAGAAGAAGGAGAAGACTATGGAGAAACCTTTGCTCTTGTAGCCAGATTGGAAGGATTTCGTATGCTTCTTGCATATGCAGCTTTTAAAGGGTTCAAAGTATATCAAATAGATGTAAAATTTGCATTCCTAAATGGTGTACTTGAAGAAGAGGTGTATATTGAGAAACTAGATGGGTTTGCTCTATCTGAAGACAGTGACATGGTATGTAGGCTACATAAAGCCTTATATGATCTAAAGCAAGCACCTAGGGCATGGTATGAGTGCCTACATTCCCATCTTGTGAAGATTGGATTTGAAAGAACAAGTGAAGATAGCAATATCTACTTGAAGTTTGAAGGAGATCAAATCCTGATCTGTGAGGTTTTTGTTGATGACATTATCTTTGGTGGAGATGACAAGATGAGTCATGAGTTTGCTGATGAGATGAAGAAAGAGTTTGATATGTCACTCATAGGGGAGATTAAGTTCTTCATTGGACTGCAGATCCAGTAGATGAAAGATGGAATCTTTATCACTCAGTCCAAATATGTCAAAGAGGTGTTGAAAACCTTTGGCATGGAAGATAGCAAACCGGTTGGTACATCGATGGCGACCGGTTGCAAATTGTCAAAAGAGGATGATTCTGCACTAGTTGATGAGAAAGAATACTGATCAATGATTGGTAAGTTGCATTATGTAGTGCATAGCAGACTAGATATTGCACATGCAGTTGGGATTACTGCAAGGTTCTAGAAAAGTCCAAGAGAATCCCACTTGGTTGCAGTCAAGCGGATTCTTAGGTATCTAAAGGGAACATTTGACTATGGATTGTGGTACCCATACATCAATGATTTCATTTTGAAAGTATTCACAGATGCTGATTGGGCAGGTAATGTGGATGACCAGAAAAGCACAACCGATGGTGCATTCTTTCTTGGTGGTAGACTGGTCTCATGGATGAGTAAAAAGCAGAGTTGTATCTCTCAGTCTACAGTGGAAGCAAAGTATGTTGCAGCTTTCATGAACTGCACTCAGACAATTTGGATGAAACATGTTTTAAATGGCTTCAAAATCCCTGTATCTGAACTAGCAAGTATATTCTGTGATAACACAAGTACTATCAATATTCCAAAGAATCATGTTTTACATTCTAGAACCAAGAATTTTGAGCTTAAGTATCCTTTCTTGAGGGAAAAGGTTCAAAATAAAGAGATTGCACCGGAACATGTTTCCAGTAAGGAGCAGTTAGCAGACATATTCACCAAGCCTCTCCCAAAGACTACATTTGTGCTTTTAAGAGGTGAATTGGGGGTACTGCCCCTTCAGGGGGTGAACTAAAAGTATTTGTTCCACATCAGTCAGGTATTGCATAGTCAAATTTTTGTTGATTGATGTGTTGAAGGGTGCCACTCCTCGGGGGGAACAACATAATGGAACAGGGATGCTTGTGCCTCCACTTTGGCATTGTTGTCAAAGGGGGAAAAGATATGAAGCGGAGAGATATCTTTGTATATTACCATCAATGCCAAAGGGCGAGATTGTTGGCATTATGTGAAATGGTATGAAGACATAATGATATTGTATGTTGTCATTGATGTCAATATGTGACATGTGAGAAGAGAGAACTAACACATATATATGAACTGGTATATATGCCAAAGTGAAGCGGTATATTTTTATCAAGATGAACCGGTATGTCAAGATGAATTGGCATGCAGTTATGGGAACCGACACATCGAAGCATTGTATGACTATCGGTTGGTAGGTGGTTTCCACTTCAGGATTTCTAGCTGGAGTACCTCAAGCTTGTGTAACTCAATCAGTGATCTTTGTGTGATGAGTTACCAGTATAATGGAGAACAAATCGTGTTGCCACGTAAGCCCTGTATGTGTGAGGGATCTTGCATGAAGAAGACTATTCCTATCTACCTTGGGAATGTGCAAAGTTTGTCAAATGGTGATAACGCGTGATGGGTTATCAACCGCCATGAAATCAGTGGATAATGGACGATGGAGAATGTCTTGAGATCGATTCAAGAGTGTTGCATTTAATGTAGTATGATTCAATGGTCAAGATTAAACTATTTGAATTACTTAACCTAGCAGGTTTAGGGTTTCAGGTTTTTGCTACCGACCTATCTATTTCCTATAAGGTCGATGTTGTGTTTCTTTCTAAAATTGTTGGCAAAAGTTGTATGTGTGTATCCAAGGGAAGTGATACATGATTGTTGCTAGACCAAAGGAGAGAAGAGATATCTACAAAGTGAATGTGCAGAAGGTGAAGAGGAGCCAAAATGGATTTGCATTAGTATTGAGTGTTGTTACCAAATCATTGTAATTCCTATTGATCTTTAACCACTTCAACAGTTGTGAAATCCCTTAATAAGGTAGCCTTAACCAGTTTGATACAAATACCTTAACAGGGTAACTTGAAGTTATTGAGTTATGGGAAGCTATAAAGCTCTGGAGATCCTTTCGCTATTGAGTTCTTGAAATCCTCTAACAAGGTAACCCTAACCAGGTTTAACCCTTAACCAGGTATTATAGCCATCCCTTAATTGGGTGATCCCTAACAAGATTGGTTCTTAGCAGAACCTATTGTAATGTCTTTAACCGAACAAGGCTCCTAACAGAGTGGACTTCTAAAGAGTTCAAAAAGTAGCTTGTGGGCATTCATCCCCACCGTGGTTTTTCCCAGTTGGGTTTCCACATGAAAAATATGTTTGTTATGTGTGATGCTTTGTTATTACCTATTGAGCATATGATGGTTCTATTTTTTATGCCTATCTATAAAACATATTGAACTAACTATTGTGAAGATCTGATGATAGTTTACCTATTCATGCATGAGGGTGTAATGGTATTATAGTATTAAGCTAAGAGGAAAGCTTAGTGAGTAACTAGTTTATTATTGTTTTAGTTGTTCTAAGTCCTACCAGTTGCACTCTGCTTTAACCAGAGTCACTGTTTGCTAGCCACTTGGAGTAATTGCTGACAAACTAGTTTTGGATAGTATTTTTGCATGTACTAATTCACCCCCCCTCTTAGTACCAGTTTGTTACTATTTGTTCATCATTTGAGTTATCAATATGGTGTTCTATGACCCCTTAGGACACCATATGACCCCTAATGACACCATCTAGTGTCCTAAGGGGTCATATGATGGGTAAAAGCACAAAATTGTGTCACGTTTCAAGCTAACATATTAGAACAAGTAAATTTAAGTAATTATAACTAAAAATTAATGGTTGTCAAACATATGGTCTATATAGATTCATTATAGCTAATTTATATATGGGCCACAAATTTTCCAATTTGATGTGTTCTATGACCCCTTAGGACACCATATGACCCTTAATACCACCATATGGTGTCTTGAGGGGTCATATGGTGTTGTGAGGAGTCATATGGTATCCTAAGGGGTCATATGGTGTTCTATGACCCATTAGGACATTATATGACCACTAATGACACCATATGGTGTCGTAAGAGGTCATATGGGGTCCTTAAAGGGTATATGGTGTTCTATGACCCATTAAGACACCATATGACCCCTTAGGACATGTCATATGGTGTCCTAAGGGGTCATATGGTGTCCTAAGGGGTCATATGGTGTTCTAAACCCCCTTAGGACACCATATGAACCCTAACATTGCCATATGGTGTCCTAAGGGGTCATATGATTTCCTAAGGGGTCATATGGTGTTTTATGACCCTTGGGACACTATATGAACCCACAAGACACCATATGAACCCTAAAAACACCAAATGGTGTCCTAAGGGATCATATGATGTTATATGTCCCCTTAGGATACCATATGACCCCATACAACACCATATGACCCCTCACGACACCATATGGTGTCCTAAGGGGTCATATGGTGTCCTAAGGAGTCATAAAATACCATATGACTCCTTAGGACACCATATGTCTCCTAATGACATTAGATAACCCCTTATGACACCATATAGTGTTGTTATGGGTCATATGGTGTCCTAAGGGGTCATATAACACCATATAACCTCTTAGGACACCATATAATGTCCTTAGGGGTCATATGGTGTCCTAAGGGGTTATAGAACACCATATAAACCGTTAGGACACTATATGATCCCTAATAACACCATATTGTTTCTTTAGGGGTCATATGGTATCCTAATAGGTCATAGAATAGCATATGATGCCTTAGGACACCATATAACTTATAACGACACCATATGAGATGTCCTAAGGGATCATATGGTGTCTTAAGGGGTCATAGAAAACTATATGACCCATAAGGACACCATATGACCGCTTAGGAGACCATATGGTGCCGTCAGGGGTCATATGATGTCCTAAGGGGTCATAGAGCACCATATGACCCCTTAGGACACAATATGAACCCTAACAACACCATATGACCCCTAACGACACCATGTGACCCCTAATGACACCATATGGTGATATTAAGGGTCGTATGGTATCCTAAGGGGTTATTAAACACCATATAACCCCTTATGACACCATATGACCCCTTAGGACACCATATAACCCCTAACGACACCATATAGTGTCATTAAGGGTCGTATGGTGTCCTAAGGGGTCATATGGTGTCCTTAAGGGGTCACAGAACACTATATGACCCATAAGGACACTATATGACCCCTAAGGACACCATATGACCGCTTAGGAGACCATATAGTGTCCTAAGGGCTCATATGGTGTCCCAAGGGGTTATAGAACACCATATGACCTCTTAGGACACCTTATATTGTCATTAGGGGTGATATGGTTTCCTAAGGGGTCATAGACCACCATATGACCCCTTAGGACACCATATGGTGTTGATAGGGATTATATGGTGTTGTATGGGGTCATATGGTTTCCTAAGGGGTCAAAGAATACCATATGACCCCTTAGGACACCATATGACCCCTTAGGAAATCATAAGACCCCCTAGGAAACCATATGGTGATGTTAATAGTCATATGGTGTCCTATGGGGTCATAAACCACCATATGACCCCTTAGGACACCATATGACCCCTTAGGACACTATTTGTTGTCATTAGGGGTCATATGGTGTCGTAAGGGGTTATAGAACACCATATGACCCCATAGGACACCATATAACCTCTAGAAACATCATATGATCCCTTAGGACACCATATGACACCTTAGGACATCATATGACCCCTTAGGACACCATATGACCCCTTTGGACACCATATAGTGTTGTTAGGGGTCATATGGTGTTCTAAGGGGTCATTAAAAATAATATGACCCATTAGGACACCATATGGTGTCATTAGGGGTTATATAGTGTCCTAAGGGGTCATAGAAGACCATATTTCCCCTTAGGACACCATATGACCCCTTAGGATACCATATGGTGTTGTTAGGGGTCATATGGTGTCTTAAGTGGTCATAGAATACCATATGACACCATATGACCCCTAACGACACCATATAACCCTTAGGACATGATATGGTGTTGTTAGGGGTCATATGGTGTCCTAAGGTATAATATGGTATTGTAAGGGGTCGTATGTTGTCCTAAGGGGTCATATGGTGTCCTGAGTATCAATACGTCCACTACCCTCAACCCTATCTACCCTAAACAGTGTTCCGTCAATCTTGTACCACATACCATAAACCTTATATCCTAAAACCTATCATCTAAATCCTATACAAGGAAGGGAGAAAAAATGGGGAGAGGGGGAAGAATAAAGAGAAAGAGAGATGTAATAAAAAAGGGAGAGGTGGATAGAGAGTGGCCATGAGACCTAGAGATGGAAGAGTATATCGGTGAGGGAGAGAATAAAATAAGAGAGATAAGTTCACGAAGAGAGAAAGAGGGGTAAGCAGGTGGTAAGGAAATAATTAGAGAGGACAAAGATATATAGGTGAGATATCTAGATCCTAGGAAGAGAGATGTGAGAGACCTAGGGTGGAAAGATAGAGGTGAAGGAGATATAGGGGGATGAAGAGACAAAGAGGGAGATGTAGATATGTAAAGATGGAGGGAAGGAGAAAAATAGGTATGGAAAGAGAGGTTAGAAGGGAGAGGTATTCATTAAGAGAACACAAAGAGAGTGGAGAGAAACAATAAGAAGAGAAGATAGATGGGGGCAGGGAATGATAGATATGGAGATAAGGAGGGAAGGTGAGAGAGAGGGAGAGTGTATAGGAGAGGCCTAGAGAGGGGAGAGAGAATAAATAGAGAGAAGAAAGGGGGAGTAATAGGTCTAGATTTTTTTGTAGATAAAGTAGCAACGAGAGAGATAAGAGAAGGAGAGAGTTCATAAAGGGAGATGGGTAAGGGGTGATGGAGAGAGAGAGGTGGAGAGGAAGGGAGAGAAATAGAGAGGGGATAAATAAAGAGATGAGATATGTACAACATGAGAGAGAGGTTAAATACCTTTATGGGAGAGATAGAAGAGAGATAGATAGAGGGGCTTAAAGATAGGTGCCTAATGAGACATTAATGGTTAATTATAGAGGTGGAGAGGTAATGAGGGAAAAACCTAGAAATTTAAGAGAGGGAGGTAGAGAGTAGGAGGGAGAGGTGACAACCTATACAATAAAGAGAGGGAATAGTTAGAAGAGAAAAGAGATGACTAAGAGGGGATGGATGGAGAGGTAGACATGAAGGGATTCAGAGACCTAGTGAATTAGGAGATAGATAGGTTTGGAGAGAAAGAATAGAGGGAGAGAGTTTATAAATGGATAGGGGTAAGGGAGAGGGAGAGAAATATGGAGATAGGGGAAGAGAACTATAGGTTGGACAATTAATTAGGTGAGATACCTAGAGGGGGAGAGAGAGGTAGTAATGTGAATAGGGAGGGAGGAAGAGACCTAGATATGGGGAGAGAGAACATAGAAGGGATAGGTAGTGACCAAGAGAATGGCAAGGGAGGGGAGTGAAATAATAAGAGAATGAGAGAGAAGAAGAGAGAGGGAGGGAGTTAGGGATAGATATGGGGTTAAGGAAGGAATGAAAGGTAGAGAAGTTGGGTTTACCTAGAGAGGGGAGAGATAAGTGAGAGAGACAAGAGAGGGATAGCATTAGGTCTAGACTTTGGGGACGATAAAGAGAGTGAGATACATAGATGAATAATGCTGATAGGAGCATGTTAATTACTGAAATTTGACTAAGTCTAAAATTTTATATGATGCTCTTCAAACTAGAATCTACATTATAAGTCCTATAGAGCTGAAATCATTCTCAAACATCCTACCAATATATATATGTAATATAACTTAAATTATAAGAAAGAAAAAATACATTTTGAAATGTGACTTATACTTAAATGTTATATTTCATGTATATATTCTCCTTTGAGGGTGGATATAACTTGTGCCTAGATTGGAAATTCTACATACTCACAAAACTGTCACATTGGACAATGTAGAAAATTTGGCATGCGCGCCAAATTTGACACTCCCCAAATGCAAAAATTTGACTTCACATTTGGCGAGCAACAAATTTTGAATTTGGCAAGCTCCATATTTTGCACTTGCCAAATGGTTGGATTGGAAAGCAGCAACCCAAAGGGTTGGATGACCATTTTAGGCCCGAGATGTGTTTTTATCAGAAGATTAAAAATTTTCACATATTTTTGGTTGTGCTCTCCATCAGGTTTGCACGTGTTACAATGAAACTAAAAACAAACACCATATAAATGTCAATCTCTCTCTTAGATATCCAAGCATGCATAAATTATTTTGTTAGTGTGTCCATTTTTGGTCGAAAACCAACATGCACTATTTTGGGTTAGTTTTTTACATGTTCATTGGATTTTGAAGAAACTTATATTTTTAGAAACTAGACTCCATTCTACATAATTTAAGAAAAAGAGTTTTGATATTTTATTAGTTATCAATTATTTTAGGGGGGAGCACACTCAAATTTCTATTTTTTAGGATGTGTCCATTTCAAAAATTAGTAAAAAATCATATACTCGTTAAAAAATTAGCTGAAAAATCTGACATAAACTATAAGGTGTTAGCTAATTTCTCACTGAAGCAATTTTAAAAATTCAAAAAAAAAGTTAACATTTTAGGGGGGCCACAACAGACGCTATATTATGTATTTTTCATAAAAATAGGATCACTTTTTGTGGCCCCCCTTTTTGAAGCCCTTAATCTCCACCATTTTCAAAACAAATTAGTAGTTTAGAAAGTAGACTCGAAGCACTCTACCTCTTGTTCTTGTTGCATCTTTAAATTTGGAGTGTAACTATTATTAATTTGTTGTTGAAGTTCAGAGTTTTCTGATTTTAGAAAAAAGTGTCATCTTAAGACCCCCTTTTGGTACCACAACTTAGTGCACATACCCTTCAAGATGATTGATATTTGATTCTCATCATTGATGATTATTCTAGAATGAGGTGGGTTACTTTTCTAAAGGAAAAATATGATGCCTTTGAAAAGTTCAAAATCTTTAAGGCTAAAGTGGAAATTGAGACATGATTGAAGATTAAATGTTTGAGGTCAAATCATGGTGGAGAATTCACATCTGGTGAGTTTAATAACTTTTTTTAGAAGCATTGTATAAGGAGAAAAAATTTTGCTCCCCAGATACCTTAACATAATAGAGTTGTGGAAAGGAAGAACCAAACTATACTGGATGTTTCTAGAACAATGATGAAGGAAGGTAGTCTACCTCATATCTACTAGAGAGAAGAAGTAAGAACAATGGTTTATACATTCAACATAGTACATATAAAAGGAGAAACTGGTAATACACCTTATGAATTATGGTTTGGCAATACACCTACAATTAAGTACTTCATAATTTTTAGTAGTAAATGTTATATCAGGAGAGATGATATCATTGGAAAATTTTGATCCTAGATGTGATGAAGGAATATTTATTGGTTACTCTAATGAAAGCAAGGTATATAGATGTTATAACAAATTATTGCAGAGAATTGTGCAGAGTGCTAATGTCAAAGTAGATGAGCTCAACAAAAGTCAAATTAGAGTTTATGAGAAGGAACTAGAAGTGGAGATGATTATATCTGAATTGGTAGCACCTTTATTATAACACAGAGTTGAACCAAGTACTCCGACACTATCAGAAAATTCAATAGTAACTGTAGATCCAGGAAGAAGAACAGAGAGTCGGAGGACTCCTAGGTATGTGAGATTGAATCATTCTGAAGATTAAATCATTTGAGACAAGAGCAATAGAGTGATGACAAGAAGAAGACTGGCAACTAATTAGGTATGTTTAATTTCATAAGTTGAACCGGTATGAGTAATTGAGGCATGTAAAGATGAATATTGGTTGAAATATATGGAAGAATAATTAGACTAGATTGAGAAAAATACCACATGGACTTTGGTTCCCTGACCTAAAAATAATAATATTATTGAAACTAAATGGCTTTTTAGGAATAAATTGAATGAGGATGGTCAAGTTATAAGGAATAAGGCTAGATTAGTTTGTAAAGGATATTCTCAAAAGGAAGCAATTGATTATGGAGAGAATTTTGCACCTGTAGCTAGGATTGAAGTTGTAAGATTATTTCTTGCCTATGTTGCATATAAATACTACAAGGTTTATCAAATGGATGTTAAATGTGCATTTTTTAATGGGAATCTTGATGAGGAATTTAATATTGAGAAACCTTATGGTTTTTCACTATCAGATGATACAAACATGGTTTGTAGGTTAAGGAGAGCTTTATATGGATTGAAATAGGCACCTAGAGCTTGGTATGCAAGGTTGGATAAATATCTTTTGAAGCTTGGTTTTACTAAGGGTAGTGCTAACAATATTTATATTATAAGATCATTGATGATGATATACTGATTATTGAAGTATTTGTTAATAACATTATTTTTGGAGGTGAAGATAAGCTATGCATAGAATTTTTTAAGAATATGGAGAAAGAATTTGAGGTGTCTATGATTGGAGAAATGAAAATTTTCTTAGGTTTGTATATTACTTAGACTGATAAAGGTATCTTCATCTATAAAACTAAGTATGGTACAAAATTTTTGAAGAAATTTGGTATGAGAGATTCTAAACTAGTAAGTACTCATATGGTTACAAGTGAGAAATTGACAAGAAAATATGTTTCTGCACCGCTAAATCCTATAAGATACAAACCTATGATTAGAAGTCTGCTTTACTTGACTCAAACTAGGCTTGACGTAATGAACGTTGTTTGTATTTTTTCAAGATTTCAAAGTGATCCTAAAGGAAATCATGAGAGTGCGGTGAAAAAGGATTTTAGATAATTGCAAGGTACATCAAAAAATGGTTTGTGGTACCCTAAAGATGATAACATTACTTTATGTGCATATACAAATGTTGATTGGGTTGGAGATGTTGATGACCGGAAAAGTACTTCTAGTGGAGCATTTTTCTTGGAAAGAAGTTAGTTTTATATATCAGCAAGAAACAATCATGTACTTATTTATCTACCATTAAAGGTAAGTATTTTGTTGCTGCTACTAATTGTACACATGTTCTATGGCTGAAGCAAACATTGAAGGATATAAAGGTGGATTGTGATGCACTGGTAGTTATTCATTGTGATAACTCTATTGCTTTTGATCTATCAAAGAATTTGATATTTCATTCTAAGATAAAGAACATAACTATCAAGTATAACTTTTTGAAGGAAAAGATAGAATCAAATGAAGTTAGACTAGTTTATGTGAATACTAAAGAGTAGATTGTAGATATTTTCACTAAACCTTTTCCCAAGGAAACATTTGAGTAGCTAAGAGACAGATTGGGAGTTTTTGCCCCTCCGATAGAGACTTGATTAATGTGGTTTGGAATCAGTCTAGTATGCATTATCAGAGATACTATTTATTCCAACACTGATGTGGGGACACTACTTCTCAGGAGGAGTAGGTAGCTTTGTTATTCAGTGGTTTATGTTTTTGCTTTGATATTTTTGTCAGAATTCTGGCATTTATGTCAAAGGGGGAGAGATATTGATGTGAAAAAGGAAAAATAAAAGGGGGAGATGCTAATAAGAAAAATAAAAAGGGAGAGATATTGATAGGGGGAAAGATACATGTATAATTAAGAGCTTTATAGAGATATCATTCATAGGGGGGGTTTGGTCTTTGTTTCAGAACCTCATTGCAAGATCTGTATGTGGGAGATTGTTGGTTGTCTTCCATTGGGGGAGATTTGTTTGGCATTTATTGGTACTTAGATGTTTTTCACATCTAGTGTTGTCATCAATGCCAATGGGGGGGATTGTTTTCCATTTGGAGGAATTGATATGTTGCATTTATGTTTTTTCATTGATGCAAATACTAGCTATTTGGATTCTTTATCAGCACCCTCTTGATCCTGGTAGGATGATTGGTTTCTAGTTGTTTTGGATTTGGCATGATCTGGTAGGTTCTAGCATAGTTTTGCTATGGAATTAGCTTATTTATGATACTCTTTCTCATATTCAGTAAGTTGGTTTTGGTCTGGTGATCGAATGTTATCATCTTTTCTTAGAAGCCCAGATTCTAGTTCTGGCAAGGGTTTCATCAACAAAGTTCTTGATGAATATTTTTTATGAATTTCATAAGTGGTGTTGGTGCAGCTTCTGGTAGAGTTTCAAGATGCTAATGGTAATAATGTTCAAGACTTGGTGGATGGAGATCATTTTTATAGTGTATGGACCTATACTGGGTCTCAGTTGGTCTAGGTTATGGACCGGTTAAATGAAGCATATGGATTTGACTTCTCGATACGTTTTAAGGATGTTGTATGTGTTGGATAATATTTATTTGGTTTGCACTGACATATTTTATAATTATGTAATTGGTTTATTGTCTTGTGGCTTCCCTAATTGTTTATGGTTGAGGGTTTGTATATATAGATGTAAGATCTCATTGTAGATCATATATGGTAGAGATCAGATGGGAATAAGAATGGGAAATGAAGATGTAATGTGTGAATAATGTAATACATTAAGGTTGAAGATTTGGTCTATCATTGGAGATTGAATTGGGTTTATGTAAGAGTATTTAGTCCTCTGGTATTGAGCTTAACCAAAATGGTACTCAAGCCTAGGAGATACTATCTTTTGCAGTTCAACACTTCTCTAGATTGTATCCTATATTTCTATGTAGTATGTGACACTCCTGTTGTGATGCGGAGTGCACTTTAGGATGTTGGCCTTCCTGCAAGTGCAGACTCGTTGATTGTATTTCACATACTTACTACAAAAGTATTATCTGACTATGGGTAGGCTTCCCAAAATGGTTTTTCAATTTACAGGGTTTTCCACATAAATCTTTGTTTCATGTGGATGGTATTTATTTTGTGATTATTGTCTATGTTAGGATAACCAGTGAACAACTGAGAGGGGGGGTGTGAATCAATTGTTAACAGATTATAACTTTTAATCCACAATACAAACTTAAACAAATGAAGTATTGGTAAAGCACATACAGTTGCTGGTAGGAATAGATACCAGTAAACAATATAATTTAACAATTAGCAAGAAAATCAATGTAGAGAAACAATACCACATAACACCATGATTTGTACATGGAAAACCCAGAAAGGGAAAAGCCACGGTGGGAAGCCTACCCACAGTTAGATGATACTTTTGTAGAAAGTATTTGATACAATGAGGGGCCTGGACATGCAGGAAGGCACATTGCCTAGAGCATATTGCTCATTACAAAAGAGTCTCATTGACTACAGAGGTTAAATCCACCTCAAGATAAATGGACAACAATCCAATAAAGTGAACTGCCAAAGATAGAATCTACCATGTGTTAGGTCCCAGAGACAAGTGAGAGGGGGGGGTGAATCAGTTGTCAAATAAATTCAAACCAAAAACAACTTAACCAACTTAATGCTTAATACTGGCAAACCAGTTAAGTATGCTAGTAGACAGTTTTAACAATTATTTGCTATACCGGTAAAAATTAATGCATGAAACATAAACACAAAGTCATCCACAACACATAACACCACTATTTATACGTGGAAACCTTGTAAAGGGAAAAACCATGGTGGGAAACCTTACCCACAATCAGATGATACTACTGTAGATAGTACATGTACATAAATGGGGTCTGCACATGCAGAAAGGATAATAGCCTAGAGCTCACTGCTCAATCACAAAATGGGAGTCACATTGACTACAGTTGGATGGTTAAATCCAATAAGAGTGTACTACACAAAATAGCATCTTCATATGCTGGATTCAGTACCGGTGTAATGTTGATATGCTTCCACAAAAACCTAGCTTCACCTTCAAATGATGTCTTTGTGTATAGCTCTACTTAATCTCGCATATACCTTCATACACTCGTTTTTCACATTCCACATTTGATCTTACAAATAAGATCTTACATTTATACCATAACCTAAGACCAATTTTAGTAGGTTGGCTCTACAAGATATTATAATAAAAAACATTTTACAAACAATATAATATCCGATGTAATAACTGATTGAACATGTTGGCTTGATACATTTACAACAATAATTAATCATCTCCATAGCATGCCATGTTGATCTAGAAAAGATAAGCCTGTCGGTGTAACCCTAGACCTATTTGCCGGTAATAGAAAATATGCAACAGTGAATATACCAATGAACAAAACTCCAGGACAAGATGTCTAGATGATGTCTTCGACATTACCAAGTGTTTCCCATGCCATTCCAAGTGTCGGTGATCATTATATCTTGTCGGTGTGCCATATACCAGTAACTATGCAATAGTTACTTGTTTGCCAGTGAATGTTACTAGATCTCCAAGGTGCTAGTGTTTTTGTAGGTGTTGACATCAATGACAAAATGATACCAAAATATCAATAATCTCCCCCTTTGGCATTGATGGCAACACAAGATGGAAAAACCATCAAAGTGCCAAAATAGAAATGCCAAGTATCAAAAACCAACAATCTCCAAAAAAATTATAACCAGAAAGTAATAATCTCTCCTAAGTAACAATCTCTCCCCCTGGGAGCAACATCTGTTTTCCAAAGTTTTTCATACCAATCTCTCCTCAAAAGAACATGTGTTTTTCCATATATATATCTCCCCCTCTGACATCAAATGCCAAAGTTATAATAAAACTAAGTTCATATACAAAATACCAATCAATTCAATATACCAACTACTCCCCCTAAGAAGTAGCTTCCTCATCAAAGACCGGAGTAAAAGATTTGTCTGATAATTCTGCTAGTTGATGACAATCATCGATAGTCTAAGTCTCTATCGGTGGTGGTATGACTCCAAGCTGACCTCTAAGATATTCAAAAGTCTCCTTAGGCAAAGGTTTTGTAAAGATATCTACAAGCTGCTCTTTAGTATTCACATAAACCAGTTTTATATCCTTTTCTTCAACTTTTTCCCTTAGAAAATTCAGTTTGATAGAAACATGTTTTGTTTTAGAATGTAGTACTGGATTCTTAGATATATCAATTCCTGTAGTGTTATCACAATATATAGTAATAGGTTCCTTGCATTTTACCTTTATGTCTTTCAACATTTGCTTAAGCCATAGTACCTGTGTACAGTTAGTTGCTGCTGCAACATATTCTGATTCTGTTGTTGATAAAGATGTACAACTTTGTTTCTTACTCAACCAAGAAACTAGTCTGTTTCAAAGAAAGAATGCTCCATCGGTGGTGCTTTTCCTATCATCCACATCTCCTACCCAATTTGCATCTGTGTATGCACATAATTCAAAGTTTTCATCTCTAGGATACCATAATCCAAGATTTATAGTGCCTTGTAAGTACCGAAAAATCCTTTTTACTGTTGATTCATGATTTTCTCTAGGATTACTTTGAAATCTTGAAACAATACATACTGCATTCATTATATCAGGTTTGGTTTGTGTCAAATACAGTAAATCTCCTATCATAGATTTGTATCTAGTTGGATTAATAGGTGTAGATTCATCCCTTTGAGATAATTTGTCATTTGTTGTCATAGGTGTGCTTACCGGTTTAGAGTTCTCCATCCCAAATTTCTTTAGTAACTCTTTTAGGTATTTGGATTGACCCAAGAATATAGCTTTATCAATTTGTGAAATCTTCAATCCTAAAAAGAATTTTATTTCTCCAATCATAGACATTTCAAATTCTTGCTGCATTTTAATAGAAAATTCCTTACATAAACCATCTTCTCCTCCAAAGATTATATGATCAACAAATACTTCTATAATCAAGATGTCATCATTAGTTTTTTTGTAATATAAATTGTTGTCTTCATTTCCTTTAGTAAAACCAATCTTTAAAGATGCTTATCCAATCTTGCATACCAAGCTCTTGGAGCTTGTTTTAATCCATAGAGAGCTTTTCTCAACCTACAAACCATATCATTGTCATCTGTCAAAGAAAATCCATCAGGTTGTTCAATGTATACTTCCTCTTCAAGATCTCCATTCAAAAATGCACATTTAATATCCATTTGATAAACTTTGTAGTTCTTATGTGCTGCAAAAGCCAAGAATAATATTTTCATTGTTATTCAAATGAAAGATATTACCTCTAGTCTGATTACCCGTTGCAATTTCTAAACTAGTTCTATTCATGATTTTGCATTTTCCATTTTTAAATTGTAAGTGAAATCCTTTCTCAACTAATTGACCAACACTCAAAAGATTATGCTTTAATCCTTCAACATAGTAGACATTGTCAATGTTATGCTTACCATCAAGAGATATTGAACCCTTACCTTCGATTGAACAAGCTTTATTATTTCCAAATTTCACTAAGCCGCCATTGTATTCTTGAAAGTTCAAGAATTTACCTTTGTCTCTTGTCATATGATGTGAGCATCCTTAATCAATGATCCATTTATCTTTTACTTCAACTTTAGTTGCTAGGGCCTATACTACCGGTTGAGTAGCAGGTGTTGGTTGGTCTTCTGTTATAGCAACAAAAACCCATCCATTATCTACCCAATCCTCATGAGAATCATCAGTCACACCTTCATCAGGAATATAACAAGATTTGTCTTTATTCTTCTTAAATTTGTATCATTGATATTCAGGATTAGGCTTGTATGTTCTTCTAGCTTCTTCTCTTACTCTAGCATGTCTATTAGAGCATCTCGAAGCCATATGACCAATCTTATTGCAGTTAAAACATTTAAAGGGTGCTTTACCTTCATACTTACTTCCAACTGGACCTTTAGGCATTTTCCTTGCAAATAGTGCTTCAAGTTCTTCAAGTTCTTCATTTTCTTTCCTACTTTCTTCAAGTTCTCTTGCATAAAAGGCTTTCCAATCAGATTTGTCAAATGATGGAGCAGATGATGTTGATGCTTTAAAGGCCAAATCTGTCTTTATAGTAGCAATAGGACCAAATTCTTCAATTTCAAAAGCTGAAAGTTTCCCAATCAATGTATCCCTAGTTACTGATGTATTAGGCATTGTTTTGAACTCATTTATAGCAGTAACCTTCATTTTGTATGCTGGTGGCAATCCTCTTAAAAATTTTGAAACAATTTCATCCTCACTTAAGGTTCCTCCATAATATTTAATACCCAAAACAATTTCATTTACTCTTTCCATAAAAGCAGAAATCCTTTCATCTTCTTCCATTTTCAGATGTTCATACCTGACTCGGAAGTTTTCAAGTTTTGTAATTTTGACTATGGAATCTCCTTCATTGAGTGTTTCCAAATGATCCCAAATAGCTTTAGCAATAAACCTATCTTATAGTCCCATGATTTTTTGATCTGATAATGACCTCAAAAGTGCTTCTCTTGCTTTGCAATCATTTTCCTCATCTTTTGTCAAGTTAGCTGGACTGGGCTGACTAGGTATAGCAACAATATAACCATTCTTTGTAACTTCCCAGATCTCTTTTCCATTGCAATTCAGATGTGTCTCCATTCTGATCTTCCATATGCTATAGTTGGTTCCATCAAGTTTAGGACTATCCTTCCTCAAATAATTAGTAGACATTGGATCTCCTCAAGTTGTTAAACTTCCACAAAAAAGGACAAAACTCTGATACCAATTGTTAGGTCCTAGAGACAACTGAGAGGGGGGGGTGAATCAGTTGTCTAATAAATTCAAACCAATAACAACTTAACCAACTTAATGCTTAATACCGATAAACCAATAAAGTATGCCAGTAGACAGTTTTAACAATTAATTGTTATACCGGTAAAGATTAATGCATGAAACATAAACACAAAGTCATCCACAACACATAACATGAATATTTGTACGTGGAAACCCTATAAGGGGAAACCCTATAAGTGTACATAAATGAGGTCTACACATGCAGAAAGGCCAATAGCCTAGAGCTCACTACTCAATCACAAAATGGGAGTCACACTGACTACAGTTGGATGGTTAAATCCAATAAGAATGTATTGCACAAAATAGCATCTTCATATGCTAGATTCAATACTGGTGTAATGCTGATATGCTCTCACAAAAACCTAGCTTCACCTTCAAATGATGTCTATGTGTATTGCACTGCTTAATCTCGCATATACCTTCACACAATTCTTTTTCGCATTCCACACTTGATCTTACAAATAAGATCTTACATTTATACCATAACCTAAGACCAATTTTAGTAGGTCAGCTCTACAAGATATTACAATAAAAAACATTTAATAAACAATATAATATCCGATGTAATAACTAATTGAACATGTTGTCTTAATGCATTTACAACAATAATTAATTATCTCCATAGTGTGCCATGCTGATCTGGAAAAGATAAATTTGTCGGTGTAACCCTAGATAACCTTGGACCTATTTGTCAATAATAGCAAATATGCAAATATGAATATACCAATGATTAATTCATTAAGATAAGATGTCCACATGACGTCTTTGATATTACCAAGTGTCTTTGAAGTGTTGATGATCATTATATCCTGTCGATGAACCATATACCAGTAACTATGCAATAGTTACTTTCTTGTCGGTGAATGCTATTGGATCTCCAAAGTGCTAGTGTTTTAGTAGGTGTTGACATCAATGACAAAACCATACCAAAATACCAACAAAGTCTAACAGCAATCTAAATCTGAATCAATTTGAATATCTTTTTGGTATTACCATTTAAAAGTTGTTTTTTCCATCAATGCCAAAGGGGGAGATTGTTGACATTTCAATAGAAGGAGATTGTTGATATTCATTAAAGATATTGAGAAGGTTGTTGAAGATTATTTGATATAACTGAAAAAGGATGATAAATATCTTTATAACATTATTTTTTCATTGATGTCAAGAAATTAATTTTTTGATTCAGTGTGATGTTGCCAAATCTTAAGAAGTATGTTTTAATGAGTATTAAGTGGTTGGTAAGAGACACAAAAAGAATGTGATGAATAAGGGGAGAAGTAAGTTATTCAATGGGCAACTATTACCGAGTTAGACAATGATGAGATCATGATGTTTAGATTGTTTTTATA
This sequence comes from Cryptomeria japonica, assembly GCF_030272615.1. NCBI lineage: Eukaryota > Viridiplantae > Streptophyta > Pinopsida > Cupressales > Cupressaceae > Cryptomeria > Cryptomeria japonica. The sequence goes on along the minus strand of NC_081406.1, from coordinate 286,909,406 downwards.
TCCTATATATGTTGTTGATTGTAAGGTTAATACTATACTATGTCATCGAGCAAAGAACCTAGTCGGTAAACCCTAAGGAACCTAGTCGATAAACCATAAGGTTATCGATATCGGTTAATAAAGGCAGAACGTCTACCGAGTAAAGTTTAGTATTTACTGAGTTGCAACCAAGTTATGACAGATCACATTGGATGGATAAAATAATTATTTAATGAAGGATGCTGATGAGCTGGAGATGTATAAATGATTGGTATTCCATGCATGAAGTTTGTTAAGGATCTATGGCAATGGAAGATCGGCAGGAAGATCTACAACTCAGATTGAACTGCAATAACCTTGTGCAAGTTCCAAGAAAGGAATGCAAGTCCCAAGGCAAGGTAAAACATTTTTAGATCGAAAGATGCATTGAAACTAGTCAAGATTGAAGATCTGATGGCTAAGATTGATCATGGGAAATGTGATCAAGGAGATTTAGTGGTTAGCAAATTGTTTATAAATAAGAAATTATTGATGAACAATGTATATGGGCAAGTGTAAGCATAGGGATGCTACATGGTGATTACCAAGCACATAAGCTTGAAGACCTATTTGAATAATAGAGTAGGGAGCCCAGCAGAGGGACAAGATAAGTCCTATGACTAGATTGTTTTGAGCAAATAAGAATCTACTTTAGCATTTTAGATGTGAAGTTACAGATATATTTTTATTACTCTTATTTTGTAAGTGACAGAAAATCTCTTAACTGAGTGGACTTAACAGTCTTATTTGTAAACCCTCAAGCAAGGTAACATTCTAAATGAGTGTTTGAAATCCTTTGACAAGGTCACTTCTAACAAAGTGAAGATCCTAATAGATTTGAGGGAAATCCCTTAACTAGGTCACATCTAGCAATGTGTTTGTAATCTTTAACAGGATTCTCTTTTAACCTAGCATACTCTAGAAGAGTATATTTCTTAGTGGGTCCGAAATCCCACAGTGGTTTTTCCTTTTATGGAAGATTAAGTTTGTATGATTCACCCCCCCCCCCTCTCATCTTGTTAGCTATTGGCATCAGAACTTTACAAAATTGGACACACTATCCAAATTCATTGCTGAAAATGTCGTAACTATAGATAAGGTGAATGAGGATACCATTAAGGAGAGAGTTGACAAAGAGAAAAATATATTCTCTGACAACACTATACAGAATTGTAACGAACACTTGGATTCATTATTACCGGTACTCAACTCAATAATTTTGGAGTATATGGAGTTGTATAGAGAAGAATGTAAACCTCACTGTTTGATAGAGGACATTCATTAGGAGATCAAAAAGACACAATAGGAGATTCGTGACACAATAGACAATATGATAGGTTCATCTGAACTTATATATGTTTATGAACAAGAAATGGTAGTGTTTGAGGAAAAATTGGAAAGCTTGGAGAAAGAAAAGGCATGAATAAGGATGAAGGCCTAGGAGCTTAAGAGAAAACTTGGTCCAAACTTGGACACTCTTATCACTCAGCGAGCTAAACTAACCAAGGAAAAAATTCTTGAAGAATGATCACCAAAGCAATAGATGCACTATCTCACCAGTATGATCCAGTAGATTGATAAAACTCTACCTAACAGTAGCAGATTTGTGTAGAGTTTGAACCTAGTTTTTGCAGACATTTTTTCAGATAGTAACCAACCAGTCACAGACTTTGAGGTAGAAATTTTTTATTCTTTGATTCTTTTTGACATCCTTTGTCATTGATTTCAAAGGGGGAGTAGTAAGGAGAAAAATATATGCACAAAGAAGATCAAAACATATGCACAGAGGAGATCATTTGCTCAAGGGGAGCGCACTTCTTTTTGGATTGTTCTCACAAGTGTTGCCATCAATGCAAAAGGCAGAGATTTTTGGAATTATACACTCATATGAGAATAGTTAATGTTTTCATTGATGGCAACCAACTGGTATTTTGTCTTTACACATACACTGACAATAGGACCAACATGGGCACCATCTACCAGAACTGAGAGGCACCTTCGCTGGCATCCAGATTACACTGGCAATGAAGCATACTAGCACTCACACCAACATGGGTTAAACTCTTGTTTATTGCATTGTAATGTAATTATCTTTTGTAAGCTGACTTGATATATTTTAAAGACTCATATAACTATGAGATCTCATAAGTCATTTTAGTAATGAATAGATGGAATGCTATGTATGAGAGATAGCAAATATTGTAAGAAGATTATTGTATGAAGTGATATAGTGGACAATGAAGGTTTTTAGTTAAGGTATCTATCTAAGATTAAACTGGTACTGAACCAGGCATTAGAGATGCTATTTTGAGTAGTACATTGTATTAGATTTTAATTATCCATTTTGTAGTGAGTGAGATTCTTTTGAGCAGTGAGCTCTAGGCTATTGGCCTTTCTACATATGCAGGCCCCTATTGTAAGTAGTATTTATTCATTAGCAGGTGAGTAAATATTTTGGGTCACAAATCCCATTGAGGTTTTTCCCACACCAGGTTTCCTCATTAAAATATCTTGTGTTATGGTGTGCATTTATGTTGTCTCTATTATTTCTCTTTACTTCACTATTTCTTGTTTACCGCTACATTGTTTTGGGTTGCAAAGTTATAAATAAGTTTAAATATTCAACTACCTGGTAAGACACTGATTCACTCCCCCCCCTCTCAGTGTATTTTGGAATTTCATTGAATTTAATAATTGGTATCAGAGCCTAGTCCTCTATTTGCAAAATCCTAACAACTTGAGGAAGATTCTGAAACCAGTACTGATGAAGAGTTTGAGAAAACAGTTGGAAGGAGCTCTTGAAAATTTTGATGTAAAAAAATTGAAGAATATCAAACTTGAAGATGATCTGAGGACTTCACAAGAATTCATTAAAGGACTTTAGGAGAACCTGGTTATATCACAAAATAAGAGGAAAGAACTTCATGAGAAAATGCAGAATCGTGATCATGAAAAGGAAACTCTTAGAGATATTGCAGAGAAGCTAAGACAAGAGAACAGTAACATGAGGAATGAAATGAAAGATCTGACAATGAGACTATGGATGGATATTGAAGATAGGAAGAAGAATGAAGAAGACTTGACTAGGAGACTTAACGATGGAGAAAATGAAAATATGAGACTTGGTCATGAAAATGATATGCTAAAGATGGACCTGATTCACATGCAACATGATAAAGAGGAGCTTATGAGACAAGTTGGAATTCTGTAAAATTAAAGGATCACTGCAAATGAGTACAAAGACAAATTCAAGAAAAGTTCCTAAGGGCTTGATGACATGCTGAAAAGATAAAAAACTTGATGGAGATACAATTGCACTTGGATTTGAAGTTGGAGAAAGTTCTGGGACTACAAACAATCAAGATCAAAACAAACTGGTTCGACAACCTAATGCTTATAAATTTAATGAAAAATTTTTTAATTGTAACAAGTTTGGTCATAGAGAAAATCAGTGCAGATTTAGAAATAATCAGAATAACTTATCCACCAGTCAATGTTCCGAATGCAAAAAAGTTTATCATAATTAAGAAAATTGCAGAATGAATGTGAAATGCTATGTTTGTGGTAGATTTGGGTATTTATCTAATTAATGTAGAACATAAACTGGTCAAGGATATGGCAAGGCTATTTAGAGGAATAATGTAACTTGTTATGCATGTAACAAGATTGGACATATTGCAAAACTGTAGAAGCAAGACTATACCAACAAACAATAAAGGATCTAGTGTGAAGGGAAAAGAAAAGGTGAACGAAATAAAGAAAGAGTTTTCAAAATAGTGGATTAAGAAAGGAGATTAGAGAGTTGATGAAACTGTCTTTGCTCCACTAGAACAAAGCAATCCTCCACTGACAGGAGATTCTGCATTTGACTCCTTAGGGGGTATTGCAACAAATTGAAAATCATGCATTCTACCCTTGGTTGATGGTAAGAAGACACATTTCTTCTTCACCAGCAGATATGTTAAATTTTCACTTAACTGGTGAGTATTTAATGTGCTTATTGAAGAATACTTTTGTTATATAACACCGAAAAACCCTCATTTCGACTCACCGGGCATTCAAACATTCAGAGAGCACAAAATTGAACAAGGGCAATCTAAAGGTGAAGCTGCAAAGTTATTTTCAGGCATTCAAATTTAGGATAAGAGGTATTTATCGAAATGGCCACTTCATCTTTTGTACCCGAGTTTATTGCAAAACCTACTATTGTAGAAAATATCAAATGCCCTAGATCCATATTTAAGATTATCCCTGAGATTGCAAAATGAGATGATTTCATCGGAGCTTTTTCAAAAATTCTGAAGGGTGTCACTTTTGTTGAAGACCCAAGAATTTACATCCATTGCAACATAGAAGATCTAGGGACTGAGGGTTTGAAGAGAGTTTAATGATGTCATTACCGATGAGCAAGGTCTAATTAAACCTAAACATAAGATTGTTGAAGATTTAGGTTTTGTAGAAATTCTGAGCATTGCTAAATTTCTGAAGGAGGTAGTTGTAGCGTCGTAAATTGTACGCACTTGCTAGGGTGGTACAATTTCACACCTAGTTTAGCACTCGCCTTGGCGCATTTTGCATTTTGCATTGCATTCCCCCTTTAGCACTTAATTAATTAAGTTAATTAGGTCTAAGGTTCTATTTTATCATCTCCCATATCATAAAGTTGGGCCCTTTTCATTAAAGTGTGCCCCTTTCATTATTCTTCCAATACATCATTTAATCAAAAACCCTAATTAGGTCCTATTTTGAACTTGGGGGCTTGATTTCGGGGGTCAAAACATCTCGAAATCACCTGTAACTTCGGGATTCTCTATAAAATCATCATATCCGATGGCCCTGAAAATTTGGTGAAAAGTTGTCGGGACCATGGCGCCTAGAGAAGACCATGGCGCCCGGAGTGCACATGGTCCCGGACATTTTTTCCGAAATTTTAGGAGCGCAATCCAATCATAAAATAAAGCTTAACCCCAAGAAATTGGCGGGATATTCAATCTCTAGGTTGGCCAAAAGTTGAAATTAAGACCTAGGGTTTCATATATAAGAGCTCTCTTTCTTCATTTGAAAGGAGACAATTTTTGGTTTCAAGGGCCTTCTATGCAGTGAAAGAGAAGATCTTTGAAGACTTCAACAACATTCAACATCCATCTATCAAGCATTCATCAATTTCATTCATCCATTTAGGGCTTTGAAGGCATTGAAGAGCAATAGGGGATCACCGACTGAAGATTGGCTTGTACCCCTCCCTTGGGGTTGGGTATGATTTCATGTTGTTTTCATGTCTTTGCATAAGCCTCATTATATCACTTGTATTCATGCTTTAGATCTCTTTACATCTTTATTTACAACATTTACATTATCATTTGCAAGCAATTAGGGTTTACTTTCTAGGTTGCTCTAGTTTGCTTACTTGCATTTTAGGATCTTGCACACACACAAGGTCTGCACACACACTACTTTTACTATACAACTTGGGGCTATTCGTGGAGGTGTAAATCACCAAAGTGGGGGTTTGACTAAGGCAAAATCCTATATAGCTTCCCACCACACCTTTTCAGATATAAGTGCAGGTTTCAGGATTCGAACGATGCCGCAAGTTGCAGATCTGACGGAAGCAGACAGAGACTGAACTTCACACCAAATTGCAGAGCAAAAGACCAGGACAGGGGCATGGGGCACCCTGGTCCTGCCAGGATAGGGGCAATGGGCACCCTGGTCCCTGGGACAGGGGTGCTAGGCGCCCTGGTCCTTCTGTCAGACAGCAGTTTCAGCATTTTTCTGACAGCTTTTCAGGTTGCAAAACAACAGTTTCAGGTGCAGAATCAAGACAGTGGCGCCTGCGCCCCCGTCCCAAACATTTTCACTCAAATTTTAACACCAAGTACACATTTACATTCTTTTCTTGTCCTTGTGTTTACAGCTTTCCATTGTTTAAGTTCAATTCTGCAATCTTGTTATTAGTTCATACTTGCACTTTGGGGTTAGGGATTGAACTTGCATCATTCTATCTATCATTTGCAACAAAGGAATAGAAATCCTAATAGGTAGCCCGTGGCTCTCTCTTCCACAAAAATAAGTAGCCAATTGTGTGATACCTCTAGGCTCTTTCATATTCCACAAGTGTGTAATTGAAAGTGAGATTAGGGCATGTTTGCTTAGTGTCACTTTTTCCCCCACACATTTTGGTGAACCCGACGTGAATTCCAATCTTCTCTAATTCTGATTTATGTTTTCAAATTTGAGTGTTTATGTTATTTCAAAATCAAATTTGTATTTACAAGTTTTAATTTCTTGCAAGATTCAAAAATTTAGAGGAAATTTTTGCTAATTTTTCAATTCAAAGTTGAACTTGTGGATAGCTTAATTGGGATCAATAATTTCAAATCTGATTTAGGAACTCATTTGAATCATAAATTTCATTTTCTACATTCTATGTGCTTGCATTGGTTAAAATTAAACATTTCCTTCTATTTTGCATGTCTTATCATTTGAAAGAGGAAAATTATTGTCATGATGCATTCATTTCATAGATGTGATAATGGGTTAGCTTCCCTTGTTTCAATTTTTCCTTCTCCTAAAGAACCTCCCCCCATCTATAACAACATTTTAGTGCTTAAAAGAGTTGCTACCAATCCCTTTGAGACTCTCCCATGCTCTAAGGATGAAGACTTTAAGAGTGATCTTGACAATTCTCCTAAAATGTGCCCTTCCTATTTAGCTATCCTAGAGGAAGAGAATGATATCATAAACATTTTTCTTGATGTTACTTCACCTTCCCTACATGATGCCTCTCTAAGTGAAAAGGTATTGATTGACATTGACTTATTTTCTCCTAAAGTTGGTCCTTCCAATGGGGGCATGTTAGTGCAACAAGAGGTTATGAACACTTCTTTCAAAGATCTCCTTCCTAAGCATGAATCTTTGGAGAAATATGTTCATGTTCCTCCTAAAAACCACTCCCTTCATGAGGATCCTTTTGTGCAAGAAGATGACATTATCCCTACATTTCCTAGTGATGGCATTTCCTTTTCCAACAAAATTCCCACTAGAGATGATGAATTAATGATAAATGCTTACCCTTCTCCTAAAGTTTGTCCTACCCATAAACATCCCTTAGAGAAAGAAGATGATATAATAAGCAATTTCCTTAATTCTCTCTCCCCTAAATATCATAGTGAACATATTTTGAGGAAAAAGGATGAGTTTAACACATCTATTGATGCTCTCCCTCCTAAGGATGAGGAATTAATAAACAATGTTATCTCCTCTCCCGAAATTGACAATACTTCAAACATTCCTTTCAACAACTTCACTATTTGGGATGAACCATTAGAAGAAGGTGTAGATTATTCTCTTCCCCATGAGAGAACCCTAGCCAAAGGGGATGAAATCAAGATTGAAAACTCCCTTGATAGTTTCTCACCTTCCTTGAATCTCAATTATTCTCCCTCTAAAAATAAAGCATCTCCCTCTCCTCAACTTGGTTCTACTCATAAGGAAACCCTAGTTCAAGGCAAGATGGTTAACATCTCTTTCAAAGATCTCCCTCTCAAAAGTGAGACTTTAGAGAGTAATGTTGATCCTTCTCCTAGAGAGTTTATTCCCCATGTAGATCCTTTGATGATAGAGGATGATATGACCTTTCCTAGTATTACTCTGCCTACTAGAACATCAATGCCTACCCCTTGTCTCTCTCCTAAAATTGATTTAATCCGTGATGAGATTTTAGTGCAAGAGAAGACTATCAACAATTCTTCCAACACTTTTGTTCATTCCTCTAAACCATCCTCAATTAATTTGATACATGTGAATGAAACACCTAACAAACCTCTCTTCACTGTCCAAGGTGCTTGTCCTTATCAAAATTCTCAACCTTTAAATAAGCCTATCTTAGTGGTTCAAGGTCGTTATGCTAATGATTCTTTTTACACTCCTAAGAAACCTATTATTACTGTGCAAGGAGGTTATTCTACTAAGAGCCCTTATGAGTATGCTAAGCAACTGACTAGAGAGAGTTATCATGCAGTTGCCCATGCTTATAATACTAGAAATAATAGGCAGCCTAATCTTCCTCCTGTTACTCCAGTGTCTCTTCCTCCTTCCCAACCTATTCTTCCTCAAGCTCCTCGTATTTCACAATTGCTTAGTAAGGACTATGATCTCATAGAACAACTGAAAGCTACCCCTGCTAAGATATCCCTTTGGGATTTGATCCAAACTTCTTCTGCTCATCATGGAATGTTACAAGATGCCTTGAAAGATTTGAATGTTCCTCCACCTAATACATCTAGTAATATAGTGTCTTTGGTTAACTCTATGATGAGTCCTAAAGCTCAAATTGTGTTTACTCAAGATGAGTTGCCTACTAGTGAAATTCAACATCAATATGAGCCCTTGATGATTGTGGTTATCATAAATGACACTGCTATAAGACGAACACTGGTAGATAATGGTTCTGGCCTTAATGTGTGTAGCATTAATCTATTACATAAGATGAATGTGGATACATCCCTTATTGAGCCTGACTCTCATCCCATTCGAGGCTTTGATAATGTGGCTAAGTCTTCATTAGGTATTATCACCTTACCCATCATAGTGGGACCTGTTACTTTGCCTACTCCTATCCATGTTATGTCGGGAAATCTAACATACAACTTGTTATTAGGGAGACCTTGGATTCACAGTATGCAAGCTATCCCCTCTACATTGCATAGACAAGTTAAATTTATTTATAATAATAAGACATATACCTTGATAGGTGATACTAATTTTCAAGCTTGTTTGCAAACATCTACTTCCAAAGGGAGTTCTTCTAATCCTTCCTCTTCTAGTGATGACTCGTTAAACAAGATACCTATGGATGAATCATCAGCCTCTGATAATCAAAATTCTTTGGATGAGTCTGAAGTTCCTGAAGAAGATTCTTCTCAACTTGAATCTACCCATGAAAAGGCTTTTGATCCTGAGAAGGTTCTCGCAGAAGATGATTGGGGATCTCTTGATTTTAATCCCACCTTTGTAGGTGAGTATAGGGTTCCTCCTAGAGAGCTTAAAGTTAAAAAGAAGGAAGAAACTAGAGATCAATTAGTCTTACCTGAACCTATGAGCAATAATTTTGTGGCCACTTCTCAAACTTCTTCTCCTCACACCTCTAATTCTGAAGAATTTTATTCTTTGTCTTATGAAAAACCACCTTCTCTTTCTGAAATGGCTAATTGTTATGGTCATGGTTTTCACATTTTGGATAAGAGTGGCTATAGTGGAAATGGTTGTGGCGCAAATGAACAAGGAATTAAAGTTCCTTTAGAACATAACATGCATCAATATTCATTTGGACTTGGATATAATCTTTCTAAGCCCACCAAAGCATCTAAAAGACCATCTCTGAATGTGAATGCTATATTTAGTAGTGATGATGATCTCACTTCAACTAAATCATCTTCTACTTCTATCAACTCTCATTCCCCTCATAAGGAAATCTTGGCGATGAACAAATCTCTTTATGACTCCCCTCAAATTTCTAAATCCACTTATGAATCTTTATCTCCTATTCATCACAAAGTCCTTTCCTCTAGGGATAAGGCTCTAATAAATTACACTCATCTTTCTTCTAAGATTTCTCGTAACTTTCCTTCTTCAATTTTTATCATTTTATACATGTTTTTGATCTCACTTATAGTTGAGCATTCAGCATGTCATATTCAAATACCTCATTCAATCTATCATGTCTTTAAATAACATTAATGGCTATTATGTTGCTCATCATTATGTGACATTGGTAGCTCATTTACTGGGGGCTCATTGTCATTCATGATGGTACAATTTCAAGTGCAATCATATTTTTGAAGAAACATAATAGCCTAATTTTTCTATGTTATCTCTTGTTCCTATGGGGTAATAGTGTGGACATATTGATCACCTTTTCTTTAGAATCCTCTTTTTTCCTAGATATGGGAGAAGATGTGTATTGTCTTTCTTATCCTACCCACTTCTTATGAGGAGCATTTTACATACACTAATGTCTTGCTTGCATGAACTCATATGAGTATGTAGTACATTTTGCTTATGTCTAAATCTCTCCCTAGAAGATTGTGTAAGTCCTTCTCATTGTCCTTTTCCTTGGGAGGCAATGATCTTTCCTTATTTTTATCTAAGGATCCACTTTTTCCTATTTCGTGGATGGTGAGAACTTTATTACTTGATGTTATTCCTTGTATGCATTTGTTGTTGTTTGTTCAAGGATTCTCTCTTACAAGAGGTGTAAGTCCTTGACTACAACCTCTTTTGCACTTGGTAAATTACATCCATAATGAATTCACTCTCCCAATTGGGTAAAAAAGAGCATCATCCTTCATTAAGAATCACTTTCACCTCGCAAAAGAAGGAAGTATTGCATTCTTATTCTCTTCTTAGACAATTCCCCTCGGGGATAGGTATCTCTTCTCCTCTAAGGATCTCCTTTACACATACTACAAGATATCCCTTTTCAACTATCTTATGCTTGCTTAAAGAGTGCAAAAACTCCCTTGCTTGGATCTATGACATTGTTGCACTTTTGGGGTATCTTCTTTTGTGATGAAGGTAGGTATCCTTGTTCTACTTTACTTATGACATAAACATTACACTTTTTGAGCAATGGGTCATTCTCGGAACCAGAGCACAGACTCTTAGATCGAGATGTCTCCATTTTTCTTTTATGCAAGGTGATTATTCTCGGAACCAGAGCACAGACTCTTAGAGCGAGATGTCACGCTTTTGTACTATACATATACAGGTTGTTGAATACTCGGGCATAGACTCCTATGAGGTGCTTCTAACCTCCCTTACACACACATGCATGAGGTTGAGTGGAACTAGCGGCATAAGGCTAGACTTTCTCACTCTCCTCCCTTACATGGATCACCTAGACAGACTCTAGGGGCTAGTTTTCCATGTCCTTTGTCCCATGGATCACCTAGACAAGATCTAGGGGTGAGAAGTCCATGTTTTCTCTCTCACTATTCTTCTCATGGATCACCAATGTGTGTATTCATGCTTTTTTCCTTTCTTTTCTTCTCTTTGCATTTTGTTTCCATTCACATCCTTCATCTTGTGTTAGAGAACTCTCAAATCCTCACACTCTTTGTTGTGTTGGAATTGAGATTTAGTCCTCCTTCTTACCAAATGATTCTCCATTAGTTTTTTATCTCATATCAAATCTTCTTGTGAGCATTTGTCATCAATATTCTTTAACAATTCGAAGTGGTAAACATGATACCCTGTTTCAACTCACTAAAATTAGTAAGCCGAAACAGGGGGGGGCATATAGCTACCCTCAAATTTTCATCACCTTCCTTAGTAAGCATTAGGTGATTTTGTGATCTAACGTGTGTTTTGTAGGCTGCGGTTCCTAACTGTGTACTGCAGATACCGCTGGGGGCTTCGTTCGATAGACTTATGGATATATCCTTTTTCAAATAATGTTTACTTTTCTGTACTTTAGCCTACATATGCATGTAGTGTTCATATGACTGCTAAAGTGGGGGCTAAATGTAGCATCGTAAATTGTACGATCTTGCTAGGGTGGTACAATTTCACACCTAGTTTAGCACCCGCCTTGGCGCATTTTGCATTTTGCATTGCATTCCCCCTTTAGCACTTAATTAATTAAATTAATTAGGTCTAAGGTTCTATTTTATCATCTCCCATATCATAAAGTTGGGCCCTTTTCATTAAAGTGTGCCCCTTTCATTTTATTCTTCCAATACATCATTTAATCAAAAACCCTAATTAGGTCCTATTTTGAACTTGGGGGCTTGATTTCGGGGGTCAAAACATCTCGAAATCACCTGTAACTTCGGGATTCTCTCTAAAATCATCATATCTGATGGCCCTGAAAATTTGGTGAAAAGTTGTCAGGACCATGGCGCCCGGAGAGGACCATGGCGCCCGGAGTGCACATGGTCCCGGACATTTTTCCCAAAATTTTAGGAGCGCAATCCAATCATAAAATAAAGCTTAACCCCAAGAAATTGGTGGGATATTCAATCTCTAGGTTGGCCAAAAGTTGAAATTAAGACCTAGGGTTTCATATATAAGAGCTCTCTTTCTTCATTTGAAAGGAGATGATTTTTGGTTTCAAGGGCCTTCTATGCAGTGAAAGAGCAGATCTTTGAAGACTTCAACAACATTCAACATCCATCTATCAAGAATTCATCAATTTCATTCATCCATTTAGGGCTTTGAAGGCATTGAAGAGCAATAGGGGATCACCGACTGAAGATTGGCTTGTATCCCTCCCTTGGGGTTGGATATGATTTCATGTTGTTTTCATGTCTTTGCATAAGCCTCATTATATCACTTGTATTCATGCTTTAGATCTCTTTACATCTTGATTTAGAACATTTACATTATCATTTGCAAGCAATTAGGGTTTACTTTCTAGGTTGCTCTAGTTTGCTTACTTGCATTTTAGGATCTTGCACACACACAAGGTCTGCACACACACTACTTTTACTATACAACTTGGCTATTCGTGGAGGTGGAAATCACCAAAGCGGGGGTTTGACTAAGGCAAAACCCTATATAGCTGCCCACCACACCTTTTCAGATATAAGTGCAAGTTCCGGGCTTCGGACGACGCCGCAAGTTGCAGATCCGACGGAAGCAGACGGAGACTAAACTTCACACCAAATTGCAGAGCAAAAGACCAGGATAGGGGCATGGGGCACCCTGGTCCTACCAGGACAGGGGCGTTGGGCACCCTGGTCCCTAGGACAGGGGCGTTGGGCGCCCTGGTCCTTCTGTCAGACAGCAGTTTCAGCATTTTTCTGACAGCTTTTCAGGTTGCAAAACAACAATTTCAGTTGCAGAATCAGGACAGTGGTGCCCGCGCCCCCGTCCTGAACATTTTCACTCAGATTTTAACACCAGGTATGCATTTACATTCTTGTCTTGTCCTTGTGTTTACAGCTTTCCATTGTTTAAGTTCAATTCTGCAATCTTGTTATTAGTTCATACTTGCACTTTGGGGTTAGGGATTGAACTTGCATCATTCTATCTATCATTTGCAACAAAGGAATAGAAATCCTAATAGGTAGCCCGTGGCTCTCTCTTCCACAAAAAGAAGTAGCCAATTGTGTGATACCTCTAGGCTCTTTCGTATTCCACAAGTGTGTGATTGAAAGTGAGATTAGGGCATGTTTTCTTAGTGTCACTTTTTCCCCCACACAGTAGTATGCCTTGTGTTGAGCAAAGTGCATGGAGAATTCATGTGGCTAGAATCACTTTGCAAGATAACCAAGGAAACAATTAACATAGTTACTGGTTTACCCTCCACTGGTAGTAGGCCTGATAAAACCAAGAAAATAACTAACAAGGGTGTGATGAGATTAACTAGAGCTACATCTGACAACATATCACTTAGATTCAACGATGTTAAAGATATAAATGTTAGATATGTGAGTATGATACATAGATATAGAGCAACACATGCAAATAGACTGAATTCGATTTCTAGCCTTTGCATTCAGAGTGCATATGAGATGGTAAACAATAACACCAAAATTGATGTGTGTGAATGGCTTAAAGATGAATTGGTTGACAATTTGAAGAAGATTAAGGGAGATAAGAAAGATACTTTTCATTTTGGGAACCTACTAGTCTGTTTAATGGTATATTTTACCAAAGAGATACCTGACATAGGTCACAAGGATTTTGGTTATGACATCCTGGTAGGAAATCAAATTTTGGAAGATTTCACCAGTATGGGCCCTAACCGTGACAAGATCATTGTTGATTACTTTAAGATCTTTCAAACTAAGATGAGAGCTAGAGAAACTTTACTGCAGAGCATAGTTGATAAGTATAATAAACAAATCTGTTTTATTATTAAATGAGATGAGACTTGGATGGAAGTAGTAATCCCTATAACTATTTGAGTTACTAAGATGGGTTATGAGGTAGATCTTCCTATTGTTGAAACTTATGCTAAAACACTACTTGAAGCACCTAGGGAACCATCTGAAGAGATCTTTGGAAGTGTTGAAACCATTGCAAATAAAGTGTCTATGTAGTAAGAAAGGAAGAAAAGAGAAAATTTTATCAGAGATGCATCTAAGATGGCCAATGTAATTAAGAAAAATATCATGAATATCAGTGGTATATCAGCTATTGAGCTTGAAGGACTACAACTCAAAGCACATGTTTCACCAGTTGTCACTTCTTCTTATACTGATAGTGGGAAGGCAGTTGAGTTTAAAAGAGTGGAAAAGAAAAGGAAAACCCCACCAGTGCCTTCTCCTTCTCCTAAGAGAACTAGAACACTAAGGAAAAAGAAATAGGTAGTTAGGGACCCTAAGAAGAAACTCACACCATAGAAGAAACAAACACCGACTACCCCTATGCTGGATGATCTAGTAAATCAAATAACACAAGAAGGAAATTTGGTTAATGTAAATAAATGGCATCATTCTTTTAAAGATTCTAATAGAAAAACTATTGAAGAAAGCATTATGTTACATTTGGATATTTATAAGAGAGTTTTGATTGAAGTTATAGATGATTTACCAAATGATTTATACATGAGATTAGAAGCTAAAAGACTATCTGTAATGGAACTGGATAATAAATTGAAATTTGAGGCACTTTTTGCAATACATTCTATAAATAGTAAAGCAGAAGCTAATGAATTGATATTTGAGGCTAACCAGTCCGCATTTATCAATGGGCACCAACAAGTAAGCCTGATGGCTGGAAGGGTTAAGGAAATTGAAGATGAGATTGCAGATAGCTGGGACATATTTTTTGTTGAGAAGAAAAAGCAAGAGGAAAGATCAGACTGAAAGTGGACTAGACATTCAAGGTATATCAGAAAGATTAGGACAAGGTAAAAGATAAAGTTGGTGGTGTTCCTGCTATAAAGATTAATGATAATCTTCCTCGTCCACCTCAAGATAACCCACTAGTAAACACAGCTAATCCACTGGATATGGAAATTAATGAGGTAACTCATGATCATACTAACCCAAAGTCTGAAATACTTTTCACCATGAATATGGATACATAGGATATAAACATTGTTGTGGATAAGGAGACTGTAGAGGCTAAGGCAGATGATATTAAGCACAATGAGATCTCTGAAATACTGACACACACTGTTGACTCTTAGAAGACTAGGATACCGACACAAGTTGAGCAACTGGAGACTAAGAAACCAACATAGGATAAGATAACTAACATAGAGCAACTAGAATCAGAGAAACCGATAGTTGAAGAGGTACTTGTACACACTAACAAACCATCAAAAGTAGAGGTACAAACACAGACAAAAAAACCAAAAGAAAATATAAATAAAGAGGAACAATTTTTTGGAAATAAGGAGGAATTAATAAAGGTAGTTGGACAAGCATCTGTTGAGAAGAAATCCATAGAAAAACCAAGAACATCAACAGGAGAATTCAGACCGACTAACATAATAGATGTTCTATTTAATTCTATCAAGAGGATAACATATTGCAATGCCTTAGCATTTAAGGCATTTGATAACATAATACCTATCTTAAAGATGATTACACCTACCTGTAAGATAGTTCACATTAATGATTCTATAGGTAAATTAGACACATTGTCCAAATTCATTTCTGAAAATGTCATAACTATAGATAAGGTGAATGAGGATACCATTAAGGAGAGAGTTGCCAAAGAGAAAAATACATTCTTTGAGAACACTATAAAGAATTGTATCAAGCACTTGGATTCATTATTATTGGTACTCGACTCTACAATTTTGGAGTATAAGGAGTTGTATAGAGAAGCATGTAAACCTTACTGTTTGAAAAAGGACATTGATGAGGAGATCAAAAAGACACAACAGGAGATTGATGACACAACAAACAATATGATAGGTTCACCTAAAATTATATAATTGGAAACCTTGGAGAAAGAAAAGGAAAGAATAAGGCTAAAGGCCTCGGAGCTAAAGAGCAAACTTGGTCCAAAACTAGACACTCTTATCACTCAGCGAGCTGAACTAACCAAGGAAACAATTCCTGGAGAATGATCACCGGAGTAGTAGATGCACTATCTCACCAGTATGATCTAGTAGAATGATAAAACTCTATCTAACAGTAACATTTTTATGCAGAGTTTGAACGTAATTTAGGCGGACATTTTTCAAATAGTAACCAACCGGTTATAGACTTTGAGGTAGAAGTTTTGTATTCTTTGATTCTTTTTTACATCCTTTGTCATTAATGTCAAAGGGGGACTAGTAAGGAGAAAAATAGATGCACAAAGGAGATGAAAATATATGCATAGAGGAGGTCACTTGCTCAGGGGGAGCACACTTCTTTTTGGATAGCCGTTTTGGATTTTTCTCATGAGTGTTACCATTAATGCCAAAGGGGGAGATTGTTGGAATTATACACTCATATGAGAATAGTTGATGTTTTCATTGATGAAAACCAACTAGTATTTAGTCTTTAAACATACACCGATAAGATCAACATCGACACCATCTATCAGCACTGACAGGAACCTTCACTAGCATCTAGATTACACTAACAACAAAGCATACTGGCACTCAGGCTGACATGGGACAAACTCTTGTTTATTGTATTGCAATGTAATTATCTTTGGTAAGCCAAATTGATATATTGTAAAGACTCATATAAGTATGAGATCTCATAAGTCATTTTTTATAATGAATAGATGGAATGATATGTATGAGAGATAACGAATATTGTAAGAAGATTATTATATGAAGTGATATAGTGGAAAGAGAAGGTTTTTGGTTAAGGTATCTATATGAGCTTAAACTAGTACTGAACCAGGCATTGGAGATGCTATTTTGAGTAGTACATTGTATTAGATTTTAATTATCCATTTTGTAGTTAGTGAGACTCTTTTGAGCAGTGAGCTCTAGGCTATTGGCCTTCCTACATGTGCAGGCCCCTATTGTAAGTAGTATTTATTCATTGGCCAATGAGTAAATATTGTGGGTCACAAATCCCACCAATTTTTTTCCCACACCAGGTTTTCTTGTTAAAATATATTGTGTTATGGTGTGCATTTGTGTTGTCTCTATTATTTCTCTTTACTGCACTATTTCTTGTTTACCGATACATTGTTTTGGGTTGCAAAGTTATAAATAAGTTTAAATATTCAACTAACCTGTAAGACACTGATTCAACCCCTTCTCTTAGTATCTTTGGGACTATCATTGAATATAACACTAAGTAGTACCACCACTCATTAGTGTCAGAAATAATATCTCTGATAATGCATGTGGGACTGATGACAAAACTGCATCAATCAAGTCTCTGTCAGAGAGGCAGAAACCCCTAACCTATCTCTCAAATACTCAAATGATTCGTTAGATAGTGGTTTAGTGAATATGCTTGTAAGTTGCTCTTTAGTATTCACATAAACCAATTTGACTTCCTTTTCTTCTACCTTGTCCTTCAAAAAGTTGCACTTTATTGATATATGCTTAGTCTTAGAGTGAAAAACCGGATTTCTAGATATGTTAATAGTTGCAGAGTTATCAAAGTAGATAACTACCAATTCACTACAATTTACCCTGATATCCTTCAACATTTTATTCATCTACAAGACTTGAGTGCAATTATTTGTTGCTACAACATGCTCAGCTTCTGCAGTAGATAAAGAAATTCATGATTTTTTTTTTTTGATCCATGAAACCAGTTTCTTTCCAAGAAAGAAAGCTCCACCAAAAGTTCTCTTCCTGTCATCAGTATCTCCTACCCAGTCTGAGTCAATATATGCACATAAAGTGAAATCATCATATTTAGAATACCATAAACCATATTTTATTGTTCCTTGCAAATACCGGAATATCCTCTTTATTGCACATTCATGATTTTCTTTAGGATTACTTTGGTACCTTGAAACAATACTTACTACATTCATAATATTAGGTCTAGTCCAAGTTAGATATAATAGACCACCAATCATATACTTATACCTTGTTGGATTTACCAGTGTAGAAGTATCCTCGATAGAAAATTTCTCACTTGTCACCATAAGAGTACTTACCCATTTGGAATTATCCATGTACAAAACATCTTCAAAAATTCCCTCAGATACTTAGTTTCATAGATAAAAATGTCTTTGTCCATTTCAGTAATCTGCAAACCTAAGAATTTTTTTATCTTGCCAATCATGGAAATTTCAAATTCATTCTTCATGTTACCAAATTCCATGCACAATTTATCTTCTCCTCCAAAAATGATATCATCAACAAATACTTCAATAATTAGAATATCATTATCAGTGATCTTATAGTATAAATTACTATCAACACTACCTTTAGTAAAACCAAACTTCAAAAGATATTTATCCAACCTTGCATACTAAGCTCTAGAAACCTGTTTTAAACCATATAAAGCTTTCTTCAATCTAGAAACCATATCGTTATCATATGTCAATGAGAATCCATCAAGATGCTCAATGTATACTTCTTCCTCAAGCTAACCATTCAAAAATGCACATTTAACATCCATTTGATAAACCTTATAGGTCTTATAAGCTGCATAGGAAAAAAATAGTATAACAACTTTGATTCTAGCTACAGGTCCAACTATTTCACCATAATCAAATCCTTCCATTTGAGAATATTGTTTACAAATCAATCTAGTCTTGTTTCTTAAAACTTGACCATCCTCATTAAGTTTATTTCTACAAACCCATTTAGTCCCAATAACATTTTTATTTTTAGGTCATGGAACTAAAGATCAACTTTCATTCTTCTCTATCTAGTCTAATTCATCTTCCATAACCTTAAATCAATGTTTATCCTTACAAGCTTCAATAACACTTGCAGGTTCAACTTGAGAAATAAGACACACCTCTTCATTTGCCAATTTTATTCTTGTCATAACTCCCTTGTTCCTATCTCCAATAATTTGATCTTCAAAATGATTTAATCTTACATACCTTTGTGTCTTTTGAACTTCAGGTTCACCGCTCTGATCATTAGTCACAATTGAATTTCTTGATTGTGTAGGTGTAACTATCTTAGCTTCATATAGTGATTGAGGTATTGCTAGTTTAGTTATGATCATTTCCACTCCTAGTTCCCTGTTGTATGATATGTAATAATTTATGTACTATTCATCCACTCTCACATTATCACTCTCAACAATTTTCTGCAATCTTTTGTTATAACATCTATATGCTTTTCTCTGAATTAAATAACCAAGAAATATCCCTTCATCACATCTAGGATCGAACTTTCTAATTGAATCATCTCTTTTGATATAGCATTTACTTCCAAAAATTCTTTAATATTTAATACTAGGTGTATGTCGAAACCATATTTCATAAGGGGTCTTACCGGTTTCACCTTTGATGTGAACTCTATTGAATGTGTAGAGTGCTATACTCACTGCTTCTCTCCAGTGGATATGGGGTAATTTGGCTTGCATCATCATAGATATTTCTACATCCAAAATGGTTCTGTTATTTCTTTCCACTACTCCATTTTGCTGAGGATTCCTAAGTGCAGATAGTTGTCTCCTGATTCCATTTGTCCCATAATAACTGTTGAATTCATGAGAAGTGAACTCACAGCCATGATTTTCTCTTAGACATTTGATTTTCAATCTAGTTTTAGTTTCAACCTTCGCTTTAAAGATCTTGAATTTCTCAAAAGCTTCAGACTTCTCCCTTAAAAAAGTCACCCACGTCATTCTATAATAGTCATCAATAATCACCATGAAATACCTATCACCTTAAAAGCTTCTAGTCCTTGTTGAACCACATAAGTCAATGTGAATCAAATCAAGTACATCATTAGATTTATCATTTATGCTCTTAAAAGAACTTCTAACTTTCTTACCCAATTGACATTCCTTACATACTGGATTACGAGGCTTCATAATCTTAGGTACATCTCTAAGTGCCTTCGTTGAACTTATCTTAAAAATACAATCAAAATTAACATGACACAACTTCTTATGCCATAACCAAATCTCATCAATATGAGAAATTAAGCATGTCTTATTACCAGTGTTCAAGTGGAAGATATTACTTCCCGTCTGAATACCAGTTGCATTTTCCAAACCAATCTTGTTAATGATTTTGCACTCTCTATCTTTAAACTAAAGTTGGAAACCCTTATCAAACAGTTGACCAATACTCAAAAGATTGTGTTTAAAACCTTCTACATAATAGACATTATCATTATTATTCTTACCATCCAAAGAAATAATGCCTCTACCTTTGATCGTACATACCTGGTCATCTCCAAATTTGACTTGAACATCATTGTATTATTGTAGGGACAAAAAATTTCCTTTATCTCCAGTCATATGATGTGAGCATCCACTATCAATTACCCATTCATCCTTATCTTCAACTTTTTCTGCTAGGGCCTTTGCATCATTCTTGATATCTAGTTCTGATTCATCTTCCTTCAAAGCATAGAACACTCATTCTTTTCCATTGCTGGATCCACTAGCAGAGTCTTCTGCCGGTTCAACCCCAATGTCATTAGTTACTCCTTCCTCATCTACTATGTAGAATTATTTATTTTTCTTGAATCTATATTTATTCTAGTTAGGCTTAAAATATTTCTTAACTCTTTCATCAAACCTTACATTACTTTTAGGACATCTAGATGCAAAATGACCAATCTTATTACATGCAAAATATTTAAAATGTGTTTTTCCTTCATACCTACTTCCAGTCAATCCTTTAGGTACTCTTCTAGCAAATAAGGCTTCAAGTTGCTCAAGTTCTTCATCTTCTTTCCCCACGTCTTCCAATTCCTTTGCATTTAGAAATCTACAATCACTTTTTCTAGTAGATGATGATGATGAATGAAATGAAGGTTCAGACTTTACAGCTCCAGAAGATCCAAATTCTTCAAGCTCAAAAGCAGATAATTTCCAAATCAGAATGTCTCTTTTAACTGAAGTGTTTGTCATTGTTCTCAACTCATTAATTGCAGTTACCTTCATCTTATAAGCCAGTGGGAGGGCTCTCAAGACTTTGGAAACTATTTCATCCTCACTTAGAAATCCCCGACAACATTGAATTCCCATAACAATCTCATTTACTCTTTTCATAAATACAACAATTCTCTCATTATCTTCCACTTTCAAGTTTTCATATCTTACCCGGTAACCATCAAGTTTATAAATTTTGATAGTAGGGTCACCATCATTTAGACTTTGCAATTTGTCCACATGACCTTTGTCAATGATTTATTAGTCAATTCTATGATCTACTAATCAGTAAGTGCACACAAGAGGGATTCTCTAGCTCTGCAATAATGTTTAGTATTTTTATCCAAGTTTGCAAGAGCAGGGTTGCCAGATGCCAGATCATAAGGTGTGTATCCTTTCTCAGTGATCTCCTAAATATCCTTTCCAAGACATCTAAGATGAGTCTCTATTCAGATTTTCCATATCCCATACTTTATTCCATAAAGCTTAAGGATTTCTCTTCTGAAAAATAGTTATCAATGGATAAGAGATGTTAATTGCCATAGGATCTACCTCAAGCCATTAATCTTTTGCAAAAGAGGACCAAAGCTCTGATACCAATTGTTAGGATAACCAGTGAACAATTGAGAGGGGGAGGGGGTGAATGAGTTATTAACAAATTATAACTTTTAATCCACAATACAACCTTAAACAAATCAAGTATCGGTAAAGCACATACAGATGCCGGTAGGAACATATATGAGTAAACAATACAATTTAATAATTAGCCAGATAATCAATGAAAAGAAAACATACCACATAACACCATGATTTGTACATGGAAAACCCAAAAAGGGAAAAACCACGGTGGGAATCCTGCCCACAGTCAGATGATACTTCTACAAAAAGTATGTGATACAATGAGGGGCATGCACATGTAGGAAGGCACACTGGCTAGATCATACTACTCATTATAAAAGAGTCACTGAGTAGAGAGGTTGAAACCACCTCAAGATAAATGGACAACAATGCAATAAAGTGAACTGCTAGAGATAGCATCTACCATGCCTGATCGTAGTCTCAGTTAAGCTCAATACCAGAGGACTAAATCCTCTTTTGAATCCAATATGATCACCAATGATCAACCAACTCCTCTTCTTGAATGATATTACAATATTCTCACATTACATTCCTTGACCATGACCCTTTATAACCATGATACACTAAAAATATTTTCTACCTCTTATTTATATAAACCCTAAGGCTTGAACCAATTAGGTTCACCACCTAAAAGATATTACAATAAGATCATTGCATAATTCCTTATTACAATGATATGTCATGTCAGCTTAAGATCAAAATAACAATAATCAATCCATAGATCCTCTTGAAACATACTGATAACATGTAGAGTTCACGTTAACATGATACCGATCCATAACCTAGATAGGTACCAGACCTATTCTGGGTCCAGCATGCAAAAGAAATATCGTTAAGCAGCTGAAGCATGATCAAAGAACATCTTTAGCATCTTGAAATCCATCTACAAGCCGCACCAACACCACTTATGCATCCTATCATGATTCCTAAGTAAAAGCTCTACCGATAGAGCCTTAAACCAATGTCGGTAAGGGTTTACCAAAGTGTATGATAGCATCCTATTACCAAACCTATACCAACTAACTGAAACATGCTCATGGAGCATATAACACATGAAATTAACACATTCCACTCATCCAAATATGTCGAAAGTGTCCAACAAATAGTCTCTTCTGCCTGTAACATTAGATCTTCTACCGATAACCAATCATATCATCTTGTCTTGACATCAATGAAAAAACATCAATGGAACATATAATCAATTCATCCAATAATGCCAATAGTTTATGCTTAATTGGTTTAACTGCTATTCCAAGCTTAATGTTTTGGGTTCTGGTATTAAAGTTTCAATTGCTAATGGTTATGGTAATCTGTGACAACTAATTCACCCCACCCCCCCTCTCAGTTAACTTATGGGTATTTGAAATGTCAAACAAATTCATGTATACTTACATGAACACTCATCAAGCGAGCACTTTCGCTTCTTCTGCCTTGGTCACAAAGACAAATGACATGAAATTTTTTCTTCTAACTTTTTCAAATGAAATCATTAACCTCAAGAGGTAGCAGGCTCCGAATAAAACCCCTTTCCAAAATTATCAAAGTCAGAGACCTCCTTACCAGCCAAATCAATATCAGGGTGGTACAAGAGCTAACCAAGGACAACTTAACAACTAGCTTGTCCCTATGTTGAACCCTCTACAATCCATCTCCCCTAGCCATAAGAAAGAGTTGGTTGTTGGCAAAAATAACCTAGCAGATGCTACCAACTCCCGATGCTTTCCTTGCAATGATGCTCACATGCCAAGGAATTGTCCAAGAGGAAATCTACAATAGGAAGTTTTAGAGTAGAGAAGACAAGGAATGGACCCAGATGATATAGTATATACTTCTCTGAGTATGGATCATGCCTCACTGATTTCTCAAATGCAGAGTATGTTGATTGAACAAGTGGCACAGATTTCTCCAAATCATCCTCTCTTTTCATTGATGGAAGAGGAGGATACTATTATCACAAAGAAAACTTCCACTTCATGAAATAGGTGTAGTCTGACTATAACCTCCTATCTAAGAACCAGTTTATAGGAGAACCCATGATTCAATAGCCAAGAGAAAATATAAAAAAGCTTGTGGAACAAGCACCTATGGTTTTTTATCCTCAAAAGCTGAAAGGTTTTATACCTTGTAAGGCTGAAGAACCCAAGGCTTCCATTCCCACCATTCTTGATATAGTGGATCAATTGAAGAAGGCTCCTATGAATGTATCCTTATGGGACATCCTCACCATTCTAGAATAGAAATATCATTTTCAAAAAGAATTCAATGAAACCAAAAAGATATAGGCAAAGCCAACAATAGTCAGATGAAACACAAAAAGTAGTGGACCTATTTTAGGTGACCAATTATGAACCCCAATAGTACTTACCAATGAAGACCTTGAAGGCACTTCTACCATAATGGAGGGTAAGCTAAAACCCTACCCTTTCTTTTTGACTCTTATTGTTGAAAATAATTTTCTTCACAACTCCATGATCGACTTCAATTCTAGCACCACCGTAATGCTTAAACAAATTGTAGAGGTTCTAAATTTAAAATATGAGCCTATGAGAAGAGTAGACATGCAATTAGATGGAAGTAGAGTCCAAACCATGGGCATCATAAAAGTCCTTCTGCTCACCCTATTCACTTTCCCAAGCATTACAGTGACCGAGAAGGTAGTAGTCATTGACATCCCCCCTAATTTTGGCCTCTGCATGTCCCAAGATTTAACCACCAAGGTTGAGGGATATCTCTCCTTAGATTGTTCTCACCTCATTCTCAAGACCAATCATAGAGCCAAGTTAAAAATATTGTTCAAGCCCCTTCATACAAAACATATAGCTGATGAATCTATGATAAAATTTGAAGCTACCCACACATCCATTTCAGGAGAATAGATGAAGTGTGTGGAATTAATAGAAAATGAAGAGGTAACATGAGAGAGATCCATAGACCAAGAAGTTTTCCTCAATAATTTCATAGATGTAGATCCTTATGGAAGATATTATGCTACTGAACTTGGGACATATGTGTTTTTTGATGATGAGCAACCCATCCCCAAAGTCTCAAAAGATCCCAAAGACAAAGAGAAAGAAAAGAAAGACCTAACCTCTAATCTTTGGACCCTCCACTTTCATGAGGCCAGATGTAGAGCTCGTTTTGGAGTAGGCATTCATCTCATCGTTCCATCTAGAGAAGAGATCTTGAGGTCTTTTCACCTCTAGTTCCTCTCTTCAAACAACAAGGCAAATTATGAAGGTTTGGTTCATAGTTTAAGTCTTGTTGAGCATCATAGAGTCAAGTCATTAAGTGTGCTAGGAGATTCTGAATTGGTGCTCCATCAAGTTCACAAGATTTTAGCCGTGAAACATGTCTGCATGCATTCTTACCATCATAGAATCTAGGACCTGATTGAGATCTTTTAAGCTTTAAATATTGAGAGTTTCTCAAAAACAAAATCAGGAGGTTGACCACATGGCTATGGTGGGGTCCTTTTTTAATCCTGTGGTAGAATTATTGGAGAATAAGCATTCAGTCTGGGTAATGGTTAGACATGCTATACCTGACAATGACACCCATTGGTAGGTTTTCAAAAGTGATGAACATATAGCTATGTTCATCGAATAGTCCGAAGAGTTTGCATATCAATTGCAACCCAAAGTGTCTGAAGCATATGGCAACCAAGTGATCCAACTAAAGATGAAAAAACTTCCCAAAGGTATGATTACTCTTGAGAACCTTTTTAATTGCAAAGATTTTAAGAATGACAAAAGGAATTTCATAGTGAACAAAGGGGATCATACTGAGCTTCAAGTTGGAGGTGGTAAAAAACTCAAGCTAGGGAAGGATGTTCTCCATTACAACAAAGAAAGGCTCATCTGCTTTGGTGATGAATATGAGGGAGATCTCGCATGGTCACATGACAAGAGGAAGGGTTCCAATCTAAAAGTAATCTAGCATAAAATTGAACTGGAAGAGGGAGAAATCATGTCTAATAGAAGCAATGTCCATTCAACCAAAAGATTGTCCCTAATGTCACAAGAGTTGTGGAAAATAATTGATTCTAGAATCATATATCTCATTAAGCATAGCACATGAGTTTCCAACTTAGTGCCTATCTAGAAAAAGAATGGGGACATCTGCCTTTGTTTAGACTTCCAGGACCTTAACAGAGATTACCTAAAGGATCATTACCCATGTCCTCTGATGGAGAAGATCATGCATATAGTTGTTGGGTCTGAGATGTTCTCCATGTTTGATGGCTTCTCTAGTTATAATCAAGTCCTCATCAAACTAGTGGATGAACCTAAAACCACATTTACCACCAAGTGGGGGATATTTGTCTATTAGAAGATGTCTTTTGGGCTATCTAATGTTGGTGCTACTTTTCAGATGGGCATGGCTATAACCTTCTGGCAATAGTTAAACAAGATAATCTTGATTTACCTAGATGACCTAACTATATTTTCAAAACACAAAGAAGATCATTTCGATCGTCTTGAATTGGTCTTTCAGAAATGCTTGGAATTTGTGGTCTTCCTCAATCCCAAAAAAAGGATCTTTGGGGTGCCTCAATGGAAACTTCTAGGACATGTGGTATTCAAAGAAATGTTGTCGATCAACCATGATCATGTCAAAGGCATCAAAGAGCTTTCCTTGCCAATTAAACAAAGGGGGTCTAGTCCTTTTTTGGAAAGATTAACTTCATTAGCAGATTCATTTCATATTTTGCTAGAATGGTAAGGCCTATTACCCTCATGCTTAGGAAAGATACGCATTACAAATGGACATCAGAGGCCAAAGAAGTATTTGAAAATATTAAAGAGGCTATCTCATCTGCCCCCATTTTGGATAATCTAGATATTTCCAAGGATTTAATTATGTTTACGCCAGTGATTTTAGCATAGTTGTTGCATTAACCCAAAAGAATGCAGAGTCTTAAGGTGAGAATCCAATTTCTTTCCACTCTAAAATAGTAAAAGCATATGAAATCAAATATAATTTTCTGGAAAAAAAAGCCTTTTCCATTGTAAAAGGGCTGAAAAAGTTTAGAAATTTCATTGCTTGTAACAAGACGACTATCTACGTGGCTCATCCCATAGTCAACAAGTATATCATGGAAAGACAAATCACAAAAAAAAAAGAGAAAATTGGATGAGTAGGATCCTCAAGTATGACATAGATGTCAGGCCCACTAAGATGATTCGACGCAAGGGTCATTGTGAATACTTAGCTCAGGGACCTAAAGAGTTATGAGAGATTCAAGATGAGACTGTGTTAATACATAGAGAGCCAAAGGAAAAGGGTTGGATCATTGATCACAAATTTTTCATGCAAACTATAGTTTTCCCTTCAAATCTCCTCATGGAGAAGAGAAGATTTTATAGGCTTTAGAATAGTGGTTATCGGTTGTTGGAAGGTGTCCTATTCAAACAAAATTTTGATGGAGTTTTTCTTCATTGTGTGGACATGCAACAAGCCATAAAGATTTAGAATGAGTTCCATAACAACCTTGTGGGAGGTCATTTTTTGGCCTAGACCACTATCATGAAAATTATCCGAGCAGGCTATTATTGGCCCTCGTTATTCAAAGATGCTCATGCTCTGATCCAGAGATGAAAGGAATGTAAATTCTACATTGGAAAGTGTAGGGATGCAGCCATGGCACTTAGGCCCATTATGGTAGATGAGCCTTTCACTCAATGGGGATAGATTTCACAGGGATGATCAATCCTATCTCCTTTGCCAATCACAAATTAATTCTCATGGCCACATATTATTTCACCCAATGGACAGAGGTAGTGCCATTAAAACATTCTACCAAAACTAAAATTTTAGGTTTCCTTGAGGTGTTATTTATGAGTTTTGGTCCACCAAAAACCATCATATAAGAGAATGCCAAAGCATTCACTGGGTCCAGGGTCACCCAATTCAATTTAGACAATGACATCTACTTAAAGACATCCTAGAACTACTACCCTCAAGGTAATGGTTTGGCCAAGTCTATGAACAAAAACCTGATCCATCTTATCAAGAGAATTCAAGCAAAACATGAAAGAGAGTGGCATTGCCATTTGAAAAATGCACTCTAAGCAAATAGGGTCACCACCAAACAAGTTTTTAAGAACTCCCCGTACAAGCTTGTATATGGGAAAGAGGCACATTTTCCAATCTCATTAGAGATTCCAGTCCGCAGCTCTTGAAATCCCTTGACCTAGAGGAAAATGAGCCTATGGAGGTAAGGTTGTTAGCAGCAATCAAGAATAAAGACTGAGAGGGGGGGAGGTGAATTAGTCTTCATCAGATATAGAAAATTATACTCCAAAACATAAAGTGATGAACTACAACAACAAATAGATAAGAACAAAACACATCACCAAGGTTTTTGATGTGGAAAACCTGGTCAAGGGAAAATCCACAGTGGAAACCTACCCATAGTAAGATGATACTCTACAGTAGTATATGAAAATATTACAATGGGGAATTCACATGCATTCTGGCACACTGCCTAGAGGTCACTGCTCAAAAGAGATTTTCCCAAAATGGTACAACCCTCAGGAAAGTCTCTCTGAGTTACAATATGATTTGAACTATAATCTAGAAGGAATGAAATTCAATGATAGCATCTCTAAATGCCTGATGACAGTTTCGGTTAAGTACAGTTGTCTACTTTGCAACACCAATCTCACCACAACACTTCACTGAATAATAAATCTCTGTTTCATATATTCAATTGTCTTTGATAATGCAGACATAATACTTACACTTAAATTAGATAAGCATCTCACCTCTATATACAAATCATCAACCTTTATAATAAGTTCGGCTAAACTGTCAACCCCCATGTTACTATTATAACAATTACATTACATGATACAAAGATCTACCACTAGACCAATATTATGATTTAAATTACATAGCATGGACCTAATTACAATTAACAAATGATCACATCCACCAGAAATCACACTAAGACCAATCACAACACGCTATACCACTAGAAATACCGTATAACATGAAAATCATTACTAGTTCATAAAAAATAACTAAAGATCATATAATGATCTATGCAGATCGCCAAAATGAAAAGGAGACAACTAGGAGACATCATAAAACATTTTAGAATCATCCAAAATAGCTGCACTAATACGACTTTCTAAATCTTCATCGATCAACATCTATAAGCTCAGGAACACAACAAATCAGCAACTGTTCAATACAATATCCCAAAGTCTCAACAGAAGATTTGATCATACTGAAATATAATGGAGGAAATGCCAGATTTTGCATAACAGTGATTAGTATATCCAAACTATAAAGCCGGATCAAAAAATCTTCCCAAACTCACCGGAATAACTCACAGAAATATGTTGACATCAATGACAATAACATATCCTAGAAATATAAATGAACAACCAATTCCAATAATCTCCCCCTTTTGCATTGATGGAAACATATGAATGTAAAAAATAGTCAATGAAAAGAAAGAGGATATCACTAGAAAACTCTCCTAAAGAACAAGATGGATAATGTTGTAAAGAAAAAGGATATCACCAACAAACTCCCCCTCAGATAAAGATGGATAAAGTAGTTTTTCACATGATCTCTCCCTCCTTTTGACAACAATGCCAAAAATCTCCAAAATGTAAAACCAAACTCTCTCCCAAAACACAAACATGAATTTGTCTCCCCCTAGGATACACAACCAAATCAATAGAGTACTCCAACAAAGGAGAAACATCAACTCATGAATCGAGATAAAATAATAAGGATTTGAAATCTATCGGATGCAACTCAATGGATCTAGTTCTCAATAGGAGAGGTGGATACCCCTAACTTGTCTCTCAAATAGACAAATGTATCTACAGATAAAGGCTTAGTGAAAATATCAAGAATTTGTTCCTTTGTAGATACATGTTCCAGCTTCACCTTCTCTTCACTCACTTTCTCTCTCAAGTAGTTATATTTGATTGATATATGCTTAGTCTTTCAATGTTGGACCAGATTCTTTTATATGCTTATAGCACAATAATTACCAGAGTATATAACAATAGGCTTATCATGAATAACTCTGATATATTTCAACATTTCCTTCATCCAACCTATTTGAGTGCAATTACTAGTTGTTGGCAATTTGGCACTAAGTTGTCATTGATGTCAACCGGTCTGAAGGATGGTTACTTGTTTATGATGAAGAGGCAGAATGTTAAAGTTGTCTCACACCACCGGAGGTGAAGATGTGCTACGGGTATAGGATGCTCTATCAGTAAAGAGTTGTACCGATATGTGTTTTTCGGACCGTGTGTTGGTGGGCCATGTCTTGATCATTGTGATGCCATGTGAAGTAGAGGTGACAAATGTGTTTTCATGGGTGATGCCTCATCGACAGGGTTGATGAAATAGATAATCACCATTAATTAAGGAGCCACAAATCATGGTTTTTTATCTGGATGATTGCGGCTCAAGGAAGAAGAAATGATAGAGGAAGATCAGAGAGTAGTTGGCACCTGAATCTATGAATAGGAAATATGGTTCAGGATGTCCGCAAAAAGGAAACTTCTAAAGCTCTTTATGTGTCGACTGATTTCATGACAAAAGATCTGATTCAAGATTTCCATTTCTAGAAAGTGTGCATTGGAAAATAGAAGCCATGTGTGGGTGCATCCTTTAAGGATAGGTGATCGATCTGAGATAGGTAGGATTGGATCTCATAAAGATTGTGTCGAAAAGAGGAAACCCTGACCGCTCAAGTTTTTGAATTGTCTTCTGTCGGGAAATAATCATATATAAGAATCAGAGCTCAAAAAAAAATGGGTTAATGTAGTGTAGTGGTGTAGAGATATCAAGCGAGTAAAAGAAGTTGTAAGCCATAGAAAGAATTCTAAGAAAGTTGCAGTGTGTGTGAGCAAGCATACCAGTGAGAGGATTATAGTGACAGTTCTATAGTCTAGCAGTTGAGCCTAACTGGTAAGGTGTGGCAGAGAAGGGAGCATCCTAGTGTGATCCAGTGTGTCGAGAGACTGTGTCTATGAGAGGGAGAGAAATATTATAGAGGTTGTGAAACAGAGACAGTAACTCCACAACTGGCAGTGTCAGTTTTAGTGGAGGAGAAAAGATTGTCAACCGACAGAGTGTTGTTTGATCAAAGAGTTGTAGAATGCATTTGCAACAAGAAACCTTAATTTTATTCAAATAGTATTTCATTATACATCGCCAAATTGAAGCTTGGTGCAGGGGTTGGTGCTCCTTGGGTTGGTGCCCAAAATCTATGTAAGTCAGTATTTTACTTGTGAGGCTGGATTGGAGCAGTAGTCTCTAACATCTTTTCTCATCGAGGTTTTTCCCATATTGGGTTTTCCTTGTAAGATTTGGAGTTGTGAATCACTTGTGTGTAAATGATCTCTTTGGTTCTCTTTCTTGTATTACCGGTATGACTGCTTAAAAGTTATGCAAATAATTGATATTTTTAGATTAGTTTAGAAAAGTGAAAAAATCTAGAAACCACTGATTCACCCCCTCTCAATGGTATTCAGTGTTCAACAATTGGTATCGGAGTGAGGTTCCTAGTTATATTTAAACCTTGAGTTGATTGTGGAATTTGAACACAATGGCAAGAAGTGAGTCTGCTTCCTCAAAAGCCCCAATGTTTGATGGATCTAACTATGCATTCTGGAGCAGAAGAATGTAGACCTATATTTAATCTCTTGGGTATGATGTGTGGATGTTCTTCAAGAATGGGTATGTTGTTCCTAATACTTCTCCCTCTGATCTAGATGTAAAAAAGGAGTATGAGAATAATGGAAAGGCAAAACATGTTATCTTGAGTGGATTGTCCAATAATGAATTTGTCAAAGTCATGCACTATGTTCAGCAAAGGAGACATGGGACAAATTGCTGAGGTTGTTTGAGGGAGATGCAAAAGTCAAAGAAGCCAAGTTCCAAACACTAAGAGGCCAACTTGAAAGCATAAAAATGAAAGATGATGAAAAGATTGCAGACTATCTTCATAGATTTGATGAGACTATGAACACCATTAGAGGACTTGGATAAGAGATTGCAGATGAGATTCTTGTCAAGAAGATACTTAGATCTCTTACTCCTAAATATGATACTAAGCTGTCAGCCATAGAAGAAGCCAAGGATCATAAGAATTTTACAATGGATGAGCTATTTGGCTCTCTGATAGCCTAGGAGATGAGAACAACTGGTGATACTTCCTCAAGGAAAGAAGCAACATTCAACATCACCAAAAAGGGAAAAGAAGTCGTTACTCATAAAGAATCTGATGAAGATTCTTATGCAGAAGTAGCTAACTTTGTCAAGAAGCTCAAAAGAGGATCCGATCGGTACAAAGGAAAGCTACCACTTAAGTGCTTAAACTGTGGAAAGGTAGGACACCTTTTTGCAAACTATCCTCACAAAGAAACTAGTGGAGATGAGTCAAGAGAGTTCAAAAGATCTGCTGGCAAAGATAGTGAAAGGAATAACTAACAGCTAGGAAGGAGAGGCTACCAGAACTAGAACAACTGATATACCTTTGAGGAAGACACAACAGATGATGAAAATGCATTAGAAGATTATGACCATGAGAATAATAGAAAAGTCAATCTCTTCATGGCACTTGACAAACCAACTGATGAAGATGAGGAAGAAGAGGATATTGAGGTTGAAGTGGATTTGGAGAGAAAACTTATTAGTGCTCTTGAAGAATTGATTAAAACAAGAAGAGAACTCAAGAAGGTTAAGCTTGTTGCAATAGATGAACAAGATCTTTTGAAACAGTCTCTAGAAGAGTCCGGTCAAGTCATATCTAACTTGAAGCTGCAGCTGGAAGAAACCAAGAGGATTTGTGAAGTTGCAGCCTTTGATCTGATAAAGAAAGAAAAGGAGCATCAAGAGCTAGAAGCAGAAATAATAAAGCTCACAAAGGAGCTTAAAGAAATCAATGAAGAAATTAAAAAAAGGAGAAATTATGAAGGTAACACTGAGGCCTTAGATAGGATGTTGAGCAAACAAAAGCAATCCAAAGACACAAGTGGCTTAGGCTTTGAAAAAGGTCAAAGTTCAACCTAAAAAGATAAATCCGACAAAGAAATAATGTTCACCTCTTCAATCAAAGGTGAAGGAAAGAAGACATTCATTGTAAGCAAGGATACTAACAAAAAGACATATGTAGATGTTGTTGGAAATCGTCACTCAAACCAGTATGCAGAAATGAACCGGAGGCCACACTTCTTGCACCAATATGCAAACCCAAGGAAAAATGCTAGAATTGACCATGAAGGATTCACCAGATTCAACAACATGAAGGCAAGACCCTCCATGAGGCAGATCCATTTAGGACCAAGACAACCTAATTGATATATTTGAAACTTTCATGGTTACTATTACCGGTGTAATTAATTTGGACACAAAATAGCTGACTATAGATTAAACAATAAGCCTTCTATGAATTATGAAAGTAGAATGGATATGATATGAATTTTGTATGCTATCAATGGAATAGATATGGTCATAAGAGTCTTGATTGTAGGAAGAATAAACTTGTATTGTACAATAATTTTAAGGACATTCCCTTTAATGAAAATGTTAAATGCTATAACTGTCAAGAAGTTGGACACATAGAAAAGTTATGCAAAAACAAGAAGATCAAGCAAATGAAGGCAAATCCAAATCAAGGGCCGGTAACTAAACCTGAGCCCAATATAGTAGCAGACATGAAGAAGGAAATCAAACTAGTTTGGGTTGAGAAAGAAAAAGAACAGGAGGAATCAAGTCTCATAGTACAAATGACTTTGCATGCTGAAAGGAAAAATCTATGGATGGTAGATAGTGGTTGTTCAAACAATATTACTGGTGACAAAAAGAAATTCATCAAACTTGAAGACTGGAATGGTGGATCAATAAGGTTTGGAGACAATTCCTCCATTAAAATAAAGGGAAAAGGAACTCTAAGCATTGATGGAAAACTGAATGAACATGATGTATATTATGTGGAAGGCCTCAAGCATAATCTGCTGAGTGTGAGTCACATGTGTGACAAAGGTTACAAATTCACCTTTGACTCAACTGGTTGATAGATAAAGAAAGATAGTACTGGTAAAGTTGTGATAGAAGGAAAGAGAACCAATGGAAATCCTTATAATCTGAAGGAATGCTATGAGTCCCAATGTATGTTAGGACAAGTAGATGAAAGCTGGCTATGGCACAGAAGATTAGGCCACATAAATTTTGATAACTTAGTTGTCTTAAGCAAAAAGGTGTGTGTGAGGAATATTCTACCCATCATCAAACCAGTAAACACATTTTGTGATGAATGTGTAAAAGGTAAGCAAACAAAAGTGAGTTTCAAGACAAAGGAGCACAACACATCAAGACCACTTGAAATTTTGTATACATATCTATGTGGTCCAACTTGAACAAGAGCTCTTGCTGATGAAAGATACTTTATGCTCCTCATTGATGACTACTCAAGAATGACATGGGTCACCTTTCTGCAAGATAAATCACAAGCATTTGAAAGATTCAAGATCTCTCATAAAATAGTGGAAAAGGAAAGTGGGTACAGTGTAAAATGCCTAAGATCAAATAGGGGTGGAGAGTTCACATCAAATGAATTTTAAGATTATTGTAAAAAAGATGGAATTAGAAGGTAATACTCTGCTCCGAGGACACCACAACATAATAGTGTGGTAGAAAGGAAGAACATGATAGTCAATGAGATTGCCAGAACCATGTTAAATGAGGCCCGTCTACCAAACACATATTGGAAAAAAGTTGTTCATATTGCTGCACACTTTGAACCGGGTTCAATTAAGAACAAACAACAAAATGACACCTTATGAGTTATGGTATGATCGGAAGCCATCAGTCAAATACTTCAAAGTATTTGGAAGCAAGTTATTCATAAAGAAATATATGGATGGTTTAGGAAGTTTTGATTCTAAGAGTGATGAAGGAATCTTCCTTGGTTACTCATCTAACAACAAAGCCTACAAATGCTACAATAAAAGACTAAGGAGAGTCATTGAGAATGTGCATGTTAAAGTTGATAACGATATGCACAAAGGATGTCAACCATAGTTTAACTAGTATGATGACTCTAGTAATGAATATTGTGAAGTTCAGACAGATACTAAACTGGAGGTAGCATCAGAGAAGGCCCCCAACTGGTATGTATAGCTAAATCACCCAAAAGAGAAAATTTTGGGAAATGTGAGTGACGGTGTGCATACTAGAAGAAGACTTGCCTAGAATAATGAACAAGTTAACCTATGCCTCATGATTGAAGTTGAACCCAAAACATTCATTGAGGCCAGTAAGATACAAGAATGGATGGGTGCTATGGAAGAAGAATTGCACCAGATTGAGAAGAACAAGACTTGGGAATTAGTTCCTAGACTGGAAGACAAGAATATCACTATCACAAAATGGGTCTACCGGAACAAGATGAATGAAGAAGGTAAGATTGTAAGGCATCAGGATATACTAGTATGCAAAGGTTACTCTCAAGTAGAGGGGATTGACTTTGAAGAAACATTTTCATTAGTGGCTAGATTAGAAGCAATTAGAATGTTTCTATCTTACTCTGCCTACAAGGGCTATACAGTATACCAAATGGATATAAAATTTGCTTTTCTAAATAGAAATTTGGAAGAATAAGTGTACACGGAGCAACCAGAAGGGTTTTTGCTACATGATGATGAGACATTTGTGTGTTGATTAAAGAAGGTTCTGTATGGTCTAAAGCAAGCTCCTAGAGCATGATACTCAAGATTAGATCAGTATCTGAAGGAGGAAGGATTCAAAAAGGGAAGCGCTGACAGCAATTTGTACATAAAGAAAGATGGAAATCACATGATTATTGTGGTTGTGTATGTAGATGACATCATCTTTGGAGGCAACAAGGTTACCCTCTGCAAAGAGTTTGCTAATTAGATACAGTCAAAATTTGAGATGTTAATGCTTGGTGAATTGACTTACTTCCTTGGTTTGCAAATATTACAACAAGATAAAGGAAAATTTATCTCTCAAATTAAGTATGCAAAGGAGATGTTGAAAAAATTCCAATTGGAAGACTATAAACCGATCAGTACCCCCATGGTGACTAGCAGAAAATTGAGCAAGCATGATGAATCACCGGTGGTGGATCACTCTATACATATCCATGATAGGTAGTCTATTGTATCTAACCACTTCAAGACTAGATATAGTTCAGGCAATGTGCATGGTGGCCAGATTCCAAGTTTCCTCAAAGCAGTCACACATGAATGTTGTTAGTAGAATTTTTAGGTACCTATAAGGAACACTCAGCTATGGTTTGTGGTATCCTAAAAAGGAGATTTTATCTTGGAAGCATACACTGATTTTGATTGGGTAGGATGCATTGATGATAGAAAGAGCACAAGTGGTGGTACATTCTTTATTGGTGACCGGTTGGTCTCTTGGCATAGAAAGAAGTAGGACTCAATCTATTTATCTATTGCTGAAGATGAGTACATTACTGCTACTACATGCTGCTCTCAGACACCTTGGATGAAGTAGACTCTCAAAGATATATAGGTGGACATAACTAATCCTATTCTCATTCAGTGTGATAATTCGAGTGCAATCAACATAGCAAAGAATCCTATCATGCATTCCAGAAAAAAGCGCATTGCTATCAAATATCATTTTCTTAGAGAGAAGGCTAAAGGATAGGAGGCAAGGATGGATTATGTTCCTACTAGTGAACAAGTAGCAGACATTTTCACCAAACCATTACTGGTAAGCACTTTTGAGTACCTCTGACACAAGTTGGGAGTTGTGTCATCTGCCTAGGCAGGTTTTGTGTGGCTCAGGGGGAGCTGATAGTGGTGACAAGGGGAGCTTGGTATGAATCAAAGGGGGAGTGCACAGTACCCTTTGTCATTGTGTCAAAGGGGAAGAAATGTACTAGTATGGAGTATCTCACTAGAAATTGACATCAATGCCAAAGGGGGAGATTGTTGGCAATTTGGCACTAAGTTGTCATTGATGTCAACTGGTCTAAAGGATGGATACTGGTTAATGATGAAGAGGCAAAATGTTAAATTTGTCACACACCACTAGAGGTGAAGATGTGCTACCAGTATAGCATGCTCTATCGGTAAAGAGTTGTACTCGTAAGTGTTTTTTGGACCAACTGTGTGTTGGTGGGCCATGTCTTGATTGCTGGGATGCCATGTGAAGCAGAGGTGGCAAACGCGTTTTGGTTGGTGATGCCTCATCAACAAGGTTGATGAAATAGATAATCGCCATTAATGAAGGAGCCACAAATCATGGGTTTTTGTCTGACTGATTGTAGCTTGAGCAAGAAGTAATGGTAGAGGATGATCAGAGAGTAGTTGGTGCCTGAATCTATGCAAAGGAAATACGATTCAGGATGTCCTCAAAAAGGAAACTTCTAAAGCACTTTATGTGTTGACTGATCCCATAACACAAGATCTGATTCAAGATTGCAATTTCCAAAAAGTGTGCATTGGAAAATGGAAACCGTGTGTAGGTGCATCCTTCAAAGACATGTGATCGATCTGACATAGGTAGGATTGGATCTCATAAATATTGTGTCAAAAAGAGGAAACCCTGACCACTCTTGAATTGTGTTCTAGCAAGAAATAATCATATATAAGAATGGGAGCTCAAAACAGAATGGGTTGATGTGGTGAAAGAGTAGTGGTGTAAAGATATCAAGCAAGGAAAAGAAGTTGTGAGCCTTAGAAAGAATTATAAGAAATTTGCAGTGTGTGTGAGAAAGCATACCGGTGAGAGGATTATACCAATAGTTCTATAGTCTTGCAGTTGAGCCTAACCAGTAAGGTGTGGCAGAGCAGGCAACATCCTAATGTGATCTAGTGTGTCAAGAGATTGTGTGTGTGAGAGGGAGAGAAAGATTATAGAGGTTGAGAAAAAAAGATAGTAATTCCACAACCGGAAGTGTGAGTTTCAATGGAGGAGAAAAGATTGTCAACTGGGAGAGTGTTATTTGATCAAAGAGTTGTAGAATTCATTTGCAACAAGAAGCCTTAATTGTATTCAAATAGTATTTTATTACACATCGCCAAGTTGAATCTTGGTGTAGGGGTTGGTGCTCCTTGGGTTGGTGCCCAAAATCTTTGTAAGTTAGTGTTTTACCTGTGAGGCTGGATTGGAGCAGTAGTCTCCAACAACTTTTCTCACCGAGGTTTTTCCCATATTGGGTTTTCCTCGTAAGATCTGGAGTTGTGAATCACTTGTGTGTGAATTATCTCTTCGGTTCTCTTTCTTGTATTACTGGTATGACTTCTTAAAAGTTATGCAAACAATTGATATTTTGAGATTAGTTTAGAAAAGTGAAAAAGCCAGAAACCATTGATTCACCCCCCTCTCAATGGTATTTAGTGTTCAACACTAGCAGTAGAAATGTACTCAGCTTCAGTAGTAGATAAAGACATTGAATCTTGTTTCTTGCTAGCCCATGAAACCAACTTCTTACATCTACATCACCAGCCCAATCTGCATCAATGTAGGCACACAACAATAAATCTAAATATCTTTTTAACAATAGTGACATAACTTTTCTTCGGATCAACTTGATATCTAGTAGAAATACACACAACATGCATAATGTTAGGCCTAGTCTGAGTGAGATATAATAGTCCACCAACCATAGATCTATACAAACTCAGATTATCTTTTCGTGATTCATCATTTTTAGAGACTTTACAACTAGTCACCATAGGAGTTCCAACTAGTTTTGAATCATCTAGTCCAAACTTGTTCACCAGTTCCTTCACATACTTAGTTTGAGATATAAATATACCTTTTCCTATATGCACAATTGACAAACCTAAGAAAAAATTCATCTCACCAATCATAGACATCTCAAATTCTTTCTGCATATCACCGACAAACTTCATACTCATATCATCATCACCACCAAAAATAATTTCCTCAAGAATGAATTCAACAATTAAAATGTTATCATTTTCAATCTTAAAGTACAGGTTACTATCAACAACACCTTTAGTAAATCCCAATTTTAACAAGTATTTGTCTAATTTAGCATACCAAGCTCTAGAAGTTTGTTTCAATCCATACAATGATTTATTCAACTTACATACCATGTTTCAATCATCTGACAGTGAAAATACATTCATTTTCTCAATGTAAACTTCTTCCTCTAGATCACCATTCAAAAATGCATATTTGACATCCATCTGATATACCTTGAAATCTTTATAAGTTGAATAAGCAAGCAACAGTCTAACAACTTCAATTTTGGCAACAAGGGAAAACATTTCTTCATAATCAATTCCTTCTTGTTGTGAATACCCTTTGTAGACTAGTCTAGCTTTATTTTTTATTACTTCATTGACTTCATTCAATTTTTTTCTAAAAACCCATTTGGTACCAAAAACATTTTTATCCTTAGGTTTAGGCACAAGTTCCCAGGTGTTTTTCTTTCCAATCTAATGTAACTCTTCTTCCATGGCTCTTATCTATTTTTTATCTTTACAGGATTCAACAACATATTTAGGTTCAACTTTAGAAATCAGACATACTTCATTTGTAGTTGACCTTCTACTACTCATCACACCTTTATTCTTGTCACAAATAATCTGACTCTCAAAATGATTCAATCTTACATATCTTGGAGTCTTCTGAATGTTTTGCTCTTCAGGTTCCTGCACATCATCACCAACAATAGGAACATTCGAATCAACAATCTCTACTATATCAATTTGAATAGGAGCTAAAACAACATGTTGACCATCATCATAAGATTAGACCTCCTTCACAAGGTTCTCATCTACCTTCAAATTTGCACTCTCAACTATCTTTCTCAATCTCTTGTTATAGCACCGATAGGCTTTACTCTTTGTAGAATATCCCAAAAAGATACCTTCATCACTTATAGCATCAAACTTTCCAATATCCTCATATCTCTTGATATAACATTTACTGACAAAAACTTTGAAATACTCACACTAAGAACATGACCAAACCAAAGCTCATAAGGAGTCTTAATGGTATCACCTTTGATATGAAATTTGTTAAATTTATAGACTTTAGTACTAATAGCTTCTCTCTAGTAGACCTTTGAAACATTTCCTTCAATCAACATAGTTCTTTCAGCATCTAAAATAGAACTCTTCTTTCTTTCAACAACTCCATTCTGTTATGGGGTCTTAGGACTAGATAGTTGTCTTCTGATTCAATTCATCTCACAGAATGAATTGAACTCACTGGAACACAATTATCCACCTCTATCAGATCTTAGACACTTCAACTTCAATCCGGACTCAGTTTCAACTTTACCTTTGAATATTTTGAATTTCACAAATGCTTCTGATTTCTCCTTCAAAAAGACAACCCACATCATTGTCTAATAATCATCAATCAACAACATAAAGTATCTATTACCCTATACACTTCTAACATTTGTAGGTCTACATAGGTCAGTATGTACAAGATCTAGCAGTCCATTAGATGTATATTGTTTGTTTTTGAACAAAATCCTTGTTTTCTTACCCAACTGACATTCCTTACATACCAGATTAGCAGGTTTAAAAATCTTAGGTAGATCTCTAAAAACTTGCGTAGAACTGATTTTGATCAATGAATAAAAGTTTACATGACACATTATCCTATGCCACAACCAACTCTCATCTATCTTAGCAATCAAACTACTTTTCTCACCATCATTCAAATGAAAAATGTTACCTTCAGTCTTAGTCCTGGATGCAATCTCTTTATCGAAGGCATTCACGATCTTACATTTACCATCCTTGAATTGTGGATAATAACCCTTGTCAAACATCTATCCAACACTCAAAAGATTATGTTTCTAACCTTCAATATACAAGATATCATTAGTGTTATTCTTACCATAAAAAAACATATAACCTTTCCCATGGATTACATAGGCTTTGTCATCTCCAAATCTAACTATTCCACTATCATACCTTTCCATTCTTACAAATTTACTTTTATCACTTGTATTGTCCACCCTTGACTTGGCTTATTTTGACTAGAGTTGACTTTTAATTCATGCACGATAAACATTATTAGGTATAGGCTATTTCAGATGATTTATATGATGTCGATACTATCATTATTGATCGCGTGATTTTTTAGACACTATATACTTATTATTTGATTGACTATCAAAAGGTTATATTGATCATGTGATTTGATGACCATAAGTGTTGATGGATTTTACATGCCTTACTATAATCATAAATTATACTAATCATGCACTTGATGATGTTTTTATGTACTGACCATATTTAATGATTATCTATGATGAGTTGATCTTATGGTGTGTTTGATTGTTCTATGACTGTCTTCAAGATAGAGACAATGCCACATCACTCATTGAAAGTGGGATGTGTCATTGTGATTCTCTAACCCTTACCTGTTATAATACATATATGCATATGTCATATCATTTCTTTGTGGATACAGGATTTGCAAGTACCAAACACTGACTCCACCTGGCTCCACAGGTCCGAGCGTATCTTTAAAATCCCAATGGTATGTGGTTCAAAGTTGACATAGGTTCCCCTCACATACTCTGTTGGAAAATGCACACTCCAATGAGAAATTGTAGGTGATTTAAGGTATTGTCATTGATGGCAACCTTACAATCATATGATACCAGTAGGTACCAGCACCAATAGACTCTACATCGACACACAGTTCACCGGCACCGAAAAGAAAGATTACTGACATCCTGGCTGACAGGAATTTTGTGCAAATGTATTTTGTATTTAATTGTAAAAACCTTTTGTAAGCTGACTTGGTGGATTGTAATATGACTCATATAAGTATGGGATCATTGTAGATCATTTAAGTAGTGAATATGGAAGGATTAATGCAAACCTCATATGCGAATGATAAGGCAGATATTGGATAGGTTTATGTATATTGCAGAGCTTAAACTGGTACTGAACCTAGCATAGTAGATGCTGATCTGAAGCAGTACATGATACTAGATTTATATAATCCATTTTTGTAAGTCAGTGAGACTTCTTTTGTAACTGAGCAGTGAGCTATAGGCACCTAGCCTTCCTACATGTGCAGGCCCCTATTATAAATAGTAATATTCCCTTATTGGCCAGTAAGTGAATATTGTCGGTCACAAATCCCACCAAGGTTTTTCCCACACTGAGTTTCCTCATTAAAAATACTATGTTATGGTGTGTCTTTCATGCTGTGGTTATTGTTCTTATTTACTGCATTATTTTTAGTTTACCGATACATAGTTTTGAAATGCTTTTCATATAATAAGTTAAGAAAATTCATATACCAGTCAGATACTGATTCAACCCCCCCCCCCCTCTCAGTATCTTTGGGAATCCTAACAATTTGTATTAGAGCCTGGTATTCTATTTTCAAAATCCTAACAACTTGAGAAAGATCTTGACACTGGTAGAGATGGAAAACTTGAGAAAGCAATTGGAAACAACTCATTCAGACTTTGTTGCAGAAAAGGTGAAGAATATCAAACTTGAAGATGATCTGAAGGCTACACAGGATATCATTCAAGGACTTCAAGAAAATCTCACTATTGTAAGGAATAAGAGAAGAGAACTTTGTGAAAAGATGCAGAATGATGATGATGAACAGGAAACTCTTAATGATCTGGTGAACAAACTGAGACAAGAAAACAATACAATGAAGAATGAGATGCAAGATATGACTATGAGATTTTGTAAAGAAATTAAAGATAGGAAGAAGAATGAAGATGACTTGGTTAGAAGACTAAATGATGTTGGAAATGAAAACCCAAGACCTAGTCATGAAAATGATATGTTAAAGACAGATTTGATGCATACACAAAATGACAGAACTGAACTCATGAGACAAAAAGGAATCTTGGAAAATGAATTGGCTACTGCAAATCAGCACAAGGAGAAATTCAAGAAAAGTTTAGAAGAACTTGATGACATGCTGAAAAATCAGAAACCTAATGGTGATACAAATTGCCTTGGCTTTAAAGTTGGTGAAAGCTCCAGTATTGCAAACAATCATGATCATAGTAAACCGATAAGACAACCTAATGCTTAGAAATTTAATGGGAAATTCTTTAACTGTAACAAGTATGGCCATAGAGAAAATTAGTGTAGATCTAGAAATTATCAGAACACTAATAAACCCATTGGTCAATGTTCTAAATACAACAAAGTTGGTCACAATTCAGAAAATTGCAAAATGAATGTAAGATGTTATGTTTGTGGAAGATTTGGACACTTATCTAATCAATGCAGAACACATACCAGCATACGATATGGGAAAGCTATTCAGAAAAGCAATGTGACTTGTTATGCTTATAACAAGATTGGACATATTGCAAAATTTTGTAGAAGTAAGACATCACCAACAAATAACAAAGAACCTAGCCTAAAACGTAAAGAAAAAGTTGAAGAGGTAAAGCAAGAATTCTCA
This sequence comes from Cryptomeria japonica, assembly GCF_030272615.1. Classification (NCBI taxonomy): domain Eukaryota; kingdom Viridiplantae; phylum Streptophyta; class Pinopsida; order Cupressales; family Cupressaceae; genus Cryptomeria; species Cryptomeria japonica. The sequence continues at coordinate 286,866,372 of NC_081406.1, read as the reverse complement.
AAGTAATGGATCAGAAAGTCAGATCAGAATGTTGATGGGAATACTCCTCCACTGGTAGAACAGAGTATCACTCCATCGACAGGAGACTCTTCATCTAACTGAAGGAAAATCCTTTGGGGGTTTGGCAACAAATTGAAAAACATGCTAATATACCCTTGGTTGATGGTGAGAAGTTGAAATTACTTCTTTACCGGAAAGATGAGTTAAGTTTGACTTAACCGGTAGGCATTAAATGTGGTAGTTGGAGAAAATAACATTATAAAGTAAGTGTTTTGGCTCCTTTTTCATTCACCGAGCATTCAAATCTTTGAGAGCGCAAAAATTCCTGAGAGAAGACATCCTTAGCGAAAAGTAAAGAAGTTCATTCAAGAACTCATCCTAAAGGAAGATTGAGGTATTTATAACTATGGCTTCTTCATATGCACCTAAATTTATTGCAAACCCTACTGTGATTGAGGTTATCAAGTGACCTAGACCCGTATTCAAACTTATTCCCAAAATTGCAAAAAAGGATGATTACCCTAGGAGCATTTTCAAAAATACCTAAGGGAGTAGTTTATGCAGAGGATCCTAGAATATACATACATTGTCATATTGAGGAATTAGGAGATGATGAAATCAAGAACATGTATAGGACAGTGATTTGTGATGCAAATGGTAATATCAAACTGGAACACAAGGTAGTGGAAACCCTAGGTTTTGTGGATATTCTTAGCATTCCTAATTATCCTAAAGATGTGATAAGAATAGTCCTAAGCAAAGTCCATGGTGAATTCTTTTGGTTGGATTCCATCCATAAGATCACTAAAGAAGCAGTTAGGGCAGTAACAGGTTTACCTTCCACCAGTAGCAGGCCTGACAAAACTAAGAAAGTTCCAAATGACACTGTGATGACCTTAACCGGTGCAACATTTGACAAGAGATCTGTAAGAGTCAATGATGTGAAGGACATCAATGTCGGATTTGTCAGTATGATTCTTGGCTATAAGGATACACATGCAAATAGGTTAAACTCAGTATCTATCCTATGTATTAAAAGTGCATATGACATGGTAAACGACAATGCAAGAATAGATGTGTGTGAATGGCTTAAAGATGAATAGATAGACAACCTGAAGAAGATCAAAGTTGATAAGAAGGGAACATTCAGATTTGGAAATTTGCTTGTATGTCTAATGCTATACATTACCAAGGAATTACCCAATATTGGTAAGAAAGACTTTGGCTTTGATATACCGGTAGGAAAGCAAATGTTGGACATATCAAACAACATGAGAGAAAACAGAGAGAAACATATAAATGAACATTTTCAAGCACTGAAGACTAGAATGAAGATAAGAGTAAGGCTATCTTAGGAAATCATTCATAAATATCAAAAGGAAATATGCTTTGTAATTAAGAAAGATGAAATTTGGATGGAGGCAGTTGTCCCTAGAACTCTTTGGGTAACCGAGATGGGATATGAGACCAATGATAACATACCTATGCAAAAACCCTCCTTGAAGCACCAAAAGAACCATCTGAGGAAGTTTTTGGCAATGCAGAAATAATTAAGTGTGGTATTCAGTCTCAGAAAAGAGTCAAGAAGACTGAACAAATAGTGAGAAAAGGTACAAGACAAGCTAAAGCAATTAAGGAAGATGTATTAAACAAAACTAGTATCAAGGAAAGTGAGTTGGAAGGACTTCAACCAGAAGCTCATCTTTCACTGGTTGCAACTTCTTTTGAAAGTGATATACTGGCTGAATTCAAAAGGGTAGCAAAGAAAAGAAAACCCTCACTAGCACCCTCACCTACACCCAGAAAGCCAAGACAAAAGAAATGGGCAGTTAGGCCTCTAGCTAAGAAGTTGACCCCAAAGAAAAAGAAGGTAAAATAGGATATTGCTCCACTAGACAAACTTCTAAGTGAAATAATAGAGGATGGAAAACTGAAAAATATTAGCAAGCTCCACTGATGATAAAGAGAGCGTAGAGAATAGTGTAATTTTACACTTAGACATAAACAAGAAGTTTTTGATTGCAATTGTTGATGATATACCCACTGATTTATATAGAAGACTAGAAGCTAGAAGGGTAGCTATTGTTGAGTTAAGACAAAAAGATAAAAATAGAAAAATTACTTGGAGTTCACCTAGTGAACTCCACTGAAGAAATAGATAAATTAACCAGTGAGGCTAGCCAGATAGTATTTTCAATCGGTCACCGGCATGTAGCACTAATGGCAGGTAGAGTGAATGAAATTTTTGAAGAAACTGCAGATCAATGGGATATATTCTTTGTTGAAAAGGAGAAACAAGAAGAACTTAAAAGACCTAAGACTATCAAAGTCTACCAAAAGGATAGGGATAAGGGGAAAGGTAAGGTAGGTGGACCTCCAAGCCTAAAAATAACTGATAACTTGCCCCCACCTCCTTTTGATACTCCACTAGTACATATTGTTGACAAACAACCGACAACAAAGAGTATGGAGACTGCTCATGAGGATACAAATCCTGAGTCTAAAATTTTGTACACTATGAATATAGACACCCAAGAGGTAAACATTGTGGTGGATGAAGAGACCACTGAAGATAAGAAGAAAGATGTGGCTACTGAGCCACTGACACCAGATGTTGAGATTGAGATTGAGACACAAACTGAACAATCAGTTGATCCTAAACCCACTGAGCTAGAGCAACAAACTGACAAACTAGTTGAGACATCGGCAGTGGACAGTGTAGAGGTGCATACTAAGGAACTGATAGTGAATACTGAGACTTCATTAGAGAAACTGATAGTAGAGAGCACAGAGAAACCCTCTAAGGCACAGGAACAGAAAAAGGTTGAGGTACAAGTTTATGCAGAGAAAGTGCCACCAGCAACAACTGAGAAACCCAAGCCTTTGCTAATAGAAATGCAAACACAAACTAACCTACCAGAGGTCAATACAAGCAAAGAGGTTACTCACACTAGCAGAATGTAGATTGTTGGTTCTTCCATGATAGAATTAAGACCAACAAATGTGATAGAGGTTTTATTGGATTCTATTAAGAAAATCACAAAGTGTAGTGCACAAGCATATAAGGCTATTGATGATATAATTCCTATTCTAAAATTGATAGCACCCAAGTGCAATGTGGAAAATAAATATTCTTTAAATCAACTAGACACATTGTCTAAGTATATCACCGATAACATTCTGACAGTTGATTAGATAAATGAGGAAACATTCAAAGAGAAATTGGAGAAAGAAAAACAAAAATTATTTGATGAGAAAATAAAGAAGTGCATGGGGAAAATTGATACCCTTTTACTGGCACTAAGCAAAACAATAAAGGAGTTTAAGGAGTTGTATAGAGACACATGTAAAACAAATATTTTGACAGTAGATATAGACAAGGAGATCAGTAAGGTACAAAAAGAAATAAATGATATAACTGACAATTTCATTGATTCATCTGAACCATTATCAGTTATAGCACAGAAAATAGCAGGTTTTGAGGAGAAACTTGAAAAATTGGAAAAAGAGAAGGAAATAATAAAAGGAAAGGCAAAAGATCTTAAATGGAGACTCAGTCCCAAACTGGACTACCTCATCTCTTTGAGAAAAGAGATCTCAGAGGCACTTGTTCAAGGACTAAAGACACCGAAAGATAAAATGCAACACCTCACCAATACAATTCAAAGGAGAGAGGCCGCATTGAAGGATAGTGAAAGGTTAACTGAGAGCTTGAATCTTGTATTGGCAGACCTTTTCTAGATTGTAACCAACCAATTACAAGGATCAAGATGAAACTGTACTCAGTTGACACTTTGACAACCTTTGTCATTGATGTCAAAGGGGGAGTAGTGGGACTGAGAAAAATGATCAGAAGAAAGATATCATTAGCTCAGGGGGAGCATCTTGATAACATAGTTTTTGGTAAGACAATTTTGGAAAAACATTTTTAGATATACAATTTTGTATTTTTCTCATGAGTGTTGCCATCAATGTCAAAGGGGGAGATTGTTGGCAAATGCACACTCCAATGAGAAAATGTAGGTGATTGAAGGTATTGTCATTGATGACAACCTTACAATCATATGATACCGGCAGGCACTAGCACCGACATACTCTACACTGACACACAGTTCACCGGCACCGAAAAGAAATATTACCGGCACCCTGGCCGACATGATTTTGTGTAAATGTATTTTGTATTTAATTGTAAAAACCTTTTGTAAGCCGACTTGGCAAATTGTAATATGACTCATATAAGTATGAGATCATTGTAGATCATCTAAGTAGTGAATATGGAAGGATTAATGAAGACCTAATATGCAAATTATAAGGCAGATATTGGATAAGGGTTTATGTATATTGCAGAGCTTAAACCGGTACTAAACTTGGCATAGTAGATGCTGATCTAAAGCAGTACATGATATTGGATTTGTATAATCCAGTTTTGTAAGGTAGTGAGACTTCTTTTGTAACTAAGCAGTGAGCTCTAGGCACTTGGCCTTCCTACATGTGCAGACCCCTATTATAAATAGTAATATTCCTTTATTGGCCAGTAAGTGAATATTGTGGGTTACAAATCCCACCGAGGTTTTTCCCACACCGAGTTTCCCCATTAAAAATACTATGTTATGGTGTGTCTTTGATGTTGTGGTTATTGTTCTTTTTTACTGCATTATTTTTAGTTTACCGGTACATAGTTTTGAAATGTTTTTCATATAATACTGATTCACCCCCCGCCCCCCTCTCAGTATCTTTGGGAATCCTAACATACTCTAGCTCTAAGTTGTTCACTATGAGTCATCCACGTCTTCGCACAATTCACCATGTCAGTTAGTAATCTTGATTTCTTCTATGTTGTCAGTATGTTAGTATTGGTTGGTTAATCCTATTATGTGAGGTTGATTGATTATTGATGCAAGATTAAATAGTTAATAATGTTTATTTTGATTAATAGTGCTTTTATTATTTGATTATCTAATGTTTAATTTAATTTCTGGGATTCTTGCCTTTTTGAGTATTTAATTATTTGATATTTATTTTTATTTATTTATTTTAATGATGATTTAATATTTATTTAATATTTTTTGTTTAGTTTATGTTGTGGTTTTATATTTATTTATGATTTGACCTTTTATTGGTATTTAATTTATTTATTTATTTATTTAATTGCTTATGGTTTTATATTTAGTTGGTATTTAATGTTTATCTGGTTCTTTAATTCATTTACGAGCCTTTGGTTTATTTGATTTAATTTCTCCATTTGATTTATTTTTGTGGCTCATGTTTTATTTATTAGTTGACTTTTATATTAAGTGGGTTGTATAAATACACTTTATAATAAAATGATAAAACATTCCCACCTAATTGTAAAAGCATGATTTATATTTATCTTACCTACCCTCTTCTCTTGTTGGTTGAATTTGAAAAGGGAGGTAAAATAATATTATATGGTGGGGTTGGTAAAATATATGATAGATTGGAATATTTTGATTGGCTGTTGTGGAGGCTAGGGTTTTTTGGTTATTGTTTGGCTTTTTATTTTCTTTCCTGTGAAGTTTTTTGGTGTGGGCTTCCTCTTTTGCAAAAATATTCTCTACAAGATTTTCCTTTGGTTTTTGGCTTGGATTGTTGCTGGAGCTTGTTGTTTTTGGCTTTTTGATTTGGGGAGCTCTTCTTCAGATTCTTCCATCACATGGGTTGCAGGTTGGAGATGTATTCCTCTTTTTGTATTGTGTTTTACAATTTTCTTGTATGCTTCGTGTCTGCAGATTTAATGTGTGAGCTTTGGAAAATATATCTATGTTTTTTATAATGTGGAAGGAAATATGTTAATGCATAAATTTGTTGCAAGGCTTTATTCTATAGTTTGTGGAAAATATTCATATTCTGGATTTTATCTGGTGTCTTTCTGAGTCTGTGTCATGAATGGAGTTTTGATTGAATGTTGGCTTTTGAGTGTTTAATATTTATTTCATTTATGCCCTTTAAATATTGTTTTGGGCGACTCTATGTATATGTTTTTCAAAGATTAATGTTTTAAGTTTGATTTTTAATCTTTGTTGAAAGTTCTGTGTTTTTCCATCTCTTTTATGCAAAAGTGTTGACTCTACATATGCACTGTCTTTTGTTGCATTTGCGATGTCCTTTCATGCATTTGCATTGTCCTTAGGTGTATTTGCGTTGTCTTTTATGCAAAAGCATCATCTTTAACTACACATGCACTAACCTACAATGCATTAGTGCTAAACTTAAGTGCAAAAGCGTTGTTTTGCCTATCATTGGTGTTTTCACTATTTTTCCAATTAGATTTGGATTTGTGGGTTTGGTTTCATTCCAGAGGCTTTTTAGGATTTTTGCAGACATTTTCCAGCTATTGTTATTTATCAATTTGATGTGATTTTATGTTTTATATGATGGAACAGTCTTGGTTTATTAATTGTTGAAGATTTGAGTCTTTTCTTATATTGAGATGTTACAATGGAAAAAAGGTATTGCTGTTGAGACAACAAGATGTTATTGCTGTGGAGACAGCAAGATGTTAATTCTATGGAGACAACAAGGTGATATTGTTGTGGAGACAACAAAATTGATATATTTAATTGATGGAATATTTCTTATATGATATGGATTTCCACTTTGAGGCTCATTTTGCATTATAATGGATTTCAGCCCTTTGCGCTCTTTAGCTATGGTTTTCCTTGCATGTTTTTATGTGTTGTTGGGCTGCATGATGAAGTATGGATCTTTTCTTGGAATTTGAATTGGAGCCTCTTGTGATTTATTATTGGGCCATGTTAGGAGGAGTGGGCTTCCTTGTGATGACCGGGGTCATGAGAGATAGGCTTGCATGAGGTTCCTTGTAAGGATGCATGAAGTCTAGACCACCAGGGCACATTGGAGTTTTTTATGATCTGTAAACAAGTGATAACATTAATAATGAATTAATTGGAATGGGTAATTAGATTTCAGTTAAACAAGATAATTAATAGTTTGAGCCTCATGGATGATTCCTAGGGAGGATATTTTAGGATAAGCATGAGAAGGTCATGAAGACTGTAAGTTAAATCTCCCTTGATTCTCTCATGGGTAGAAATGGCTCCACATGTCTATCAGGGTTATGCTATGAAGAGTTGTGTATTGGCAATATTATGGGGGAGGATCTGATGCGATGACACTCCACTCCTACATGTGTCCTTTGCTTGAGATGTATTTATGGCTAGATGATTTGTGCACCTCTGGGAGCTTCCTATTTGTGCTATCTTGTGATTGGTTCTTTCTTGAGTGTCCTTGTATTTGTTAGTCTATCTGGTTTTAAGTATCAGCCTAGATGTAGAGTGTGTGTTGGGACCTTGTGTCATCTCCTAGTACAAGGGGTGGTTCCTTTGGTTCCACATGGTCAGGTAGTTGGTTCTTTTAAACCATTGGGATGTTCCTATTTTTGGATTCTTCTTGCATGGATGAGGATGCTTCTTCAGATTGTTCATGGATAATAATTGTAGTAAGAATGTAAATGATGACGTGATTTATGTAATGAAATTCTTATGTAATGGTTGTAAAAGAAATCATGCTTATGAGAAATGGTTATGTTGTTTTAGTTATAATGATAGATTTTAGTTATGGTATATGATTGTAATGATGAACCCTGAGTTGTATTGTAATGCATTTATATTAAATGAAATGGATGCATGGGATGTGGATAAGTATTATGGTTTGGAATTAAATGATGCAATTTGTATTCTTGATGAGCCATGTTAAATGGAAATTGTGGAAATGTTATGATAATGGTAATAGTCTTGAATGATGCCTTTAACTAATTCTTTAAGTGGAAGAAATGTTATGCCTTGGTAGGATGTATGGGTATAAGTAATATTGGAAGGTATATTAGGACATGTTTACGTTTGGTGATGACAGATTTTGGAAGTATAGTATCATACTTCATAGATAGTGATATAATAGTAGGATTGAAATATTATAATGCTTGAAATGTAACTGAATGCTCCTTATGAAAATATTGTATGGATGTTCCTAATGAATGAATTACTAATATTATTAATGGAAATTACTAGTAAGTGTATGGATAGATGGTAAAATGAATGCTTGTCTTTTAGGAAAGGATTAGAATGTATCATGTGCTATTGTTTAAGGTTATATATCCATTTGGTGGATGCTATTAGTTGTTATGGAATTAGGATATTGTATCTTAGTTTGTGTTGAGATGAATTTGTGTAGTTTCTTAATTTGTAACAAGATGATTGTTGGTTAATTGATATAGTGTAAGAGATTTTATGAGAATTAAATGGGCTACAGATTAAATTTTTAAGGAGACTTTGTGAGTATTGCATTATGTTCTTTTCGAATCATGATGAAGTAATAAGTATGCTAAGAGCATAGAATTATAAATGACTATGTAGAAGTTAATTGTAAATGGAAATTATGTTAATGCAATGTAAGGGTTAATCCTTGTATGTGAATGGTGATGTTATAGTAGAAGGTTGGTTAGTGGTAATAGCAACATTTGGACTTGGTGTGTAAAATGATCCTAAAAGAAAAAGGGAAATAGCTATGCATTGAAAGATAGAATCTGATATTAAAGGAACGATTAAGAAGGTTGCATATTGTGAGTGTTAGGTATTGCTATGATGTACCTATGTGTGTATAATGATTAAGATTATGAGGTATTGATATTGATGAAAGTAAATGTTTATTGCTTATGTGGGTAGATTAAGTAATGGCATTGAGATACCCTAGAGAGCTAGTAGAAATGATTTTGGTTTTTTGGTAGGTAATAGGTCATAGCCACAATATTTTGAATTATTATTATTATGTTTGATTAGATTGACCCTAGACCTTCCCCATTTTTATGGAAGGCCAACAGTCACAACTTAGAATTCCACTTTAGATGTCCCTATTTGGAATTGAACTCGGGTCTCCACAGTGAGAACCTAGTGTTTTAACTAGTTAAGCTCAACCCCTTGGACAACTAGTAGAAATGATTTATTGTATTCCACTTGCATAATTGTTTTAATAGATTGAGTGAATTATTCTATGTCCATAACACTTAAATGTTGTTTGTGTGCTTGCTACATTACTTAAGAGATGCTATGTGTTGTATGGCTAAACAAAAAAGTTTTAAATTAGTGTGTATTTAGCTATATTTCTCTGGGGTATTTTGGCGGGCATTATATTTGGTATCAGAGCCAAGTTGCAATGGTGGGATCTCTAGTTAAGGATGTTTCTATTAGTCTTGTGAATGTGCCTTGATGTTCCTTGAATTAAGTTACTCTTCGAGGTTTGTGTTAGAAGAAGTGTTATTGGAATTTTTTTGGAATCTTATATATCTATGCCTTGTGTTTCTCTCTAATTCCTTTTAGGAATCATAACTTTAAGTAAAGTGTGTATTTATTTCTTATGCATGTCTCCAAAATAAGAGAAGTGTCTATATGTTCTTACGTGCTTTGTAAATTTCTAGAGCCTACTTGAATGATTAGGGTTGCTTTCCTTATACATAATTAATTATGTTACAGAGTAAGAAAAGAATGTGTGTATCCTCTTAACTAATGCGATGATCATAAAATTAGATTGTTATGTTTGTCTTCCTATGAATAGAAGGATGAAGTGTTGGTATTATACATTTAGGAATAATTATTATAGATCATGATGTGAAAATCAAAGAAATTGTATGTGGTGCTTAATAAAAGTAGTTGGAATGCCTTTTTCATTACTTTAATATCCTATGTGAAATGTAAGGAAGTTAGTTGGTAATGTAATGGTTACCCCATAGAACTATTTGTTATTTTGGTATATGTGTGATTTTGTATGTAATAAAAGATTGTTTGAGGAAATCATATATATCAAAGGATTTAGGATTTCTAGTTGCACATGTACTGGTAGGAGATCTTATGGAAGTTGAAATTGCATTCCTTTAAAAGTGGTAGCTATATTTGGCATGACTAGGAAATTCAAACCGAGTTTGCATAAATTTGCATGCATCGATTTGTTTGGTAATATCCCTTCCTTCGTCTTGTCTCTTTGGGGTAAAGGATTCAAATACTTGGGGGTTATTGATATTAAGTAGAATGATTGGATAATGATTTATGAATATGACTCATATACGTTAAAGGAAAGATTAGGTGAAATTAATTTGCATTGAAAACTAAAATTTAGGTATTGCATTTATGATCCCTGTTCTTTAAAGGGAAGAATTGATTAAATATAATATCCCATCCTTTAAATAGGAAATGTATTGGAAAACTAAAGGGAGATAAATAGGTGTATTGAAGCAAGGATTGGTGCATTGCATATGTAGAAATTGAAATGATACCATTGTGTCTTTATTTGGTTTGGCAAGATAAAAGCTTTAGCTTTGTGTAGGAATTGCGTGGCATTGAATAAAAATTTCTCTTAACTAGATGGATAAATTAAGAAAGGTTAATATATCATTGCCTTATTTGAATATTAAGAAGTGCTTTCTTAGCGAATTCTAATGAGATAAAATGATAATTAGCTATGTGAAATTGTGTTGGGATTCTAAATGTCAATTTGTCTTGAAATGTCGAAAATACATAGTCTATGAATGATAGTAATCAAGTAATAATATGAAGTGGGTTTAAATATAATGATGCATGTATTATTGGAATTTAAGTGGTATTAGATGAAAATAAAAATAAGTTCTAGAAGTGGGACTAAGATATTCTTAACCTAGATAACTAGAAGTATGTCAGAATATTATTATTGGTAAGAGTAGAAAATTGATTTTAAACTTTGGCTCTTCTAATAAGACCTAATTTGCTTTTTTAAAATATACGATTGACTAAATTTCTTAAACATCTTATGAAGGACTTTCTAATCTTTTATAGGTTATTAGTGTGCATTAATGGAAATGATGCGTGTTATAGTCTACTATTAAGTGATTAATTGAAGCTCTAACCTCTGTTTCTGTTATAGCTTGGTTAATATGATCATGGTATAGATAAGATATCTTGAAAATTAGTCATGGTATGAGTATATTCCTTGTGCATGTGTGAGTGCATAGTTGGTTTGTCTCTTCCTACCTAGATCAACTTTCATAAAGGATAACTACCTAGATTTTTGAAAATATTGAATTGCATTAAAAATAATGAAAAGAATATGGACATATGGATAAAATAAAGGTCTTAAATATGGTTTGCACTCTCTAACACATTCAAGGAATTTTACCCTTGGATGTTGTGTAGCGGTTACTCCCTTTGGTGTGACTAATGTTGATCACCTCGTGATGTGGGTTGGATGAGTTGTTTATTTTTCCTTGAGTTAATTTATGATTTGTGTGATGTGTCATTAGGATTAATGTGTATTTTTGAGATTTATTTACTTTTGGGATGACCACTAAGTTCTTCTTCTTTTATTTTTCCCTCATGGTGACACTTGTCACACTTAAATTTCTTGACTGATTTTGCCGGCAACTTTCCTTCTCTTTTAATTTAATGAATTGATTTGAGGATATTTCCTTTGACCTTTTTTTTTGTTGTTTGTGGTGGTCATTCTAAGTGTCGATGTATTGTGGCCCAAATCTTGAGCCAGTGTTGTCTCTATCATGCTCATTTTGAACCTCTAATAGTGTGTGCAAGGGAGGAGATTGCGGAAAAGTGCACTAGACTAAGAAAACAATTAGATAATGTTGCTACTAGCTGAGTAAATGAAAGGTGTTAATAAGATAAAATTTATTGGTAACTTTCTAAAGTTTATAGTAGATACAAATGCCTTGGAATTGTGAAGTCTGAGATTTATGGAATAGTTAAATATAAAGCAGTTGTTGATTTCTTGCCTTCAAAATCTTTGTGTTGACATAATGGATTAAGGATGCCCTTGAATGATTTGATTGGATAAGGATTGCATTTAATGTTTGTATAAAGTGTAACACAATGTAAGCATGGTGGAGATTAGGAAATTTGAATGCCACAAAATTTGTTCGTTAAAATAAATGGGTTATAAATGCTTGGTTATCGTGTGATGTCTTGAATACATTTAACCCAAGGAAGCTTATTTTAGAGAAATTTTCCCTCATTTAGGCTTATGACATGATTTGTTCAATAATATAATAGGTGCATATGTGTAAGATATTGTGTAAATATATATCTCTTTCTCACTATTTGCATGCAACTAGATGTTGAAGGAGTGTCACTATGAATATTGTTGTGAAATATAGTGATTTCCTTCTTATTGATGCGTAACTCAGTGACTAAGTTACAATTTTGTACTGCAAGTGTGGTTAAAATGAAGTTCCCTTGTAAATATTTTAACAATTTAGTGTACATATCATAATTAATAGCAATTGATGCTTCATTTACCTCTTGTGTAACATGTTTATTTCGAATAATTGAAGCATACAAAGGAAATTTAGTTGTCATTATCTTTCTTGGAGTTGGAAAATATTATAATATGTTTGTGTTAAAAGGAAGTTTTTGATTTATGTGTGCTAGCTGTCACCCTAACTCTTACAACTTCCAGGAGTAAGTCAAGTCTAAGGGGGGGAGGATGTAGTGTCCACCCTTGACTTGGCTTGTTTTCACTAGAGTTGACTTTTAATTCATGCACGATAAATATTAATAGGTATAGGGTATTTTAGATGATTTATATGATATTGATACTATCATTATTGATTGTGTGATTTATTAGACACTATATACTTATTATGTGATTGACTATCGAAAGGTTATATTGCTCATGTGATTTGATGAGCATAAGTGTTGATGGATTTTACATGCCTTACTATAATCATGAATTATACTAATCATGCACTTGATGATGTTTTTTCTGTACTGACCATATTTAATGATTATCTATGACGAGTTGATCTTATGGTGTGTTTGATTGTTGTATGATTGTCTTTGGGATAGAGAGAATGCCACATCACTCATTGCAAGTGGGATGTTTCATTGCAATTCTCTAACCCTTTCCTATTATAATATATATATATATATATATATATGCATATGTCGTATCATTTCTTTGTGGATGCAAGATTTGTAGGTACTAGACACCGACTCCACCTGGCTCCACATGTTTGAGTGTGTCTTTAAAATCCCAATGGTATGTGGTTCGGAGTTGACACTGGTTCCCCTCACATACTCTAGGCCTAAGTTGTTCACTGTGAGTCGTCTGTGTCTTGGCTTAATTTGCCATGTCAGTTAGTAAGCTTGATTTTGTTCTATGTTGTGAGTACGCTAGTATTCCTTGGTTAATCCTATTATGTGAGGCTGATTGATTATTAATGCAAGATTAAATAGTTAATAATGTTTATTTTAATTATTTTAATTAATAGCGATTTGATTATTTGATTATCTAATATTTAATTTAATATATGGGATGCTTTCCTTTTTGGGTATTTAATTATTTGATATTTATTTATTTTAATGATGATTTAATAATTATTTAATAGTTAGTGCTTAGTTTATGTTGTGGTTTTATATTTATTTGTGATTTGACGTTTTATTGGTATTTAATTTGTTTATTATTTATTTATTTAATCGCCTATGATTTAATATTTATTTTGGTATTTAATGTTTATCTGCTTCTTTAATTCATTTATGAGCCTTTGGTTTATTTGATTTAATTTCCCCATTTGATTTATTTAATTGTGGCTCATGTTTTATTTATTAGTTGACTTTTATATTAAGTGGGTTGTACAAATGCACTTTATAATAAAATGCTAAAACATTCCCACCTAATTATAAAAGCATGATTTATATTTATCTTACCTACCCTTTTCTCTTATTGGTTGAATTTGAAAAGGGAGGTAAAATTATATTATATGGTGGGGTTGGTAAAATATATGATAGATTGGAATATTTTGAATGAATGTTGTGGAGGCTAGGGTTTTTTGGTTATTGTTTGGTTTTTTATTTTTTTTCCCATGAAGTTTTTTGGTGTGGGCTTCTTCTTTTGCAAAAATATTCTCTGCAAGATTTTCCTTTGGTTTTTGGCTTGGATTGTTGCTGGAGCTTGTTGGTTTTGGCTTTTGGATTTGGGGAGCCCTTCTTCAGCTTCTTCCATCACATAGGTTGTAGGTTGGAGATGTATTCCTCCTTTTGTATTGTGTTTTATAGTTTTTCTGTATGCTCCGTGTCTAGATATTTAATGTGCGAGCTTTGGAAAATATATCTATGGTTTGTATAGTGTGGAAGGAAATATATGAATGCATAAATTTGTTGTAAGGCTTTATTCTATAGTTTGTGGAAAATATTCATATTCTGGATTTTATCTAGTTTCTTTCTGCGTCTGTGTTGTGAATGGAGGTTCGATTGAATGTTGGCTTTTGCTCGTGTTTATTATTTATTTCATTTATGCTCTTTAAATCTATTGTTCTAGGCGACTCTATGTATATGTTTTTCGAAGCTTAATGGTTTAAGTTTTATTTTTAATCTCTACCGAAAGTTCTGTGTTTTTCCGTCTCTTTTATGTGAAAGTGTTGACTCTGCATATGCACTATCTTCATTGTGCTTTCATGTATTTGTGTTGTCTATTATTGCATTTGCATTGTCCTTAGGTGTATTTGTGTTGTCTTTCATACAAAAGAATTGTCTTTAACTGCACAGGCGCTAAACTATTAACACAGACGCTAACATGCAATGCATAAGTGCTAAACTTAAGTGCAAAAGCATTTTTTTGCATCACAAAAGTGTTGCTCTGCCTTTTATTGGTGTTTTCACTATTTTTCCAATCAGATTCAGATTCTCGGGTTTGGTTTCATTCCAGAGGATTTTTGTGATTTTTGCAGAAATTTTCTAGCTATTGTTATTTATCAGTTTGATGAGATTTTATGTTTAATATGCTGGAACAATCTTGGTTTATTTATTGTTGAATATTTGAGTCTTTTCTTATATTGAGATGTTACAATGAAAAAATGGTATTGCTATGGAGACAACAAGATGTTATTGTTGTGGAGACAACAAGATGTTAATGTTGTGGAGACAACAAGGTGATATTGCTATGGAAACAACAAAATTGATATATTTTATTCATGGAATATTTCTTATATGATATGGATTTCCACTTTGAGGCTCATTTTGCATTATAATGGATTTCAACCCTTTGTGCTCTTTACCTATGGTTTTCCTTGCATGTTTTTATGTGTTGTTGGGCTGGATGATGAAGTGTGGATCTTTTCTTGGAATTTGAATTGGAGACTTGTGATTTATTGTTGGCCCATGTTAGGAGGAGTGGGGTTGCTTGTGATGACCAGGGTAACAAGAGATAGGCTTGCATGAGGTTCCTTGTAAGGATGCATCAAGTCTAGACCACCAGGGCACATTGGATTTTTTTATGATTTGTAAACAAGTGATAACATTAATAATAAATTAATTGGAATGGGTAATTAGATTTCAGTTAAATAAGATAATTAATAGTTTGAGCCTCATGGTTGATTCCTAGGGAGGATGTTTTAGGATAAGCATGAGAAGGTCGTGAAGACAGTAAGTCGAATCTCCCTTGATTCTCTCATGGGTAGAAATGGCTCCACATGTCTATTAGGGTTATGTCATGAAGAGTTGTGTATTGGCAATATTATGGGGGAGAATAGCATGTGATGAAACACCGCTCCTACATGTGTCCTTCGCTTGAGATGTATTTATGCCTTGATGATTTGTGCACCTCTGGGAGTTTTCTCTTTGTGCTATCTCGTGATTGGTTCTTGCTTGATTGTCCTTGTATTGGTTAGTCTCTTTGATTTTAAGTGTCGGCCTAGATGTAGAGTGTGTGTTGGGACCGTGTGTCATCTCCTAGCATGGGATGTGGTTCCTTTGGTTCCACATGGTCGGGTGGTTGGTGCTTTTAAACCATTGGGATGTTCCTATTTTGGGATTCTTCTTGCCTGGATGAGGATGCTTCTTCAGATTGTTCATGGATAATAATTGTAGCAAGAATGTAAATGATGACATGATTTATGTAATGAAACTCTTATGTAATGGCTGTAAAAGAAATCATGCTTATGACAAATGGTTATGTTGTTCTAGTTATAATGATAACTTTTAGCTGTGGTATACGATTGCAATGATGAACCTTGAGTTGTATTGTAATGCATTTATATTAAATGAAATAGATGCACAAGATGTGGATAAGTATTATGGTTTGGAATTAAATGATGCAATTTGTATTCTTTATGAACCATGTCAAAAGGAAATTGTGTAAATGTTATGATAATGGTAATAGTCTTGAATGATGCCTTTAAGTAATGCTTTAAGTGGAAGAAATGTTATGCCTTGGTAGGTTGTATGGGTATGAGTAATATTGGAAGGTATATTAGGACATGTTTATGTTTGGTGATTAAGGATTTTGGAAGTATAGTATCATACTTCGTAGACAGTGATCTAGTAGTAGGATTGAAACATTATAATGCTTGGAATGTAATTGAATTTTCCTTATTGAAATATTTTATGGATGTTCTTAATGAATGAATTACTAATCTTATTAATGGAAATTACTAGTAAGTGTATGGATAGATGGTAAAATGAATGCTTTTCTTTTAGGAAATGATTAGAATGTATCATGTGTTATGGTTTAAGGTTATATCTCCATTTGGTGGATGCTATTAGTTGTTATGGAATTAGGATATTGTATCTTAGTTTGTGTTGAGATGAATTCGTGTAGTTACTTAATTTGTAACAAGATGATTGTTGGTTAATTGATATAGTGTAAGAGATTTTTTGAGAATTAAATGAGCTATGGATTAAATGTGTAAGGAGACTTTGTGAGTATTGCATTATGTGCATTTGGAATTATGATGAAGTAATAAGTATGCTAGGAGCATAGAATTATAAATGACTATGTAGAAGTTAATTGTAAATGAAAATTATGTTAATGCAATGTAAGGGTTAATCTTGGTATGTGAATGGTGATGTTATAGTTGAAGGTTGGTTAATGGTAATAGGAAAATTTGGACTTGGTGTAAAAAATGAACCAAAGAGAAAAAGGGAAACAGCTATGCATTGAAAGATAGAATTTGATATTAAATGTAATATTAAGAAGGTTGCATATCATGAGTGTTAGGTATTTCTATGATGCACCTTTGTGTGTATAATGATTAAGACTATGAGGTATTTATCTAGATGAAAGTAAATATTTATTGCTTATGTAGGTAAATTAAGTATGTTAGGTCCCAGAGACAACTGAGAGGGGGGGGTGAATTAGTTGTCCAATAAATTAAAACTAAAATTAACTTAACAAAAACTTAATGCTTAATTCTGGTAAACCAAACTTTATACCATTAGACAGTTTTATTAGTTAGATGCAGTACCGATAAAGATTAATGCATGAAATAGAAAGACAATAACATCCAAAAAACATAACATAGATATTTGTATCTAGAAACCTTGTAAGGGGAGAACCACTGTGGGAAGCCTTACCCACAATCAGATGATACTACTATAGATAGTATATGTGTACAAAATGGAGTCTACACATGTAGAAAGGACAATTACCTAGAGCTCACTGCTCAATCACAAAATGGGAGTCACACTGACTACAATTGGATGGTTAAATCCAATGATAATGTACTACTCAAAATAGCATCTTCATATGTTGGATTCAGTATTGGTTTAGCTCTAATTTTCCTTCTTCAAACCTTCCTTCAATCTTGAATGATGTCTATGTGTATAGCTCTACTTATATTCACATATACCTTATTACAATCCTTTTTCCAATCCCATATCAATCTCACAAATGATATCTTACATTTATACCATAACCTAGGACCAATTGAGTAGGCCGGCTTACGAAAGATATTAGAATAAAATTAATTACAAATGAATCAATATTCAATGCATCAAGTTGGCTCAATGCATTTACAATAATAATAAACCATCTTCATGAAGTGTCATGCTGATCTAGAATAGATATGCTTGTCGATGCATAACATAGACCTATTTGCTGGTAACAACAAATATGTAAACCCAAATAGACCAATGAACAGATCATCGTAACAAAGTGTCAAATAATTTCTTCAACATAACCAAGTAGTCTCTAAGTCATTCCAAGTGTCGGTGAACAATATAACCTCCTAGTGAACCAAATACCAGTGACTATGCATAAGTCACTGACTTGCCGGTGAGCATAATCAAGAGTCTCCAAGTGCTGATAAGAGTTGACAAGTGTTGAAAAGTGTTGACATCAATGAAAAAACCATATCAACATATCCAAAATACAAATAATCTCCCCCTTTGGCATTGATGGCAACACAAGATGGAAAAACCATCAAAGTGCCAAAACATAAATGCCAAAAATAAAAAACCAACAATCTCCCAAAGAGATCATTAACCGGAAACCAAAATACAGATACAAAGAGTAATAATCTCTCCAACAATCTCTCCCTAAAGTAACAGTCTCTCCCCCAAGGGATAATGTGTTTTTCCATAGATATCTCTCTCCCTTTGACATAAAATGCCAAAGCAATACAAAAACTAGATTCAAATACAAAATACCAACTCATTACAAAATACCAACTACTCCCCCTGAGAAGTAGCTCTCCTCATCAAAGATGGAATAAGAGATTTCTCTATTAATTCTGTCGCTTGATGACAAGCATCAATTGCCTAAGTTTCTACTAGTGTGGGTAGAACCCCAAGTTTCTCTCTGAGATATTCAAAAGTCTCCTTAGGCAAAGGCTTAGTAAAAATATCTACAATCTACTCTTTAATATTCACATAAACCAATGTCACTTCTTTTGCTTCAACATTCTCTTTTAGAAAATTAAATTTGATGGAAACATGTTTGGTCTTTGAGTGGAATACTGGATTCTTAGATATATCAATTGGTGCCAAACAAATAGTTATAGGTTCCTTGCATTTTACCTTTATGTTCTTCAACATTTGTTTAATCCATAATACCTGTGTGCAATTAGTTGTTGCTGCAACATATTCTAATTTTGTTGTTGATAAACATGTGCAACTTTGTTTCTTTCTCAACCAAGAAAAAATGTTCCACCGGTGGTACTTTTTCTATCATCTACATTTCCTACCCAATTTGCATCTGTGTATGCACATAAATTAGGGTTTTCATCTCTAGGATACCATAAGCCAAGATTTTTAGTGCCTTGTAGTTATCAGAAAATCCTTTTTAGTGCTGATTCAAGATTTTCTTTAGGATTAGTCTGAAATCTTGAAACAATACATACTACACTCATAATATTAGGTCTTGTTTGTGTCAAATACAATAAACCTCCTATCATAGACTTGTACCTAGTTGGATTAATAGGTGTTGATTCATCCTTCAATGATAATTTATCACTTGTAGTCATAGGTGTGCTTACTGGTTTAGAGTTCTCCATGCTGAATTTCTTTAGTAATTCCTTCAAGTACTTAGATTGACATAAGAATATACCTTTACCAGTCTATGAAATCTACAATCCTATAAATAATTTTATCTCCCCAATCATAGACATTTCAAATTCTTGCTACATTTTATTAAAAAAGTCTTTACATAATCCATCTTCTCCTCAAAAGATTATATCATCAACAAAAACTTCTATAACCAAGATGTCATCATTAGTCACCTTGTAATGTAAAGCGGAAAAATCGAACCCTAGTCGTTCTCCCCTCCCAACTCCAAGGAGAGAGAAGGGAGGTCACTAGGGTTGATGGTTTTCACTTAGGAGAGACTTTACATTCAAAAGAGGGGTTGAAACCCACAAGATCCAATCCCACACAATGCAAGATTGGATTCTAAATGAGTTTCAAGGGTTGTGACATCAAGGATACCCTCTTTTGTAAAGAATGTAGATGGAAAGATTGAACTAAGAATGCATGTAAAGTAGGAAAGATTCGCTTATAAATAGAGATAGGGATATGGGATGAAGCTGCAGACCTGGAATTAGCAGTAAAATGTTGAGATGGTGCTGTTCTGCAAATTTGAGCGAAAGTTGACTGGACGATGGCGCCCGACGTGCACACGGTCCTCCGAAAAATCCGCGAAACGAAGGGGGATCTGTTCGTCTCTGTACAAGGATTCCAGATCTTCAATTACAGCCACGTACCTACAACCTACACACAGAAAAGAGAGGATGATTGGGGGGTTAGGGATGAGGGGTTTGCCTTTAGGTCAAACCCCGGTTTTGGAATTAACCAAGAAATGAGAATGCTATAAATTTAAATGTTTGTAATGTAAACAAGTACTGATAGCTTGTTGTAAGAATGTTTGTATTCTTACATGCGAAGGTGTAATGTATGTAGTATGTTGTATGTTGTATGTGATCTCCTCTTCAATGGTTGAATCCTTGTCTTGAATGCAACACTTAGCCTTGAATGGAGACTTAGAATGCTCAATTGCTTGAAGGAATGCTTGAATGCTTGAATGTTTGAATATTTCTTTCGCGTCTTGCTCACATATGTCCTCCTCTTTCTCTCCCTTTCTAGGAGAGGAAAAGTAGTTTATATACTTGTCAATTAGGGCTGATAGACTGATTTTCCCGACCTTAGGCCGACCAGGAAACATTATTTTCCAATTTGCAAACTTAAAGAACCGAAGCCCCATAAGAGACCGGGCCCAAAATAGGGCCAGGGACTAAAGCGCTGGGCACCATGGTCCTGGAGGACTAGGGCGCTGGGCTCCCTAGTCCTGAAGGACCAGGGTGGTGGGTGCCATGGTCCCACCTCCCAAGACAGCAGGGTGCAAGGAGGATCAGGCCAGGGTGCTGAGAAATGCAGTTTATGATGTCATGAACAAGTCTCAGGGTCTCCATTCAGGTTCCGTGTTGCATCGCCATCATGAAGACCCAAATGTAGTTGAAATTGCAAGTGTCACAATTTTAGGATGCTACATTTAGCCCCCACTTTAGCGGGAGTATAAGCGTACGCTCATACTTCCGGTAAAGTACAAGGAAACAACATTGAGAAACTTTCACCACGTCAAGGAGGGAAGATACACCAAGCCCCCAGTGGACTAAGGATCTTACGACTTCGATTGACAAAGTAAAAGGAAAGATCACGAGGGAGAACCATGACTGTCAGTAGTAAGGTTCCCTCACTATGAGTCATGCAAGAAAGATATCAAAAATTTTCAAGGCAAAGCTAAATTTGTCAAGAAATTTTCAAGTATCTTGAAAAGATATAGACGGGATGTATGCCCCCCTACGTTAAAGTGATCGCACACGCCTTACCGGGGGTGATTGCTTTAAGGTAGTGATACATATAAGAAATGAGAAGGGAAAGGAGCACGTTATCACAAGGATTTAGCCCCCAAGTGTGAGATAAGCCCAAGGATAATAGGCACAAAACACAAAGCACGAGGTGACTTCGCTTTCCTCGGGGTCAGTATGATGTATGATAATTCATGTATATCATATGTATGTATGCATAATTGTTCTTCATTCCCCAATAAAGGAAGGTCACCTAGAAGAAGGGAACACATGTGTCTTTTGAGTCAACATGAGAGAGATCGAGAGATCTCAATGCTTTGCATCGTCCTCAAGTAGACAACACTAAGGACAACAAATAGAAGAATGAGAATAACACATAGAAGAAGTAATGTAAGAGAGGAGGAGAGAATCTGCTATGCTAATGAAACTAGTCTAGCACGTCATCTACCCCCCAATCTTGCTGATCAATGTTTCGGGAACGCAGGGAACACGCTAGAGGAGGAACATCCAACACAACAGATGGAGCTATCACAAGATCCAAACAAGGGCTATGTTCATGTTCCAAGCCACGTTGTTCTTGTCTAGGAGCTAGGATAAGTGCTTTAGAAAATGCGTTAGATAAATGGTTATCCACATCAACATATTCATATTCACTATCAGAATGAAAAGAAGTAACATTTTCATCATGAATAACATTTTCATCTATATCATCATCAAGATTTATAAAAATAGGATCTTTAATTCGCACAGGATCAAGACCATCATGCACCTTATGTTTAGGAGATTTCGGCTCAATCGTCGGCTGAGGAGAAAATGGAATAATACTGGCTGAAGGTGTTTTTGGGGATTGCAAAGTTTGAGAAGCAGTTGCCCGAGCTCTAAGACGACGCTTTCATCGGTGTTCACATGCAGAATGATTTCGTCTAGTCTTAGTAGGAAGTTGCGAAGATTGAAGAGGAGGAATGTTCTCATCCTTATCACTTGGGTGTTTAGGTTGTGGTCTCTTAGGTTGAACAATAGGAGAAGAGGAAGGTCTCTTCTCTCCATAAGAGGGAGGAGGAGGAACTGCTCTATATAAAGGAGGAATATTCGGTTTAGGAAGGAGACCAAGTCCATCATGACGAGGAGGTATAGGTCTACTTTTAGGAAGTTTATTAGATATAGGCATAGTCACATTCATAGGAATGGGTTGGGAATCTTCTTGAGGAAAGACATTGGTTTTATCTATCAAAGGAAGAACTTCCTTCTCAAGAACGATAGGAATATCAAGTTTGGGTGTTCTAGGTTCACTTAGAGATAGGATCATATCTTTTTTCCACTTCTGATAAGATTTAAAAAGATGATCACTTCGCGGTGGAAGAGATTGGAATTGTTTAGGCCAAAAGTAATCAATAGGAATGCTAGAAGTTCTTTCAGCATGTTTAAAGAGGCTATGATTGACAGTAACAACTTCACCATTATGGGGAAATTTCAAACACTCATGAATAGGAGAAGCAATAGCTTTCATGGAAGATAGCCAAGGATAGCCTAGCTTCACACGAAATTGTTCGGATGATGGAATAATAGCAAAGTCCACATCAAGGGATTTGTTATGGACCTCAATAGGTAATGTAATAGAACCAATTGCAGGAGAAGAAAATGCATCAAATAATTTCACAACCACATTTGTTTCATCATAGATAACTTGATTCAATTGCAAAGTAAAAAGAAATTCTTCAGTAATGACATTAATCATACAAGAAGGATCAATAAGCACTCCACGACAAGGTGTATTCTTGACTTTTGCAACTATATATAAAGGACCATCAGGTGCCCTGATAGTTTCACTGGAATCAAATGTGATGGAAGGTTCTTTAGGGATTTTCTGCTGCTCCACAAAGTTAATCACATTAGGAGTCATAGACACAAGATCATCAGGTGAGACAGAGGAATCAGTAGTATCAATCGTATTAGAGGTATGAGAAGGCAATGGATCAGTAAAAATCTGAAGATTTTGGTTAGGAGGAGCTACAGATGTGTTTCCTTTATCATTCACACCAGAAACAGAGATAGTATTATTATCAATCAAATCTTGAATTTTACCCTTCAAAGCAAAACATTTTTCAGTATCATGCCCAGGATGACGATGAAATTGACAAAAAGATTTGTTATCAAAATAGGGTGAATTAATCTTTGCAGGATCTATTTTCCTTATAGGAGGAAGAGTAAGCACATTTTGTTCCAATAACTTATTCATAATACTATGCAATGATTCAGTCAAAGGAGTAAACTTTCTTTCTTTCTTGAAAAACTTAGAAATAGGAGGCACACCCGATGTTGCATTCACATTGTTGTTGATGATGTTTTCATTGAATTTAATTGACTCTCTGTTCGGTTTAAACTTCCCAAATGGTTGTTGACTACTATCACCCTTATCACTCGGAGCCATAGGATTTGCTTGTTCCATTTGACTCACAGTCAGTTGATAATTGTGAAGAGTTGCGCACAACTGTTGGAAAGAAGTAAACTCAGAAAACAGGAGTTTTTCTCTAATATCTTTTTGTAAATTAGAAATAAAGATTCTTTGAATATCATTGTCAGGTACTGGAAAAGAAATCTGAGCATACAAATGCTTATATCTACCAATGAAATCAGTCACTTTTTCTTTAACACCTTGTTTACAATGCATTAAATCAATCAAAGTAACTTTAGGACTTATATTGTTTTAAAATTGTTGAATAAAAGCATTTGCAAGTTGTTCGAAAGAAGTAATAGAATAAGAAGGCAATGAGCAATACCATTGTAGGGCTTTATATCTTAATGTTCTAGTAAACAGTTTTGCAAGCAACCTTTGGTCATAAGCAAAATCGGTACATATTGTTTGAAATGTCTTAACATGTGTTAGAGGATCACCCTTACCATTATAAAGCTCCAAATGCGGAATTTCAACATGTGTAGGGGGAATAGCTCGAACAATGTCAAGAGAAAGTGGGCTCGCAACATCAAATGTGGGCACACTAAACTTAGATTGATTCATAGAGGCAATTTGTTGCTGTAAAGAAGAGACAGTTTGTGCAAGATTGTTAATGGTCACTTCAGTCGAAGAGTTCATATTAGACGTGTTAGATTGTGATGGAGGTATTATGTTATTGAAAGAAGGTAGAGAGTAAGGTGGTGGGACACTATGATAGTTAGTCATAGGAGATGATTGGAAAGGAGGAACACTACAAGGAGGAATGGAATGATTAAACGAATTGCCCCCTTGCGTCATGTTCATTTGTGGTGATATAATAGGAACACTTATTGAAGGAATGAATGAAGAATTTGGATTGAATGAAGGAAGAGGGTTGATTGAAGAAGAAGGATTGCCCCCATGACTGGTGATCATAGGAGGAATGTCTTCTGTTGAAGTAGTCATTATGTTTGATGTAAAAGTAGGTATACTAGCAATAGGAGTTGTCAAAGGAATAGAATGATTAACTTGAGTAGGAGGTTGTGTATAACCCAAAGTTTCGGCACAACTCTTCATAGGCATCACATTCGAATCCACAATGTGTGCAATACCACGCAAAATATTGATTCCATTCTTATCACTTTGAACCATACGTTTTAGACCCTCAATTAAGGGAAGAGTTTGACTATCGGGGTATTCTTGAGACATCCATTGTCAAAAATCATCAAATTGGTTATCCAATTTTGAAAGTTGTTCTACAAAAACCTCATGGAGAGCTTCTTCATCATTAAGAGGATTAGAGGAATTACCCATGTCCTCATTAAAAAGGCCATTCAAATTAGGTTCCATCTCCTCAGTAATTAAACCTTGGAAGGACTTAATTCTAAGGCTTCGTCTAACGGGAATAGTGTAAGTAGGACTTATTGTTGTAAAACTCATGCACTAAAGAAAGAGAGAAGATTTTGAATTTTTAGAGGTAGCAAATTTCAATAAAATCAGCCAATCTCCTAGATTTAAGCTGTTAAATGCAATCAGGACAATCTCCCAAAATTTCGAAAAAAATGTCAGGGACCGTGGCGAACAGAGTGCACACGGTCCTTGCAACTTTTTTCAAAATTTTCAGGGATGAAAGTTATGATGATTTTAAAGCTAATCTGAAAAAATTGAGTGATTTTACGATCTGTAGATAGGCCAAATTAAAGTTACAATCTCAAAATTGAACCCTACCAAGATTGTTGAAAAATGTAAATTTTGAATTTTGAAAAAGAGAGGGAAACTGAAATTTTGAATTTTATGATTTTAGAAGGAATACTGAAAGCAATCCAGGTTTTAAAATTTAAAAGTTGATTCGATTTCATGCAAAATTCAAATTTGAAAGTGGAAATCAAAGTTGTTGCAATTAAACACTTAATTTCAAAAGTCACAAACTGCAAAAATTTGAATAAAACACTGAAATTTCGAATGAATGCTAACACACTTTTCAGATTTAGGACTATAAGAAACACAATTTTGATATGAATTTTAATTTCAACAATTTTTGAATTATTAGAAGCCTCAATCCAAGCAATCGCTAGACCAACTTTGACTTTAATTTTGAAAGTGTTAAAATTGATAAAATCAGCCAAAATTTTGGATTTTAGCAGAAAAATACAGTAAGATCTAGCTCCCAAAATTTTGGAAAAAATGTCGGGGACAATGGCGCTCGAGGTGCACACGGTCCTCGCAACTTTTTTCTAAATTTTCAGGGATGAAAGATATTGTGATTTTATTGCGGAATCCAAAGTTACAGCCGATTTGGAGGTATTTTGATTAGTGAAATTATCAGTCAAAGGTTGAATCAAGAAGGTTTTAAAAATTAGGGTTTTGATATTTAACCACTTAATTTTTAGAATTAAAGCACAAATATGAATTGACAATTTGCAATAGAAGGGTAGATCTGAAACAAGCATTAACAATTAAACATTTCACAAGTTTAATTACTAAAAAGAAAATTTTAGGGTTTTTATGCAATTAGCCTCTAAAATTTGCAAAAGATCAAACATGGAAATGTAATTAAGGAAGCAAATTTTTCAGATCTAACCATAAATAATCAGAATGAGGATGTTCACGTCGGGTTCACCAAAATGTAAAGTGGAAAAATCGAACCCTAGTCGTTCTCCCCTCCCCAACTCCGAGGAGAGAGAAGGGAGGTCACTAGGGTTGATGGTTTTCACTTAGGAGAGAATTTACATTCAAAAGAGAGGTTGAAACCCACAAGATCCAATCCCACACAATGCAAGATTGGATTCTAAATGAGTTTCAAGGGTTGTGACATCAAGGATACCCTCTTTTGTAAAGAATGTAGATAGAAAGATTGAACTAAGAATGCATGTAAAGTAGGAAAGATTCGCTTATAAACAGAGATAGGGATATGGGATGAAGCTGCGGACCTGGAATTAGCAGTAAAATGTCGAGACGGTGCTGTTCTGCAAATTTGAGCGAAAGTTGACGGGACGATGGTGCCCGACATGCACACGGTCCTCCGAAAAATCCGCGAAACGAAGGGGGATCTGTTCGTCTCTGCACAAGGATTCCAGATCTTCAATTATAGCCACGTACCTGCAACCTACACACAGAAAAGAGAGGATGATTGGGGGGTTAGGGATGAGGGGTTTGCCTTTAGGTCAAACCCCCGTTTTGGAATTAACCAAGAAATGAGAATGCTGTAAATGTAAATGTTTGTAATGTAAACAAGTACTGATACCTTGTTGTAAGAATGTTTGTATTCTTACATGCGAAGGTGTAATGTATGTAGTATGTTGTATGTTGTATGTGATCTCCTCTTCAATGGTTGAATCCTTGTCTTGAATGCAACACTTAGCCTTGAATGGAGACTTAGAATGCTCAATTGCTTGAAGGAATGCTGGAATGCTTGAATGTTTGAATATCGCTTTCGTGTCTTGCTCACATATGTCCTCCTCTTTCTCTCCCTTTCTAGGAGAGGAAAAGTAGTTTATATACTTGTCAATTAGGGCTGATAGACTGATTTTCCTGACCTTAGGCTGACCAGGAAACATTATTTTCCAATTTGCAAACTGAAAGACCCGAAGCCCCATAAGAGACCGGGCCCAAAATAGGGCCAGGGACTAGGGCGCTAGGCGCCATGGTCCTGGAGGACCAGGGCACTGGGTGCCCTAGTCCTGAAGGACCAAGGTGCTGGGCACCATGGTCCCACCTCCCGGGACAGCAGGGTGCAAGGAGGATCAGGCCAGGGTGCTGAGAAATGTAGTTTATGATGTCATGAACAAGTCTCGGGGTCTCCATTCAGGTTCCATGTTGCATCACCATCATGAAGACCCAAATGCAGTTGAAATTGCAAGTGTCGCAATTTTAGGATGCTACATGTAATATAGATTGTTGTTTGCATTACCTTTAGTGTATCCAATCTTCAAAAAATATTTGTCCAATCTAGCATTCCAAGCTCTGGGAGCTTACTTTAGTCCATACAAATCTTTCCTTAACCTGCAAACCATATCTTTATCATTTGTCAATGAAAATCCATCAGGTTGTTCAATGTAAAATTCTTCTTCAAGATCTCCATTCAGAAATGCACATTTAACATCCATTTGATATACTTTATAGTTCTTGTGGCCTACAAAAGCCAAGAATAATCTGACTACCTCAATTCTAGCTACTGGTGCAAAGGTTTCATTATAGTCAACTCCTTCTTTCTGTGAATATCCCTTACACACTAATCTTGCTTTATTTCTGATTACCTTACCATCTTCATTAAGTTTATTTCTGAATACCCATTTAGTTCTAATTACATTTTTGTCTTTAGGTTGGGGAACTAATGTCCATGTGTTATTCTTTTTAATTTGTTCCAATTCATCTTCCATAGATTTAATCTAATATTTATCTTCACATGCCTCATTAACTGATGCTGGCTCAATTTGAGAAATAAGACATACCTCTTCATTTGCCAATCTTCCTCTAGTCATAACTCTTTGATACTTATTTCCAATTATCTGATCTTCAGGGTGGTTTAATCTTGCATACCGAGGTCTTTTTACTTGTAGTTGTTCCTTAGTCATTGTAGAATCCTTGGATGATGCCGGTGTGACTAGATCAACATTTTGTACTGGTGTACTCATTATAGGTTCATTTATTATTATTTCTATTGCCGGTTCAGAGTCCATGTGCCTTGAATTTCCTCTAAACTATTCATCAATCTTCACATTTGCACTCTCAACAATTTTCTACAATCTCTTGTTCAAACATCTATATGCCTTGCTCTTAGATGAATAACCAAGAATTATTCCTTCATCACTTCTAGGATCAAATTTTCCAATATAATCATCTCTTCTAATATAGCATTTACTTCGAAATATTCTGAAATATTTAAGAGTAGGAGTAATACCAAACCATAGTTCATGAGGGGTCTTACCAGTTTCACCTTTGATGTGAACTCTGTTGAATGTGTAGACAATTGTATTCACTAATCTCTCCAATATATATGAGTTAGGTTTTCTTTTGATATCATGCTTCTAGATGCATCCAAAATAGTTTTGTTCTTTCTTTCTACAACTCAATTCTGCTGGGGTGTCTGGGGTGCTGATAATTGTCTTCTAATTCCATTCACTTCACATAATGTATTAAATTCCTTAGATGTGAACGCACCTCCTTGATCTGATCTCAAACATTTTATTTTCTTACTGGTTTCATTCTCTACCATCACCTTGAATAGTTTGAATTTCCCAAAATCTTTTGATTTCTCCTTGAGAAAAGTAACCCAACACATTCTAGAATAGTCATCAATTATTAGCATAAAATACCTATCTCCTTGTAAAATTCTAGTTCTTGAAGGACCACATAAGTCAGAATGAATTAAGTCAAGAACATTATTGGATTTTTCTGGAATACTTTTAAAAGATGCTCTAACTTTCTTTCCAAATTGACATTCCTTACATACTGGATTGTGAGGTTTAACAATCTTAAATAAATCTCTTACTGCCTTAGTTGTACTGATTTCACAATGCAATCGAAATTTGCATGACACAGTCTCTTATGTCATAACCAACTTTCATCAATATGAGCAATCAAACATGCCTTCTCATAATTATTCAAATGAAAGATATTACCTCTAGTCTAATTACTGGATGCAATTTCTAAGCCAGTTCTATTCATGATTGTGCATTTACCATTCTTGAATTGTAACTGAAATATTTTTTCAACTAATTGACCAACACTCAAAATATTATGCTTCAAACCTTCAACATAGTAAACATTATCAGTATTGTGCTTACCATCAAAAGATATAGTCCCTTTTCCTTTGATCATATAAGCTTTATCATCTCCAAATCTCACTAGACCTCTATTGTATTCCTGAAAGGTTAAGAATTTACTTCTATCACTGGTCATATGATGTGAACATCCTGAATCAATGATCCATTCATCCTTATCTTTAATTTTAGCTGCCAGGGCTTTCTCTATTGGTTGAACAGTACATGTCGGTTGATCTTTTATTATAGCAACAAAATCCCATCCATTGTCTATCGGATCCTCATCAGAATCATCAGTAACTCCTTCATCAGCATAGTAACAAGATTTGTCTCTATTTTTCTTAAATTTGTATCTTTGATATTCAGGGTTAGGCTTATATGTTCTTTTAGCTTCTTCTTTCAATCTTCCATGTCTATCAGGACACCTAGATACCATGTGACCAACTTTATCGCAGTTCAAATATTTAAAGGGTACTTTACCTTCATACTTACTTCCAACTTGACCTTTAGGCATTTTCCTTGGAAATAGTGCTTCAAGTTCTTCCAATTCTTCATTTTCTCTCATGCTTTCTTCAAGTTCTTTGACATAAAAGGCTTTCCAATCAGATTTGTCAAATGATGATGATGATACCAATGATGTTGATGCTTTGAAAGCTAAATATGTCTTTATTGTAGCAACATGACCAAATTCTTCAAGTTCAAAAGCTGAAAGTTTTCCAACCAAAGTTTCTCTAGATACTGATGTATTAGGCATTTTTCTCAATTCATTTATAGTAGTAACTTTCATTTTATATGCTAGTGGAAATGCTCTAAAAACTTTAGAAACAATTTCATCTTCACTTAAGGTTCCTCCATAGCATTGTATACCCAAAACAATTTCATTTACTCTTTCCATAAAAGCAAAAATCCTTTCATCTTCTTCAATTTTCAGATTTTCATACCTGACCCAGAAGCATTCAAGTTTTGCAATTTTGACTATGGAATCTCCTCTATTCAATCTCTCCAATTTGTCCCAAATAGCTTTAGCAGCAAATCTGTCTGATAATCCCATGATTTGTTGATCTGAAAATGCGCTCAAAAGTGCTTCTCATGCTTTGCAATCATTTTCCTCATCTTTTGCCAAGGTTGGTGGATTAGGTTGACCCTGAGTAGGACTAGTATAACCATTCTTTGTAGCATCCCATATGTCCTTTCCAATGCAATTCAAATGTGTCTCCATCCTGATCTTCCATACACCATAGTTAGTTCCATCAAGTTTAGGACTGTCCTTCCTGAAATAGTTAGAAGACATTAGATCTCCTCAAGTTGTTAAACTTTTGCAAAAAGAGGACGAGGCTTTGATACCAATTGTTAGGTCCGAAAGACAACTGAGAGCGGGGGGGGGGGGTGAATCAATTGTCCAATAATTTCAAACCAAAATTAACTTAACCAAAACTTAATGCTTAATACCAGTAAACCAAACTTTATGCCGATAGACAATTTTATCAGTTAGATGCAGTACTGGTAAAGATTAATGCATGAAATAGAAAGACAATAATATCCACAACACATAACATAGATATTTGTACGTGGAAACCCTATAAGGGGAAAAAACATAATGGGAAGTTTTACCCACAATCAGATGATACTACTATAGATAGTATGTGTGTACAAAATGGAGTCTGCACATGTAGAAAGGCCAACTACCTAGAGATCACTGCTCAATCACAAAATGGGAGTCACACTAACTACAATTGGATGGTTAAATCTAGTGATGATGTACTGCTCAAAATAGCATCTTTATATGTTGGATTCAGTACCGGTTTAGCTCTAATTTTCCTTCTTCAAACCTTCCTTCAATCTTGAATGATATCTGTGTGTATAGCTCTACTTATATTCACATATACCTCATTATAATCCTTTTTCCAATCCCATAGATCAATCTCACAAATCAGATCTTACATTTATACCATGGCCTAAGACCAATTGAGTAGGTTGGCTTACTAAAGATATTACAATAAAATTAATTAAAAATGAATCAATATATGATGCATCATGTCGGCTCAATGCATTTACAATAATAAAAAATCATCTTCATGATGTACCGTGCTGATCTGGACCTATTTGCCAGTAACAACAAATATGCAAACCCAAATAGACCAATGAAGAAATCACCATAAAAAAGTGTCAAATAATGTCTTCGACATAACCAAGTAGTCTCCAAGTCATTCCAAGTGCCGGTGAACAATATAACCTGTTGGTGAACCAAATATCGGTGACTGTACATAAGTCACTAACTTGCCAGTGAACATAATCAATAGTCTCCAAGTGCTGATAAGAGTTGACAAGTGTTGACATCAATGACAAAACCATATCAACATATCCAAAATACCAACAAAGTAATGGCATTGAGATACCCTAGGGAGCTAGTAGAAATGATTTATTGTATTCTGCTTTCATAATTGTTTGAATAGCTTGAGTGAATTATTCTATGTTCATAACACTTAAATGTTGTTTGTGTGCTCGCTGTATTGCTTAAGAGATGCTATGTGTTGTATGGTTAAACAAAACAAAATAAAATTAGTGTCTATTTAGCTATATTTCTCTGGGGTATTTTGGCGAGCATTACATCACTTGTTATATGATGTGAACACCCATTGTCAATCACCCATTCACCCTTTTCTTGTACCTTAGCAACTAAATATTTCTCCTCAATAGAACAATTAGTGGAATCAATAAGCACAAGTCTATCTTCTTTAATGGAAATAAACACAACTTCATCTCCTTCTTATTCATCATCTGTAACACCTTCATTTGCAGCATAATAGCAGTTCTTCTGGTTCCTAAACTTTTGGTTAGATTTATAAGGCTTATCATACTTCTCATGCTTCACATATCTATTATTCCTATCATTCTTATGAAACTTATCATGTCTTTCATACTTAGCCATTCTCTCCAGGCATCTAGAAGAAAAATGCCCTATCTTATTACAAGAAAAAAAATTCAAAGGCAACTTTACATTATACGTACCGGCACCTTTAGGCAATCTTTGGGTGATCATTGTTTCAATATCATCAAGTTCTCTTTCTTGCTCTACATTCTATCTTCTTTCTCTTTCATATCTGGATATGCTACACTCATCAAGATCATATTTCTACATACGGGATACCAATGCTAATGCAATAAATGCAACCTCAGAGTTTCCTTGAGATTCTCTAAATTCACTCGGCTCAAATGCAACAAGTTTTCCAAACAATGTGTTTCTTGTTATTGTAGTTACACTCTGGATCTCATCAATAACAGCAACCTTATGTTTATAAGAAGGAGGCAAAGATCTCAGCACCTTATCAACAATCTCATCTTCCTCAATATTTCCACAAGAACATCTGATACAAGGACAAGTTCATTCACCTTAGCCATGTATGAATGCATGTTCTCATCATCTCTTATCTTTAATGTCTCATACTTTCCTTTCAAACTCTGCATCTTAGCAACTTTCACTTGACTATCACCTTCATATAGGATCTCAAGCTTCTCCCAAATCTCATATGTGGTCTGAAGTCCCATAATATTTGACATTTCAGAATTAGTCAGGGCACTAAGCCATGCTTCCTTTGCTCTGGTATTATATTCAGCTTCCTTAACCTCATCAAGAGTATATGGTCCATTATGAGGAACAACATGGACATTTTTAGTAATCTTCTAGTAATATTCTCCAAGACATTCTGAGTGCACCTCCATCTAGCTCTTCCACACAACATAGTTACTTCCATCAAACCTCAGACTGTCCTTCTTGAAAAGAATACCTTGATCTTCCATCCTAGATTTCCTCAAGTGATCAAGCTTCTACCGGAGGATCTAGCATTGATACCAATTGTTCGTAGCAATGAAGAAGGAAGATTGAGGGTGGGGGGGGTAACTTATTCTTCATCGGATACAGAAATTAAACTCCTAAACATAAATTGATGAATTGCAACAGCAAATAGATAAGAACAACACACATCACCAATATTTTTGATGTGGATAACTTGGTCAAGGGAAAAACCATGATGGGAATGTACCCATAGTAAGATGATACTCTGTAATAGTATGTGAAAACATTACAATGGGGAATGCACATGCATTCAGGAATACTACCTAGAGCTCACTACTCAAAATATATTTTCTCAGAGGGCTACAACTCTCAGGGAAGTCTTACTAACTAACAATATGATTTAGACTACAATCTGGAAGGAATGAACAACAATGATAGCATCTCCAAATGCCTCATGACAGTTTTGGTTCAACACAATTGTCTGCTCTACAACACCAATATCACCACAACACTTCATTGAATAATAAATTTCTTTTGCACACATTAAAATCTCTTTGATAATGTAGACACAATACTTACACCTAAATAAAATAAGAATTTCACCTATATATAAAAATCATCAACCTTGATAACAAGGTCGGATAAACCCTTAACCCTCATCTTACAATTACAAAAATTACATTGTATGGTACAAAGATCGACCACTAGACCAATATTATGATTTACATTACATAGCATGGACCTAATTCAAATTCCCAAATGATGATATCCACCGAAAATCATGCTAAGACCAAGAGTAACACGTTGCACCACCAAAAATACTGCATAGCCTCAAAATCATCGCCTATTCATAAAAATAACAAAAAGTTCATAACAATCAATGTAGATCACTAAAAAAATTGGACATGATTGGGAGACACTAGAAAATATATTCGAATAATGTGGAACAACTGTACCAAAATGACTTTTCAAATCTTCATTGATCAACATCTAGAAGCTCAAGAACACAAGCTATGAGCAATTGTCACGAGGAAAGATAATTTGTAGCACACCAAATCATGAATCATTTGAAATGAAGATTTGAAAGTTTATCTGAGATAATATCCCAAAGTCTCAACAAAAGATCTAATCATACTAGAATATAGTAGGGGAAATATGAGATTCTACAAAGCAGTGATCAACATATCCAAACTATAAAACCAGATCAGAAAATCTTCCCAAACTCACTGGAATAACTCATAGGAATATGTTAAAATCAATGAAATAATGAACAACCAAATCCAAAAATCTCCCCAATTATCCAATAAAGGTTGGTAGAGCTCTTAGAGCTACAAGAAGATAGATAGTTGGCTTTCAAATATCTAAAATCGCTGATTGTCAAGAAATTATTTGACAAAAGAGCTCAGACCCTAGTTTTAAATACGGAGATCTTGTCCTAAAATATAATGAACATAGTGCAAAGCTAAGAAATCATGCTAAATTTGATATTTTTTGGGAGGGTCCATTCCACATTGTTGAATGGAAGTGCTTTAATGCTTTCGAGTTAGAAAACTCACAAGGTGAGATTTTAGAGATCCCAGTTAATTGGATCCATCGCAAAGACTTTTGTTAGAGATTATCCTTGTGTTGTGTGTAATTATTGTGAATAGTATACTTTTTGTTCTTTGAAGGTCTTTTTTTGTCCTAGTTCTTTGTGATAGTTCTGATACTTAATATAAGTACAGATCCAATAGACAACAAGATGAGAGGGGGGGGGGGTGAATCATACAAACTTAATCATCCATAAAAACATCAGATTCAACCTTGGTAATATATATATCAGTCATATAACCAAAAACATTATCAAACATGCAAACTCAAAAGCATATGAACAATATAAACCTCATAACACTAGATTTAACATGGAAACCCAAATAGGGAAAAACCACTGTGGGATTTCAGACCCACTAAGAAATATACTCTTCTAGAGTATGCTCAATTAAAAGCAAATCCTGTTAAAGATTACAAACACATTGCTAGATGTGACCCGGTTAAGGGATTTCCCTTAGATCTGTTAGGATCTTCACTTTGTTAGAAGAGACCTTGCCAAAGGATTTCAAACACTCAATTAGAATGTCACCTTGTTAGAGGATTTACATATAAGATTGTTAAGTCCACTCAGTTAAGAGATTTCCTATCACTTTCACAAAATAACAGTAATGAAAATCTATCTGCAACTTCACATCTAAAATGCTAAAGTAGATTCCTATTTGTTCAATACAATCTAGACATAGAACTAATCTTGTCTATCTGTTGGGCATCAATACTCTGTTATACTAACAGGTCTTCAAGATTTTGTGCTCGGTAATCACTATGTAGCATCCCTCTCCATACATTTGCCCACATACATTGTTTAACAATAGTTTCCTATTTATAAACAATTAGGTAACCACTTAATCTCATTGATCACATTTCCCATGATCAATCATAGCCATCAGATCTTCAATCTTGTCTAGGTTCATTGTATCTTTTGATTTGAAAATATTTTACCCCACCTTGGAACTTGTGTTAGGGTAATGTGGTTCAATCTGAGCTGTAGATCTTCATGCCGACTTTCCATTGCCTTAGATTCATTAACAAACTTCTTCCATGGCTTACCAATCATTGATCCTCTCCAGCTTATCAACTTCTTTCATTAAATATCATATGTAAACATTTAATGCATTCTATTATAGCTCGGTTACAACTCGGTGATTACTAAACTTCACTTGGTAGACATTCTGTCTTCATTAACTGACAGTGATAACCTTAGGGTTTACCAACTACATTCCTTAGGGCTTACCGACTAGGTTCTTTGCCTAATATCATAGTGTAGTACTAACCTTTACATTTTACAACATATGTATAATGTTAAAACAATCTAAAACATCAAGATCTCATCATTGTCTGACTCGGTAGAGTTACCCATTGAATAACTTATCCCCTTATTCATCATATTATTTCCTGTGTCTTTACCAACTTCTTTATAATCTTCATATCATACTTCTCAAGATATGGCAACATCATACTGAATTAGAAAATCAATTTCTTGACATCAATGACAAAATAATAATATCAAGATAGTAAAACATCTTTAATCAGTTATGTCCATAATCATCAACAACCTTCTCAATATCCTAATTGAAATGTCAACAATCTTTCATTGTCTGTTATAATGTAATATTGCCAACAATCTCCCCCTTTGGCATTGATGGCAAAACCAATTGATTTGACCTGTAAAAGATTCAAATTGCTGTGATTCTAAAATGCTTGAAATGCTCTCCCCCATACATTACACTTCTCTTCTATATTCAGTCTTTATTTCAATATGTAGTCTTCTCTTAGTCTTCTCCCATATATTCTAAATCTTCTCCCCCTTAAGTCTTCTCCCTCATTGGCAGGTTTTCTCCCCCATTGGTAGGTCTTCTCCCCCTTTGACAACAATGCCAAAAAGTAATGAACTAAAACATAATTTCTTTCTGTCACAAGTTATTTCCTATTGTTTGTGTATCAACTGAGTCTCGATCAGAGCATTTGTCTTCAGTTCCTATCTCTGTATCATTCTTTGTATAATTCCAGTAATAATTCCAGTACACTTTCAGAAAAACATTCTAAAGTGTATCACTCTAGCATCAACTCCCCAAAAGATATTCAATAGAGTCATCAAAGTGATGCTTTCACCAAACTCGGTCAGTGAGTAGAAGATAGGGGTAGGATCCCTAACTTACTTCTGAGATATTCAAAAGTGTCCTTTTGTAGTGGCTTGGTGAAGATATTAGCTATTTTCTTCTTTGTGTTAACATATTCAAACACCACTTTCTTCTCTTGAGCTTCTTCTCTAAGATAATGATATTTGATAGATATGTGCTTTGCCTTAGAGTGCATAATGGGATTCTTTGAAATATTAATGGCACTAGTTTTGTCACAAAATATAGTTACTGGCTTGGTAACTTTCTCATTTATACCTTCCAACAGTTGTTTGATCCATGCAATGTTGGTGCAATTCATTGCTCTAGCAACATATTCAGCTTTGGCTATTGACTGAGAAACACATCCTTGTTTCTTGCTAAGCCAACTCACTAGTCTTTCTCCTAAGAAGAAAGCTCCTCCACTTGTGCTTTTCATGTCATCAATGTTTCCTGCCCAATCAGCATCAGTATAAACTTTCAAATCAAAAGTATTTCCTTTCTAATATACTAAGCCATAATATTTAGTGCCTTTCAAGTATCTAAAAAATCTTTTGATTGCCATCATGTTTATTTCCTTAGGATCTGCAGAGAATCTTGCAACAATACCTACTGCATGTGCTATATCTGGCCTACTGTGAACAACATATTGTAGTTTTCCAATCATGGATCGGTAGAGTGTCTCATCAATAGATGCAGATTCATCATTCTTTGATAGTTTATAGTTGGTAGTCATAGGAGTACTTACTGGTTTTGAATCTTCCATTCCAAATTTCTTCAAGATTTCCTTTATGTACTTGGATTGAGTAATGAAAATCTCATTTTTCATTAGTAGTATCTGTAAACCTATAAAATACTTTATCTCACCAGTTAATGACATCTCAAATTCTTTTCTCATTTCATTTCCAAAGTTCTTGCATAAAGAGTCATTTCCACAAAATATAATATCATCAACAAATATGGCTGAGATTAGTATTCCATTTTCATCATTCTTCATGTACATGTTGTTGTTCTCACTTGTCCTTATAAAACCAATCTTAATCAAATAAGAGTTCAATCTTTCATACCATGCTCTAGGTGCTTGTTTCAGACCATATAAAGCTTTGTTCAATTTACATACCTGATCTTTATTATTGTCTTCAACAAATCCTTCAGGTTGTTCAATGAAAACTTCTTCTTCTAATATTCCATTCAGAAATGCAGATTTGACATCCATTTGATATACCTTGAAGTTCTTGAAAGAAGCATATGCCAACAATGTTCTTACTCCTTCAAGTCTAGCAATAGGTGCAAAAGTCTCACCATAATCAATTCCTTCTTCTTGGGCATAACCTTTGTAAACTAGTCTTGCTTTGTTCCGAATGACCTCACCTTTTTCATTTAGCTTGTTTCTGAAGATCCACTTTGTTCCGATTACATTTTTATCCTTCAGTCTTGGGACCAGTGTCCATGTGTCATTCTTCTTGATTTGGTCAATCTCTTCTATCATAGCATTTATCCAATCTTCACTGTTAAATGCCTCTTTCACTATTCTTCGTTCAAATTCAGACATCAAACATGTGTTCTGTCTCAATTTGTTCCTTGTCATCACTAGATCATCCTTATCTCCTATAATCTAACTTGGTGCATGGTGTCTTCTGACATACTTGGCTATAACAGGCTCAGTAGGCTCTGTATGATCTTCTTCATCACTCGGTAACTGGATATCTTCTTTATTTTCTTCAATAGTTATCTCAGTAGGACTTCTCGGTTGCACATAGACAAATTCATCATAGTCTTTTGGTTCTTTGGAATTTCCTTCATCATTTCTTTTTGCAAATTCATCAATTTTCACATTTGCACTTTCCACTATTTTGTTAGATCATTTGATTAGACATTTAAAAGCTTTGCTTCTAGAAGAATATCCTAGAAATGTTCCTTCTTCAGTTTTCTGATCAAACTTGCCATTTCTATCATCTTTATGAACATAGCATTTACTTCCAAATATCTTAAAATAACTTACATTAGGTTTCTTGCCATACTAGATTTCATAAGCTATCTTCAAAGTACCTTTCTTCAATTGAACTCGATTCAAGGTGTAAACAGTTGTGCTTATTTCTTCTCTCCAAAATGTTTGTGGAACCTTCTTCTCAATCATCACTATTCTAGCACAATCCATAATAGATCTGTTTCTTCTTTCAGCTATTCCATTTTGTTGTGGAGTTCTCAGTGCAGAGACTTGTCTTTTAATACCATTATCATTGCAAAATAGGTTGAACTCATCAGTTTTGAACTCTCCTCCTCTATCTGATCTAAGAAATTTCAGTTGTCTTCCTGTTTCATTTCCAACTCTAGCCTTGTACCATTTAAACATTTGAAAAGCTTCTGATTTTTCTTTTAAAAACATTATTGACATCATCCTTGAATAGTCATCCACAAATAATATGAAATACCTATCACCATAATAACTTTGAACTTTCATAGGACAATAAAGATCAGTGTGCACAAGATCTAAAATTCCCTTAGAAGTGTAGGACTTACTTGTAAAGCTTGATCTTGTCATCTTACCCATCTGGCATCCTCGGCACATAGCATTCTTAGGTTTTTCAAGACTCGATAGACCTCTTACTCAGTGCTTCTTGCTTATTTTGATCAGATTATCAAAATTAACATGACAAAACCTTTTATGCCATAACCAGGTATTATCAATATTTGAATGCAAACACTTATTGTGAGTTGAGTCAAGGTGAAATGTATTACCTTTTATTTGTGTCCTGGTAGCAGCTAACTTTCCATTCTTGTCATGAACTTTGACAATTCCTTTCTAAAATTCTATTAGGTAACCTATGTTGTTTAGCTGTGCTACACTCAACAAATTGTATTTCAAAGCTTCAACCCAATAAACATCATTGCATGCTGCATTATCAAGAAGTTTTATGGATCCTTTACCTCTTACCGGACATGGTGCATCATTACCAAATCTAACATAGCCTCCATCATAATCTTCTAACATAACAAACTTGTGTTTATCTCCTGTCATATGATGTGAGCATCCACTATCTATAATCCAAGAATCATTAGTGTTTATGTGAGATATTAGGGATTTTTCTTCATACCTTTCTTCATCTAATCCATCCTTGATAGCCACATAAATAACTTCCTCTATATCTGTCTCATCTGATTTATCATCATTAGATTCCTCATTAGCTATTAAGCATGTCTTTCTATCTCTTCTTCTGAAGTCTCGGTGTCCTTTGTAATGGTTATCTTTCTGTCTGTCATCTCAGTAATCTCTCTTTTCAGTGAAATCTTTGTCAGGATAGTTAGAAGCCATATGTCTAATCTTATCACAATTGAAACATTTCAAAGGTAATTTTCCTTTATACTTACCTTTGCCTCTCGGTAACCTTTTGGCCAATAGTGCTTCAAACTCTTCTTGCTTTCTGATTTCTTCATACAGTTTGTGTACTTCTTCCATGTTCTTCTAAAATATTTCACTTGTTCCACTGTGATCTCCTTCAGAGTAGTTATACTTTCTTTCATTGTAATCATTAGATTCATTCAGATGAAAAGAACTAAATGCAGATTCAACTTTATTTACCGATGACCCACTGTTATCAAAATTACTTAACTCAAAAGCATGTAGCTTACCAATAGTAGCATCCAAGGAAACTGACATATTGGGTATAGACCTCAATTCATTGATTGCAGAGACTCGGATTGCATAGGTAGGTAGAAGGGTTCTTAACAACTTACTTGTTACATCCTTTTCTTCTATAGTTCCTCCTGCTCCTTTGATTTGATTTACAATCTCCTTTAGTCATGTACTG
This sequence comes from Cryptomeria japonica, assembly GCF_030272615.1. Classification (NCBI taxonomy): domain Eukaryota; kingdom Viridiplantae; phylum Streptophyta; class Pinopsida; order Cupressales; family Cupressaceae; genus Cryptomeria; species Cryptomeria japonica. Next base: position 286,825,788 of record NC_081406.1, on the reverse strand, counting down.
TACTGGGTTATGTTCTCACCTTCATTCATCCTCATAGATTCAAGTTGTCCTCTTAGAATATCCACTTTTGCTCTTTGAACATGTTCATCTCCTCCATATATATATATGAGCTTAGTCCACATTGCCTTTGCATCAGTACATCCTTCTAGATCATAAAACTCTGAATCGGTCAATGCAGATGTTATTTCAATTATTGCTTGAATATGTTCTTTCTTTTCCTTTATCTCTTCCATAGTTAATGGATAGGTGCTCAGTGCAACAAAATCATTCTCCAGATAGTATATAACATATTCTCCAACTCTTGATAGATGTAGCTTCATCCTTTTCTACCATGTAGAGAAACTTGACTTATTCAACATAGGTGCATCCCTCTTATACATCTTTGGATCTTTAACTCAAGTGCCTTTAAACTTTCCTTTTAGAGTCCAAAGCTCTAATACCAATTGATAGTTTTGATACTTAATATAAGTACAGATCCAATAGCCAATAAGATGAGAGGGGGGGGGGTGAATCATAAAAACTTAATCATCCATAAAAACATCATATTCAACCTCGGTAACATATATATTAGTCATATACCAAAAAAATTGTCAAACATGCAAACTCAAAAGCATATGAACAATATAAACCTCATAACACCAGATTTAATGTAGAAACCCAAATAGGGAAAAACCACTGTGGGATTTCGGACCCACTAAGAAATATACTCTTCTAGAGTATGCTCGGTTAAAAGAAAATCCTGTTAAAGATTACAAACACATTTCTGATGTGACCCGGTTAAGGGATTTCTGTTATATCTGTTAGGATCTTCACTTTGTTAGAAGTGACCTTGTCAAAGGATTTCAAACACTCAATTAGAATTTCACCTTGTTAGAGGATTTACATATAAGACTATTAAGTCCACTTGGTTAAGAGATTTCCTGTCACTTTCACAAAATAACAGTAATGAAAATCTATTTGCAACTTCACATCTAAAATGCTAAAGCAAATTCCTATTTGTTCAATACAATCTAGAAATAGAACTAATCTTGTCTATCTGCTGGGCATCAATACTCTGTTATACTAACAAGTCTTCAAGCTTCTGTGCTCAGTAACCACTATGTAGCATCCCTGTGCATACATTTGCCCACATACATTGTTTAACAACAGTTTCCTATTTATAAACAATTAGGTAACCGCTTAATCTCATTGATCACATTTACCATGATCAATCATAGCCATCAGATCTTCAATCTTGTCTAGGTTCATTGTATCTTTCGATCTGAAAATGTTTTACCCCACCTTGGAACTTGCACATTCACCTTGGAACTTGTGTTAGGGTAATGCAGTCCAATCTAAGCTATAGATCTTCATGCCAACTTTCCATTGCCTTAGATTCATTAACAAACTTCTTCCATGGCTTACCAATCATTGATCCACTCCAGCTCATCAGCTTCTTTCATTAAATATTATATGTAAACATTTAATGCATTCTATTATAGCTCGATTACAACTCGGTGAATACTAAACTTCACTCGGTAGACATTTTGTCTTCATTAACCGAGAGCGATAACCTTAGGGTTTACTGACTATGTGCCTTAGGATTTATCGACTAGGTTCTTTGCCTGATATCATAGTGTAGTATTAACCTTTACATTTTACAGCATATGTATGATGTTAAAACAATCTAAAGCATCAAGATCTCATCATTGTTTGACTCAATAGAGTTGCCCATTGAATAACTTATCCCCTTATTCATCATATTCTTTCTTGTGTCTTTACTGACTTCTTTATAATCTTCATATCATACTTCTCAAGATATGGCAACATCATACTAAATTAGAAAATCAATTTCTTGACATCAATGACAAAATTATAATATCAAGATAGTAAAACATCTTTAATCAGTTATGTCCATAATCATCAACAACCTTCTCAATATCCTTATTGAAATGTCAACAATATTTCATTGTCTATTATAATGTAATATTGCTAACACTTTGTGCTCTTTAGTTAAGTTATTTTGAATCCAAGAATAGAAAAACAAAGAAATGACAAATATTTTGAGTGAAACAAGCTATGAAAGCAAAAAAAAAAAATATTTTATATATACATATGGTTTCTTTACATATATATATTTTGAAAGAGGCTCTGAGGCCTTCATGTCATTCAAAGAAAAATGCAAAAAGATGGAGAGAAGGGTTATTTTCAGAGGTTGTCTTGTTTAGTCATCATCCTTGGACTCGAGCTCATGTTCATCAAAGTTGGTGTCATCATCATATTCTTCTTAATCATCTCCATCCCCAAGATCTAAATCTGGGTCTGAATCCAAATATAAGAAGCACAGAACCACCTAGAGGATTGGAGGATTCTCAAGGGTCATAATTCTAGGGAATATGTAGTCCTAGAAATTTGAGTACCATGCTACCCTTGTCACCTCAATCAACATGTGCACTTTCAATAGGAAATCAGTGATGTGTTATTATGGACATGGTTTTAAAACTAGAAACTAAAAGCAGCCATAGAACCACCTCAAGATCATCGATGAATCACCTCAAATCCGAAGTGGTAGGGATACCCCAAATGGGGTCTGCATAAAGAGCTACCTCATCTAACCCTCCCAGGTACTTATCATGGAAAATTTGGTTTGTGAGTTGTAGAACAAGGTGCTAAGGTACAACAATGTCAAGCAGGGAAGCTAAAAAGTGGGCGGTAATGTCCGTGTATGGAGCTATAATAATATGGTTAGTATGTTCATTCATCCTCTAAAGAAAACAATCAAAGATAGTTTCTAGAAACGCGACTTGACTAACTATTCTTACTAGCGTAACGGGGGTATTGATTACTCCTATTATAAGAAGCTACTCAAGCTTGTCCTAAACCACTAAGGTTTAATTCTTAGTATGATCAAAATTACCTTCTCTAAGTGGTATTTATACAAAATATTATGCCAAAAGTAGAATTAATAGCTCTTGCATGAGCACAAGTTGGTGATTAATGAGTTAATTCACCTCAAAAATCAGCTTTAATAATCACTCTTGCACAATCTTTTCGGAGGATGTTTGAATTACAAGCTACCAAAATGCTTTCGATCAGAATATTTAATTTTGAAGAAAATATTGGGTAATATCTCACATCAATATGTGTGACTGCATTATATAAATGTTCCATAAAGTGGGAAGGCTCTAATCCAAGAAGATCATATGGGCTAGTGCAAAAGGCTTTCAAACTGTGGAATTAGAGGGCACAATTGCTTCACTCTTCAGTAAGCTCACTGTAAGGTGCATGACACATGAATTAACCTCTCACATATGTTTGAGTTATCCATATCATAAAGTTATCTCTCTGCTAACGTATCATGCACCATGATTTTCAAGGACCCCATATTCATGAATGCAGTTTTATGAAGAATCAAGCACTTGTAATAGTGAAGTGAAATAAGAACAAAGTTTTTCAACATCTAAGTGTAGACCTTGAGAAAACAAAAAAATGGCATCATCCATAGTAGTTTTTAGTAATCGTTTCCACAACTAGTATGTGGAAATTTTCTGAGAAGCATCCTCTACTACCCATGCCTTGCCTCCTAAACCCGACTATTCTTTCATACAACTAAAAGAAAAGAGCCTTGTCAAGGACACATTTATGGTCATGGATAGATTAAAAGATTTTTTTGACCTTGATCTCCACGTTCTACCAAAGGCCATTTGAGAAGACACTTATTAGAGATGGAAGAGGGGTGGTCCAGGTAGGCCTTCTTTTCAACTTTGGCACTCTGGTCTTTCATAGTACATGGTTCCTCTGGTACCTCATTGCCCCAATTTCATTAACAAGTGCACTAATAAATTTACCCTAGAATATCCTATAATTCAAGGAGAACAAATAAGGTTGGTGATAAGTGTTGAATCCATCAGAGATATGCTATGTATTCCCAATATTGATAGTAATATAGTGATTTTTAAGAAAAATATCTCATTGGTTTATTGGAGGAACAAAGATACTACTATTAGTTTCCAAATGACTTGATGCAAAGAGATCCAATGGGCACTGAGCTTCCTCAATTCCTAATAGCTTATGGTGCTCCCTAACATCAAGATACATGTGAAATATGTTGCATCTATGCGGGCATACATTTTCAGCCCATATGAAGATCAAAATACTTACCCATTTCAAAATGGGTTTCCTGTTCAAATTCCGCAAGTAAAAGGAAGTTTTCCATTTTGACTTTATATATGTTTTGGTACAAGAGATGGTAGAACAACTAGAAAAATTCAAAAGTCATCGCAGGTTAAGGTACACCTCTTTTCTTATCCATATGTTTCTGCACTAGATCCCTGAATTCTTTAAAGAATCCATGGAGCTTTCCATGCAGGACAATAGAAATAGAAAGAATCAGGTAGTAGTGTGGTATCCCATGTTGTTTGCCACACACAATCCTTATGCATTTTGAGATACCTTCTAGGCTCCTACAATGCAAGATTTGATTAAGATAGATACATATTCAATCACATGCTTTTCAAGTACACAAATCACCTGGATGACATCCAATTTTCTCCCATGTGATTGGTATCTAGGGTCCGATTTTTTTTTCATCAGCAATCATGGGTTGACTGAAGAACCTTTTCACCTCTCACAATCCATCCTAGACCACACTTTGGCCCTAGACATATTTAGGCAGCTGGTCATTATTGAATATCACATAGGGTCAGGAAAGCATGGGGTTAGAATTTTTAAGGATAATGTGACAATTGGACCCATTGTTGTTGTCAAAAGACACAAAGAAGAGAGAATTATCACCTCAACGTTGGTTCATCTAAGACTGGTGGTTATTAATAAAAAATGGAATTATGACCTAGATGGATGTCTAGCCACAAGGAACAACCCAATAGTGCATGTTCTGCATGACCTTGTTTGGGATTCATGGAGAAACCCACATGGAGATAGCTAGGCAATATATGTGAACCTTCATCTCATTCCCAAGGAAGAAAGAACACCTTGGTTGTCCTTCTACTATGTGAAATAAAAGTATGACCCAACCAAGAAATTACCACTCCACCTATACAAAAGGATATAGGAGGAGAACTAGCCCAAAGATAAGAGGCATGCCTTTTGGAGATATAGGCAAGAGGTCAAAGAAAATAAACTAGGATTAGGAAATCTTCAAAGCGATGAAGAATTCAAGTGAGAGTGGTGAAAGTGTAACATTGATGAAGATGGTTATTATGATCCTCCTCCTTATGCCACTAATGAAGGAGATATTGCAGAAGTGGTTGAGATGTCTAGAGGGAAAGAAAATTAAATCAAGGTCATTGCCCTAGGTGCTATGCCTGATAGTACTTTTTACTCTATAAAGAAGCCTTTCATCTCGCCTAGGTCATAGACTTTGAGAAAGCGGTCAAGTTCAGAGTAGTAGGAGGGTTCTCTGAAAGAATTCCCAACCTCTCAAAAGAAGCATAAGAGAATTTATAGAAACCCAGAGGGTTTGCAGACCCAAGCCCCTATATCAATGCAACCCTCACTTGCATCAACAACCTCTTTAGTATAGGTACTTTTTTTTCTCCTCTTCTTTCTTCTTAACCTCTAGTTTATGTGTTGATGTCATCCTCTATCAACTGTGCTATTGTGCTAAGTTATCCTAAAATAGTTGTGTCTTACACGATGTCTATGCAAACCTAGTCAATTGCAGCCTCTACAAGCCCAATTGTAGCTTCCTCAACTAGCATTAGAACCTTTGACAACTCAGTTAGCATGGTCCACTCTCTTTAGACACAAGGATAGCTAACTGAGATACCTTCTTCTTTGCGCATTCTCAAGTTCTCAATTTTTTCACCAGCCATCTCATCTAGTGTTGGGTCTCTATTCTCCTCACTTGCCAGTGCTTTCCCTGAGATCCCTCCTCTTTCCGCAGCTACTCTCTCTTTGATAGCTCCATCCCAATTGCAAACTAGTGTGGCTCCCATCCCTTTTATGCCACCTACACAAGCCCCTTTCATAGGGCAGATGATCCCTTCCCCATCAGTTTTCCATTAGTATACAGATTTAGGTAATCTTGTGCATGCTTTGAGGGTACAAAAGAGAAAGGTTAAAGATTCTCAGAAGCTCATGGAGCCTTGCATTAAAACTATCTTTAGGGAGGGTCTTGAGGATTTAGTATTGGAAGCCATGAATTCTAATGTTATCAAACTAGAAAATAAAATGAAGCCTACAAACTATTCTATTCATGCCATTGGCATTGGTTTAAGAAGAGCCTAATCACAAGAGAAAGTGGAAATCTTGGAAGAATCCCACAAGGTGGTCTCTTCATACTATCTAAAACATTCCCGCCACTTGGGGAAACTCATGGATGAGCTGGGGAGAGTAAATATAAAAATGAGAAGTTGATGAAGGAGAGGAAGGTTAGAGTTTCAAAGATGAATCGCTTAATATCTATAATACTTCAAGAAAAGGCCAAGAGAGAAAAGCTCCAAAATTCATTAAAAATATTTAAGAGCTAGTTGTGAGCAGATCAGACTACTAAGAAATTTTTTTTCTAAGAATTACATGATAAAACAGAAGAATTATTGCATATCCAATCTACTTCTTCTGATATGGCTCAAATTCAAGCCTAGTTGTAGGAAGCCATTACAGAAAAAGAGCAGGGAAATCAAGAATTGGTTGGCACTCAAAACCTTTTGGTAGAGGAAAGAGTAGTAAAAGATAAAGTTTTGTAGGACTTTTGGACCTTTCAAACTCAGTCCACCCAAGAGCTTTGTTAATCTCAAGAAGCCATTGCAAATCAATAGGCCGAAGGCAAGTGACTATAGGATGAGGTATAGGATAAGAAGACTTGGATAATAGCATTACAACACCAAGTAAGAAAGCAAGCACAAGGTTAGAAGGAAATGCATGAGAAATTAGAATCCAAAGAGGCTAAGGTGGAGTTAGTATCAAAACCATCAGGTTCTCATCCTACTCCCCCCCATAGATTTTACTTATCTAGTGCATGGGCTTCATAAGGAATATTGAGAAAAAATAAAGCAGTTTGTTCTCTTCTTGGAACCAGCTCTATGTTTCTTAGAAGTTTATCAAAATTTGCATGCTAAGGTTGATCCTTTCATTAAGCACACCATCTAGGTATTGGCCCCTAAAATATTCGAGGCTCAGAAGTTAGTCGATTGGTTTTATGATGTCTTCCCCCAGGAATTAACTATAGCGAGAGTCATAGATTTTGAAGAAATAATTCAGAAGACTAATTGTTTCATCAATTGTAGAAAAATAGCCAATCAAACTTCAATTCTATCAATTTTAAAAGATTCCATCAGCCTTGTTATAGAGTGCCTTGATTATTTCGACAAGCATGGCCTACAATCCCGTTTTCTTCCTGATGGCGTAATCATGGGAGATGAGAAACTCTCAAGCTTGATAGTGCAGAAGCAACAAGATCAATCACCCCTCCAAGCACTGAATGATCCCCCTGAAGTAGACAATTTAAAGACCTTATTTCATCTTTTTGATAAACTCCTTGTAGTGCTTGAATTGGCCTACAAAGAACCAAAAACAAATCCTTTCAAGGGTGTTAATGAGTTGGATCAAATTTTTCAAGCTCTCAAAGCTCAAGATATTCCTTATGAGGAAGATTTGTCTCCTAGAAGAAAGAACTGAGTGATCCCCCTGAAGTAGACAAGTTCAAGACCTTATTTTGTCCTTTGGATAAACTCCTTACTATGCTCGAATTTTCCTACAAAGAACCAAAAACAATTACTTTCAAGGATGCCAATGAGTTGGATTAAATTTTTCAAGCTCTCAAAGCTTAGGATATTCCCTATGAGAAAGATTGGTCTCCCCTACAACAACTTTTTGACAAGATTTTCAAGACAACATAGATGTAAGCCTTGTCTACAAACCAAGACTCTGGGTATCGATATCTCGTTGGTGATATTTTGCTAGAAGCCACCAAGAAATGTAGACTTTATCTACTATTTCCCTTTCAGGTGGTGGTTTTTAGTTTTTCCCTGGTCGTATTTCTATTTTTTCTTCCTTGCATCTTCCACAGGGTAGTTTGGCTCATATTGTTTAGATTTTCCTTTTCTCGTGTTGGCTTGATGATGATTTTAATGAATGACTTCATATGTTGTCATTGATAAAACATGTACACACACATATGATCATATTCTCTACCAGTGTTACTTCAAAGTTATTTGTATTATATTCTATTTGTATTAGAAGTTTTTCTTAGAAAGTATCAAACCGGTACATGGAGATAACTGGTATATATATATACAGAAATAACCCGACACCAACTTGAAGATGCAACAAAGATTATCAAAGGAGTAATGAAGGACATTTGGTTTATATGTTGATATGGTTAACTCCAACTGGTATTGCAATTCCGATCGATATTTATTGATTGTGTGATGAGTTATCACCGGTCATGATGAGTTATCTTAATCAACAAATTTTGGCAGTATTTTGTGAGGAGTTATGTTTGATTGTCCAGATACACTGCACCTAGTAAATTGTGATATAATTCCTAAGGCTAGCATGGAGTCTAAATGTCTATATAATGACATTATGATGAACTATTTTGTATGAATCATGAGATATGATATGAGATAATTCAATGCGAAGACATAAGTGTTAAGTTGTAGTGTATGTTGGTAATGAAGTTTTGAGTGTGCAAAAGAGGATCTATTCAAGCAAGTTGTGCTGCTTCTAGATCACACTACCTTTTGTTTTCTTATCACTAGAATAGTTAAATCCCCTAACTAGGTAATCTCTAACAAGATTCATTATACCAATCCTCTAACCAGGTGATCCATTAGTTTGGATTTAGAAATTTTCTATCGAGGTTACTCCTAACAATGTACCACCTTTAACCAGGTATATCTTTTAACAAAGCTTTGAGATCTTTAATAGGATTTTCTCCTAGCAGAGCACTTTTGTAGACCTTAATTGGTCAGTTACCTATTACTATAGATAGTTAGCTTGTGAGTCTCATCTCACCGTGGTTTTTCCCATTTGGGTTTTCCATGTATAAACACTTGTGTTATGGTGGATGCTTTTATATCATTTTGGATAGCATGCATAGTGTTTAAGAAATTTGTTAAGTATATCTACTAGTTAGTGTTTAAAGTAGTTTTTTTTTTGGTATCATTGATTCACCCCCCCCCCCCCCCCCCCCCCCCTCTTAGTGCTTTATAAGTCCATCAATTGGTATCAAAGCCTAACTTATTTAAGGCTTAATCACTTGGAAGGAAACCCTAAAGCCACCATGGGGGATATGAGCTACTTTGAGATGGCTAGAGTGCTTGAAGCTACTAACAATGAAATTGAAACCCCAAGGGTCAGACTGAAAACTTCTCAAGTCAAAAGGAGAGAGCTAATTGAACAATTTTTGGAAATATTTGATAATAGTTCTTTAGATGAGTGGATTCAATGACAGAGGATTAAAGGTGATACTTTAGGACTTGGTTTTAACACATCTGAAAAAGGAGAATCTTCTAGTACAAAGAGAAACATTCATAAGGCCAAAAATGATCCTAAGGCTAATAAGCCTACCAATAAGAAGGTTTTTAAACTTGTTTGCTTTGTTTGTCATAAACCTAGTCATACTGCAAATGTGTGTTGAAATAAACCCAATAGAAATACAAGCTACAATGCAAATACTAGGTATGCATCTACAAGATTTGAAGGTCATTGTTTCACATGCAAAGTTTATGGAGATAGATCAGTTGAATGTAGATATGGAGCAAATAATCTATTACCTCACATGAATCCAAGACCTAATGGAAACTAGATGAGACTCTATGATAACCAGGGTAACATGAACTGGCAGAGACTGTATGTCAACTGGTTTAGTCCATTTGAGATGGAAAAGGTAATGAATGTCATTTGCACCATTTGTAATAATTTTGGTCATGTGGCTATGAATTGTAGAAGGAGAACTAGAAGAGGCAATGCAGGACCTTGGAGATCATCTTGAATGTCTTGCTATCATTGTCATAAACTTGGACACATGGCAAAGCTCTGTAGATCTAGAAATAACAAACTGGTTAATCATTCTGATGATCAGAAAGGCAAGAGAAAGGTAAATGTTGAGGAAACTAGAGAAGAGATGAACTGAATATGAAAAAATAAGAGTGATGATATACCTACAGAATAAACTAATCCTTAACCAAGTGTGGAGAATCCTACATTGGTGAACTGAACCTTTCAACAAGGCTAAGGGAAGTATAGTGGTAAATCTACTTCTAGACCCCTTGAAAAGATGAGTGGTAGGAGAGTTTTAATTTTGAGATGTTATGCATTAAATTTTGATATCTTTTGTCAATCAAATTTTCAAAAGTTTATCAACCAATTTTACATATGTCAATATTGTATGCATCGTTAAGTAGTGTATTAGGGTTTGTAACCCTAGCGGTCGGGCATTTAATGCAGTAGGTAAAAAGGATAAAAGAAATTTTTACCTTGTTATTTTTACCCTAAATGCATTTGAGAGATAATTCTCGAGCACTTGTAGAGTGAAGAAAGAATTGATAGCTGGTTTTTGTCAAAATTGTGTCATGATTTGCGTGATTGAAGTTGATTTGAAGGTTAGTAAAGGCTAAACTGATGTGCAATCAACTGGCAACCAAGGCAACACATGTAAATTGAGGTATTTCTTTGTAAATCCCACTTTGGATCTAGTTTATCTAAAATGGCTTCATCATCTAAGAAAGTAGAGAGATTAATGATCACATTAGAACCTATGGATGTTGTGGAATCAGAATGAATTGAGTCTTATAATGCTTTATCTCAAGTTCCTATCAGAGTCATTATAAAAGAATATTTGTCTAGCTACATTGGTTGTCGAATTGAAGACTTAGGATGATTTTCAATTTATTTTTCTGTTGAAATCCCTTTGTGATGAGAACAAAAAGATTCAACCTACGTATATTAGGGTTTATGAGAAAGGTTTTCATAATATAGCTTATTTTCTTGAGGATTTTGAAGAGGAACATATCCGAATCATTATGAGTCGTGTTCATGGGGAAAATATGTATTTCAAAAGGACACACACTATAACCAAGGAGGCTATTCAAGCTGTGACTAGTTTTTGCTCAACCGGTGAAGTCCCTAAGATGAAGAAAATTTCAAAAGAGATAGTAAACACTTTAACCTCATCAACCTCTGATGGGCATTCTTTTTCTATCAATATAATTAAGGACCCAATAGTTAAACTCACTACTATGATTATAGGCTACTGGATATTGTATTCTAGTAGAATGAACAATGTACCATCTATAGCAGTGCATACTGCTCATAAAATGATTGCTGAAAATGGAGATTATGACCTTTGTGAGGCCATAAGAAGTCAAATGTTGTTAAATCTTTAGTCTATCAAGAAGGACAATAGTCAGAAGTTTAAATTTGGACAGTTATTTATTGGTTTATTCTTTTATTTCCAGAATTTTCTACCAAGAATTGGTGATCTTGAATGGTCTAAATATCTACCAGTAACTGCCTAGATCATGAAAAACATTAAGGCTATGAAGAACACCTTCTCTGCCGCAATGAATAAATATTTCAATGAATTTTAGAAAAAAATGAGTATGAGGGTAAGGTTACCTGAGGATGTGGTGAAAAACTTTGCTAAGGACATCATTTTCATAGTCACCACTGATTTTTGACTGATGGAAGCTATTGAGCCAAGAGAAGATGAAATGGAAGACATGACCTATGAAGTCAATTATAACATTAATTGGTTATGCCAATAACTTATTGGCATCTCTAGTGGACAAAAATATGATAAGATTGGATACTATTGAAGAGAAAAATGCAAAAATTGAAACCAGTAGTGCTCCAACAAGTAGTGGTAAAGAAAAGAAGAAGAAGGCTAAGAAAGAACCTCCTGTAACAAAAAGTACTAGAGTGACACAAAGTGTCCAAACTAAAAAGGAATGTGTCCTAAACTATACATAAAGAAGCATAGTGCAACAAAGAAAAGAGGTCGGCAACTAATTCTCCAAGCAGAATTAGAAGATACTGATACTGATGAGGAACCCAAGAAAATGAAAGCAACTGGTAAAACAACCAATTCAGTGAAAGAAGCACCAAAGGGAACTATGACTATTAATATCTTGTCTTACAAGCCTATGACTAATTTTAAGAGAATGATAAAGAAATTGGGAAGAAGTATATTTGATAATGTCAATGAAAATTTTGATTCATTTGATCAAGATCAGAAGGAACAAATTGTTCAATAGGTAATCAACTATTTATGTCATTACAATCGATTACCTCATGATCTTGAGAAGGATATTTTTGATTCTTTATATACTATTCTTTTTAATAAATGGGAAGAATTTGTGAAGAAAGAAAAAGAAATTATTGATAATGTGTTTATGCAATATTTTTGTGATTTTATCAAAAGATGAGTTAATTGTATTGATTAATAAATACAAAGCTAGATTTTCTTTTAAATCAAGAAGATTGAAGCTACTTAGTGGGAAGGTGCAACTTGTTGAAGTTGAGACTCATCAGATAGCTTGTAATATTTAATGGATGCAAAAGATTTTACAGTTTTCTAAGGATGAGCAAGATATTTTTGATCTACCAGAAATGGATGAGGACGAAATAGTGGAAGATGATGTCTATCCGATCAAGAAGAAGGATGACACTACTTCCCAACTAGTCATATTTGTTGATGATATTCAGAATACAATAGATCTATCTGGAAACATTATTGCACCAGATATGTAGCCACTAACAATTACAGATTCACAGGTTAATATAGCTGAGATATCGACAACTCAACCAAGTGTGGATATTCCACCCCCACCAAAAAAAGAACAACCAATGAAACCCCAACTACCACCAGTTCCATAGGCTACTCAGGAAGAATTTGTTGAAAAGTTGATAAACAGACTACTGAAGAGGAGAAGGAGAAAGAACAAGTGGAAGAGAAGACTAATAAGGAGACGTCTACTGAATTGGTAAAAGTATTAGTCATACAATAGACTAATGAAGATGACGATGACTCATTAGGCATCACGGAGCCTATAGATGTTGATAACATGAGTGCATCAGAATTATTGAAGATTGCAACTATCATGCAATCTAGGTTACAAAAGAAGATGCTTAAAGAACAAAGAATGGAAGATGAAACAATTCAAAATGTCATAGATATTCTGACAAGTCTTCTACTAGAAATTGCTATAGGGCACTTGTCAACTACCATTGGCAAGCTTGGCAAGTTGGTTGATGATGCATCTAACAAACTCAAGTCCCTAGAAGAAGCAACACATACTTATGCTGTGAAGAGCCATGGGAAGAAGTGTGGAGAATAGATTATGAAAGATATTGATATAGGAAGAATTGCTCTATCTCTTAATAAAGATTTATTAATAAATGCTATTGAAATAAGAGGGAAAATTCTTGCATCTACATCTAATGTTTCATTCTTTTATTCTGATATTAATCAAAGGCAAAATGAAACTAATCAAAAATTAGAAAAGATATGTAATGCCTATGTACTATTACAAGATTCAATTTTTTCCTTTAGGAAATCTGTGGATGATTTGCAAAACCAGTTCGACACCTATGATTCTGAAAAGGAAACAATACTCTAATCCTTGAAGGGGTTGAAGAATCTACTCAGACCACAAGTGGACATGTTAGAAAGAGCCTACAAGAATGCAGAAGCAATTTTGGCTACTCCAGAGACATTTACACTTGATTCAATGGAAGCGTTTTGTACTCAGATTGTGACCACAATTGAGATCACTAAGAACCTACTTGAGACATGGGAACATGATTTTTCTCAATTGAAGAGAAACTTTAGTGACATTTTTCTGAGGATTGCACTGCATACATCTTGATTTAGATTTTCAAGTTTTTGTATATGTAAACATTTTGATACAAATGTTTCTCTCTCTCTATATATGTATTTTTCTTTCCAATTTGGCATTTTTGTCAAAGGGGGAGTAGAAATATGTATGTGTGTTGTGAAAATTTTGTATGTATTGGTAAGGGGGAGTAGGAGTAGAAATATATGTGTACAATTTTTGTAAGCACACTTAGCTGTATAGTTGTAAATTTTTTAAAGTGTTGCCATCTATGCCAAAGGGGGAGATTGTTAGCTTGATGATGATTTTAATGAATGACTTCATATATTTTCATTGATCAAACATGTACACACACATATGATCACATTATCTATCAATGTTACTTCAAAGTTATTTGTATTATATTGCTACTGGTATTAGAAGTTTTTCTTAGAAATTATCAAAATGGTACATGGAGGCAATCGATATATATGTATATACAGGAATAACCCGACACCAATCTAAAGATCCAGCGAAGATTATTAAAGGAGAAATGAAGGACAATCAATTTATATATTAATATGGTTAACTCCAACTAGTATTGTTGTTCCAACTGGTATTCATTGATTGTGTGATGAGTTATGTTTGTTTATCCAAATACACTGCACCTAGGAAATTGTGATATAATTCCTAATGCTGACATGAAATCTAAATGTCTATATAATGACATTATGATGAACTATTTTGTATGAATCATGAGATATGATATGAGATGATTTGATGTGAAGACAAAAGTTTTAAGTTGCAGAGTATGTTGGTAATGAAGTTTTGAGTGTATAGAAGAGGATCTATTCAAGCAAGTTGTGCTACTTCTAGATCACACTACCTGTTGTTTTCTTATCACTACAATAGTTAAATCCCTTAACCGGGTAAGCTCTAACAAGATTCATTGTATAGATCCTATAACCAAGTGGTCCATTAGTTGAGATTCAAAAATCCTCAACCAAGGTTACTCCTAACAGGATACTACCTTTAACATGTTATAGCTTTTAACAAAGCTTTTGGATCTTTAACAGGATTCGCTCCAAGCAGAGCACTTTTATAAACCTTAACCAGTCAGTTACCTATTACTATAGATAGTTAACTTGTGAGTCTCATCTCACCATGGTTTTTCCCAATTGGGTTTTCCACGTATAAAGACTTGTGTAACAATGGATATTTTACTTATTGTGGATGCTTTTATATCATTTTGGATAACATGCATAGTGTTTAAGAAACTTGTTAAGTATATCTATCGGTCAATGTTTAAAGTAGTATTAGTTTTGGTATCACTGATTCACGCCCCCTTCTCAGTGCTTTATAAGTCCATCATCCTATTGCCAAGGTGCTGAGAGATGCTGACACATGGTGAGTTACTTTGTCACTCTCATCTAGTTGGCCTGCATGTCCGAAAGGTCTTCACATTTGTGTTGCATGGAAGATCCTCTTGATTCATCTTTTGTAGTTTTTTTGCCTCCGGGATGCTCCCTACTACTACCATGTTCCATTTAAAGCAACTAATAGGCAACCTTGGTATGAATTTCAAAGTAATGGGGCATTTGCAATCAATAGAATGAGGTTTAATGGTTGTAGGCTCTCCCATTTTAATCATTTGTTAAGGGATTTGGTGGCAGTTTTGCTAGAGGTCAAAGTTGTCTTAATCCATTTTCTAATCAGTCTTTGTGTGGTTACTAATGACACCACCAGTGGTCTTTTTTGTTTCAGGTTTCTCTCTTAGTTTTCTCCGCTAGCCTGTTATTTCCTTCTTATTTAAGGGATGATTTTTGTTCTTGTTAGGACTGAAAACTTTGGGAAGAGGAATATAGACAATTGCTAGTAGAATTACACCTTTAATTTGTAATTGTTATTTTTAGACTCTAATAATAAAATTGTGCCTTTGGTCTTTATGATCATCATATTTCAGTGTGCAAGAACAACTTTTGTGCATTTTTGTAATTCTTTATAACTTGAGAGATATATGTTACAATAGTCTATGGATTAAACTATGTTTTTATGAACTTGTGATCTATTAGATGAATGACACCTAAGGCTTCATGTTGACCAAGATGTTCATATTTTAATTTCAATTTTCTCGGCATGTATATTGTTGAATGGGTCTTAGAGCTGCACTTTGTGAAGTTTCTTGGTGCTTGTAGTACACTAAAACCATTTTCAGCGCATTGCTATAGTTTTTTTTTGCTTTAAAGAGTTTGCTTCTAAAATCCCAAAGCTCACTTAGTGAACACGCGTAGGTTCCTCATTAGTGAGTTTCCCATATGGCTATTTTCGTAGAAGTAAATTTATTGATCAACAAAGTGCAGATAACAATAGTAACTTTGGCAGCCTTGTTATTTCACTCAAATAATCATTGCAATATGTGTTTTAATTGAACCTTAGTTGCAAACAAGGGAGTATTATGGTTTGATTGGAAAGACATTGTTGAACATGTGTTTGGTGTTTTCATTTAAGCACTATGAAGGACATTAAATTTTGGGTTTGTAGTTTAGGGTTCTACATAATTTACTTTGTGTTTGGTTTGAGTATTTCTATTGAATAACATTAAAATAAGTTAATTTATGGTTGACTACAAAATACAGTGTTCAATTTGTTTGCTATTTTCATCACTATTTGAATCCCTTTGTCTTCTTGAGAGGGATGTTACTAAGGTTTTCATCATCTATTCATAGAGAAATATTTTATTGCGAGTTCCTTTGAATTCTTGAAATGGAGAATTTTGTGAAACCACTGCTAAGGATAGGCAATTTTGGGTTTCTAGTTTTTGTCAACAAACCATTAAACTGTGTCAATTTGTGACTAATTGGGAAATATTTTGGAGTTTTTTTCTATCTTGGTTGCTACTAATTTTATCTATGCTTTGGTTTCTTGGTTATTTAAGTCAAAGAACCATTACACCATGTGTGTTGATTGAACCTTTGTTGTAAATAAAGGAGGATTATGGTTTGGTTAGAAATGCAATGTTAAATATGTTTATTATTGTCATTTCTATTATGGCTACTTTGTCTGGTCCAATGGTAGTACATGGCAAAACCTCAGGGGAATGGAGGTTGTAGCTGGCTCAAGGAAAAAATGTTATCGGATTTTGTTTTTGTGTCATATTTTCACTTTTGAGCAATGAAAATGTAGATGAAACTATCAACCAAGTTTTATAATGTGTTTATATATATATTGTAGACATCTAAAAATGGTCAACACTTGTGGAGTCATACTTTAACATTTGCGCATTGTCTTATTTTAGGGTTCTTGCGTCGCATTAACATTTCTTCTATGTTGCACACTTGGTCTTTATCATTTGTGAGCATCGAGTCCTTCTTCTGCATTCCTCATTTTTATCACTTTCAAATTAGGTCTTGTCGATAGCAATCTTCAGTCATGATTTTGGTCGATCTTATCCTGTCACATCATGGTGCGTGCTCATTTATCATCATTTTGGACATCGTCAATCCTAATCGATGATAGAATTAGGGTTTTGTCCTCTTGTCAATCTTTCAATCATCTTTAGCTTGTTAGTAATCATTTGTGATTATCAACTTGTCAATCTCGTCATTTTGCGATCGATTCATCATCGATCCTTGTCCTTGTCAATCTTGTCATTTTGTGATCGATTTGTCATCGATCCTTGTCCTTTTCAATCATGTCAATTTGGATCAATTAGTCATTGTTCCTCATCAATTGGCGCCTATCAATTTGATCTCCTTCTCAATCTTGGTCAATTTGTCATTGATTTTTTATCAACATTGGTCCTTTGTCAATTAGAATCATGATTGAACCTACATTAATTTCTTGTTGTCTTGACCTAGTTCCTTGTCCTCTTATTTATAGGGTTTTATGATTTGTTCATTTAATCCTTTTCTTCTTCTTTGTGGGTTAAATAAATCTATTTATTTAGTCCTAGGTCTCTTTCATGAATTAATTAATGGATGAAAACCTATTGATTAATTCACCTAATTTCTATTTCATCTTTTTCCTCAATTTTCTAATTTGCTAATTTCTCCTAATTCCTAATTTCTATTTCTCCTATTTTCCTTAATTTTTCTAATATTTCCCCTAATTTCAATCCCTCATTTTCTCCTATGTTTATGCTTCCATTTGTTGCAATCATGGAGGCTATTTTCTCTCTTCCCTTTTGTCATGGGAATGGCATTTCAATCTTGTCATAATTTGTCATACATCTTGCATAGCAACTTGTCATACATTTGTCATAATTTTGCCATTCTTGATTTGAATTTCCTTTCAAATCTCTTCATGCTAATCTTGTCCTCTCTCCAATTTGTCTATAAATTGGATAATTTTCTTCAATGAAAGGGAATCAATCACATTTTTTAGTAACCTTATGCTGCGAATTTCATCTCTCAACAACTTGCTTTCCACTTGCATTTTTCACTTGTAGGTGAGATCCACATCAAATTTGAAGGTGAAAGAAGAATAATGGAGCCACATGAAGGAGATATCTGCATCGGTTTGCTTCGATTTCATTTGATTTGAATATCTTATCTTTATGTCTTCATTGATTGGATTTGGATTGCTTTCATAGCAGCTTTAGGTTTTGTGGTTGTCCTAATTGCTATTGTTTTGATGATTTTCAATTTCCCGATCTACATTTTTAGTGAACCCGATGTGAACTAACCCCTTGACCATGTTTTGAGTGCTTTTGAGCTATTTGTAGGTGAAAAACTCAAGAAACAAGGTGACTCAGAGCTTTCTGGACACTTTTGCGCTTGTGTTGACATTTTTTGCACCTGTGTTTGAGTTTTTTGTGCCTGTGTTTGAGTTTTTTGCACCTGTGTTGAAGTTTTATGCACCTGTGTTGATTGGTTCCGCACCTGTGTTGAGGTATTCTGTGCTTGGGCAAGGCCAGAAACAAAGGTGAAATCAATTGTTTTTACTTACAAATTTGTTTGTTTTCACTTTGTTTCTTGCATTCTGGTTTTTCTTTGGTACTAATTTCTGTGCAGCATCTTGGCATTATGTGTGACGAAGACTAAAAATGTAACTACTAATGAATCTTATGCAGGACGCGGTCAAAGACTCTCATTAAAACATATTGCTTGCAATTTTTAAAGTAGTTGCACATTTCATTTCTTAAAGGTTAATGAACACCATGCATGCTTTGTCTGTTTTTAATTTGATTGCATGTTTTAACTCTTAGAACTAGTCCCGCCTCTCAATTTTCCTAGCACTTCACATAGGCATTGATGAGAGGGAATGACCCAAAGTGGTGATAGGCTAAAGCCAAGCTCTTTTGAACCACTCTAAATAACTGTGGATGCAACAAAAGTTGTAGACAACAGGTGCTGGAATGGTATTGCGATGATTTATTCACCGGATCAATACCCACCTGAATGGATGCCCTTACTAGAATCTCTTGTTTTTAGATGCCAAAATCCTTCTATCTATTGGCTTAGGCATTGTGATACGTGCATGCCGAAGACACGTCTCATGTACTCATCAGTTAGAGATAGCAAGTTCTTAGGAAGTGATGCCCCTTGAACTCAAAGCTTGGTATGCCCAAGAAGTGAGTGCACTGTAAGGGGGAGCCAGTGCTAGCAAGCATCTAGCTATCCGGTTGAGTGTTATATTTTATGGTTAGAGGATTCAATAGATATTGCCCTTGCCAGCCATAGGATTTGTTGTGAATGTGCTTTATTGTCTTGAGTCAAAGTCAAGCAAACATTTTGTCTCCCATGTTTGTCAAAAGTTAAATCAAAAACAAACTTTCAAAAGTGCTCATAATCAACTTGGGTTTTCAAAATCAACAACCTTCAATTCAAAAAAAAATCCAAACAAAAGTCCAAATTTGTCCAAGTATTCATCCAACATTTGAACATGGCTTGTCAAGACATTGAATATCTTTGTTTCAAAATTCATGTCACTTTAGGCTAGGTTTTGCATAGTCCAACTTAGGTCCTAGGACATATTGTCATCTCCCTTCATTTTAGTCCTTTTCATTGCAAGCGTCCTCATTTTGCACTTAGGTTTAAAATAATCTCCCTAAGTTTGCATTTCATTGTCATATCCAAGCTAGATTTCCATTTAGGTGACATTCGTGCATTATCCTTCTCATGCTAAAATTAGGTCTTGCCTAGGTTGCATTTTGCATATTCCAAGTCATTGGTCTTCGCATATCCTTATCATTGTATTGTCATCTTGTCTTGGCTTCATCTTGTCATATCATATCCTTAGATCATTTTCATGTCATATCCTAAGTCATTGTCATAATCATTGCCTTCTTGCATTTAGTCTAAAAAATTTGGTTTGTCAAACTTGAAAAATCAAAACTTTGGATGATACCCTAAGTTGTTGTTAGGGAGTCTTGACCTTGTCTAAAATTTGTCCTTTCATTAATATCATTTTTGCCAAACCTAGCTTAGTATCCAAGCATATAGGTGAGACATTGTCAATTTGTCCTTTTGTCATTTGGTCCTTTGTCCTTTAAGGTCTTGGCTTCATTTCAACTTCCCAAGGTTGAGTCTTTAGGTTTGCATTCGAAAAGGTTTGTCCAGACCTTGAAAATCAACAAAAACATAGGTTGCATTCTTGCCATAGATTACATTTTCATCTATTTAAGTTGCATTTAGTTGCATATCATACATCATCCTTTTAAAATAAAAAAAATCCCAAAAAACATTGCACAGTGACATGTCTATTGAAACAAGGTTCCAAGCTCCAATGATGCAACAAAGTTTGACATATCAATCGATAATGCAATCACAATTATATCCAACCCAACAACAAGGCAATATTGGTCAGTCTTTTTATGATGAAACAAGTCTCCAAATACAAAAACTAGAGGAGAAACTAGCTCGAGAAACAAAGATCATTGAACAAAAGGTGAAAAATAGTGAGAAGATTAGATCCCAAATGTCCAAAACATTTCAAAAATTTCAAGGTCCAAACCCAAACTTTGAGCCAATTGATGTAAGATCTCTTATTGAACAATCAAACATACCATCTCTCCTCTCACAAATAGAGATGATGAAACAATTTCAAGAAAAGAGACAACAACATTATGTGCCTCCACAACAAGAACAAGAAGGTGTTTACTATCAATCACATTTTCAACCATCACAACCAATTGTTCAACAGTTCGAACATTTCCAACAGACACAACCAATGGTCCAATATATACAACCAATGGCCCAATTTCAACAATATGTCCAACCAACTATACAATGTCAACAAATGGTTTAACCAATGGTGGAATATCAATGTCAACAACTACAACCAAACATTCAAAAACAAAGGTTGCAGCACACACCAACCCAAGTTTCAAACATGTCAGAACAATTGAACCAAATCCAATATCAAAACATGACATCAAACCAAGACCAAATTCTTGCCAAGAAAGTTAAAAATATAAATCCAATCATGTCAAAACCTCGCAAGGATTCAAATGCATCTCCAAAGAAAGGTGGCCTTATTAGACAAATCTTAAAGAGAGTCCTAAGTGATTTTCCTGAGGATGATCAAAATCATACACCAATGTCTAACAATGGCTCATCCATCCATCAAGAATTTGAACCTCAATTTGCCTCCACTTCCCCTCCCATTCCATCATATTTTGAAGTTTCAGAAGAGCAATTTACACCATCACCTCCAAATGATGCATCAAATAATGCATCCTCCCAAGGATTGTTTGTCACGGAAATATATGCTAATCAATTCATTTATACAAATCCCTTGTACTATTTGGAAATGTAAGATTTAATGCCATCAAATGCTTCTCTTTTAGAGAGTCCCATTCAATTTCCATCCCCTTCATACCAAAGCATTGATCCCTTGCCAAAATCCCCCATGCATATCCAAATTTCAACCCCATGTCAAGAGGATATTTTAGAGCATGAAGAAACGTGTCTTGAAATAGATGAAGATCAAGATCTTGAAACCTTATCATCCCATCCAATTGTTGACCAGGACCCCATGTTCCTAGACACTCATGATGATTCCCCTATTCTTGTCCATCCTATCCAAAGTCCTAATGGCACTCCATTCCTTGAGCAAGATCAAGATATCCCAGTCCATCCAATCCCAAATGATCCCCTTCCATTTCATGAAAAAAATGTCCTTTCAAATCCCATTGGCATTCCACTTCCTAAGAAAGATCAAGATATCCTTTCCATCCTTTATGATGATCCCATTGAAAGTCCAGAGAAAAGCAACTTTAAAGAGGATTCCAATGATCTTCCTCCTTGTCAAGATCAAATTATTCCTTTAAATCCTCCACAAGATCCTTTTGTTCCTCCATCTCCTTGTCTTAATCCTCCATATACACTCCAAGATCTCATTTCTTTTAATGATCCCATTATTTATTCCATTCCATCTCTTGAATATCCTGTCATTGATCCATGTCCACCACACAATCCTAGTTCCCCTCACAATCCTAATCCCCCTCATGATTCTAACATGGTGCAAGATGTTCATGAACCCCTGACATTAACAATGGGTTCTTCTTCTTTGGTCCAATCTGATCCACTTCAAGATCTCATTATTTCTCTCATATCATATCCACCTCATAATGGACTCGCGTCTTCTTCCCAAAGAAAAGAGTATCCTACAAGTCAAGATATTCATAAAGGCAAAGGAGTAGATCTCCATAAGCAAGAATCCCTTCATGTTAAAGAAAATATTAAGGGTCATGGCCTCAGTGAAATTCATCAAGACGTGGGTACCCCTACTAAATCCAACATCCCTTCAAAATCCAAACATATCCCTTCCCCTTTATCCCTTCCATCCATCTTAGGTCCTTATAATATCCTTGCATCCTATATGCAAGGTCAGCAAAGGAAGACATATTTGAGTAACATTCATCCATGCAAAAGACCTCCACTTCATTCCTATCCATCCATGCATTCCTTTCCCCCTCCAAGCAATTTGGATGCCAAGCATAAAAGTCATAAGTCTAAAAATCCACATGTATTCAAGGATCAACATGTCCAATCTAATCAACATGTCAAAGCAAAGAAAAATATGATCCAAAAAGAAAAGGAAAAATCAAAAAGGTCACAAAGGCCCATTGCTCAAAAACAAAATTCAAAATATATATGGGTTTCTAAATCCCTTGTGCAAGCAATGCACTCTAGTGAACCACAAAAGCATGAAAAATCAAAACCATGTGGATCCCTAAGCAACTCCTTGAAGCACAAAAGCCTAAAGAAACATCAAAATTGGCATCTAAAATTGCTATTCCTCCATCACCTTCATCATCTATTTTGGGTCTTGATGTCCCAGAATCACTATCCTTTCCTCCATCCAAATCTCACAATCTGAGATCCATTTTTCCTCCATCAATCCACCACCCCTCAAGGTGTGTTCCAATGGTGATCTTGGCAACATTTTCGTCCATTGAAGCCCAATTCTTCCAATACCCTATCCATTATCCAATGCATATTTTTCATCCTTCGATCCCTTTGATCCAATCCTTTACATAAATCCTTGCCTTAGTTTCATCTTATTTTCCATGTCCTTATCCTACCAACGTCTTTGAGCATACTTTTAAAAGTCATGGTCCATTTTATTTTTTTTAAGGCTACTATACCAAAAAAAAAAAAAAGACGCTTGAGTCCTTCTTCCATCCCCTATCATGTGTCCATCTTCTATTGAGAAAGTCAAAATACAAAAAAAAAAGTGAGAAAAAAAAAAGACAAAAGAAAAAAGTAAAGCAAAAATAATTCGTCCACTGGTGAAAACCTGGCAAACAGGCACCTTGGGAAAGTGCCATGATGAAAACCTGGCAAACATGTGTCATGCATAATTTATGAACTTCTTGCACACCACACTTGGGGTAGGTTTCCTCCTTCATATCTGTAGCGTCGTAAATTGTACGCACTTGCTAGGGTGGTACAATTTCACACCTAGTTTAGCACCCGCCTTGGCGCATTTTGCATTTTGCATTGCATTTCCCCTTTAGCACTTAATTAATTATATTAATTAGGTCTAAGGTCCTATTTTATCATCTCCCATATCATAAAGTTGGGCCCTTTCATTAAAGTGTGCCCCTTTCATTTTATTCTTCCAATACATCATTTAATCAAAAACCCTAATTAGGTCCTATTTTGAACTTGGGGGCTTGATTTCGGGGGTCAAAACATCTCGAAATCACCTGTAACTTCGGGATTCTCTCTAAAATCATCATATCTGACGGCCCTGAAAATTTGGTGAAAAGTTGCCAGGACCGTGGCGCCCAGTGCACATGGTCCCGGACATTTTTCCCGAAATTTTGGGAGCATGATCCAATCATAAAATAAAGCTTAACCCCAAGAAATTGGCGGGATATTCAATCTCTAGGTCGGCTAAAAGTCAAAATTACGACCTAGGGTTTCATACATAAGAGCTCTCTTTCTTCATTTGAAAGGATCTGAATTTTTGGTTTTGAGGAACCTCATATGCAGCGAAAGAGTAGATCTTTGAAGACTTCAACAACATTCAACATCCTTCTATCAAGCATTTATCAATTCCATTCATCCATTTTGGGCTTGGAAGACATTGAAGAACAATAGGAGATTACTGACTGAAGATTGGCTTGTACTCCTCCCTTGAGGGTTGGGTATGATTTCATGTTGTTTTCATGTCTTTGCATAAGCTTCAATATATCATTTATTCATGCTTTAGATCACTTTGCATCTTGATTTAGAGCATTCACATTATCATTTACAAGCAATTAGGGTTTACTTTCTAGGTTGCTCTAGTTTTCTTTCTTGCATTTTGGACCTTGCACACACACTAGGTCTGCACACACAATACATTTTACAAAACAACTTGGCTATTCGTGGAGGTGGAAATCACCGAAGCGGGGGTTTGACTAAGGCAAAACCCTATATAGCCGCCCCTCCCCCTTTTTAGATATTATTGCAGATTTCGGGATTCAGACGACGCCGTAAGTTACAGATCCGGAAGAAGCAGATGGAGACTGAACAACACACCAAGTTTTAGAGCAAAAGACCAGGACAGGGGCGTGGAGCACCCTGGTCCTGCCAAGACAGGGGTGCTGGGTGCCCTGGTCCCTGGGACAGGGGCACTGGGCGCCCTAGTCCCTGGGACAGGGGTGCTGGGCGCCCTGGTCCTCCTGACAAACAACATTTTCAGCATTTTTGACAGCTTTTTCCAAAGTGCAAAACAACAGTTTTCGGAGCAGTTTCAGGGGCAGAACTAGGACAGTGGCGCTTGCGCCCCCATCCCAAACATTTTCAGTCAGATTTTAACTCCGGGTACGCATTTTCATTCTTGTCTTATCCTTGTGTTTACAGCTTTCCATCATTTAAGTTCAATTCTGTAATCTTGTTATTAGTTCATACTTGCACTTTGGGGTTAGGGATTGAACTTGCATCATTTTATCTTTCAATTACAACAAGGGAATAGAAATCCTAATAGGTATCCCGTGGCTCTCTCTTCCACAAAAAGAAGTAGCCAATTGTGTGATACCTCTAGGCTCTTTCGTATTCCACAAGTGTGTGGTTGAAAGTGAGATTAGGGCCTGTTTGCTTAGTGTCACTTTTTCTCCCACACAATATCCTATTGCCCTTCATTATCCTATCATACCATGTCATACTCCTCTATTATCCTATTGTCCCTCATGTCCATTTCCTATTTCCACCTTTGATCTTGACAAGGCTGAGGATCTTCATGAGCATCATGCATCTTGTTTGTAGCTTTTAGTCCATCATATCTTTTGGTCTTTATCCATTTTCTTATTATAACCTTTCATCCATATTCCCTAGCTTATTGCAGCTTTCTGCCACTATCCCTTAGCCTACCCAGACCTTCAGTCCATGTCCCTTATCGTATCCATATCTTATCACTATCCATACACTCTTTTTTTTGTTCCTTGATCTTGATCTGACATAAGGACTCAAAATTTAAACATAGTTTCAAAAACCTCTTGACATGTCCCTCATGCCATGTTCCTACTTTACATTGTCATATCCAGTTTCTTGTCCCATCACGCAAATTCCTTGAAAATTGCATCTGTGTTGTCTCCATAATAAAAGGCCTTTATCTTCCTTCTATCCACCAACATTTCAGCAAGATTGTTTATCCATTTGTCATATTCCTTGCCTTGCTAGACAGTGGGGGTAAAATCATAAAAACATTCAAAAACATCAAAAAAATCATGTGTTCATTTTCAGCTAAAATGTCAAAATCCAAAAAAATAAAATAATGTCCTCAAAAAATCCCTAAAAAGTCAAATAAAGTCCTGAAAAACAAACAAAAAAATTGTAAAAAACTTGAAATTCCTACAAAGTGAAAAACATCAAAATCCAAAAACAATTTCTTTGGCATTTTGCATTTTGTCAATAAATGGTCCCCTTTGTGCATAGACAGATCGCTGAGCATACATCCAATGACAATCAATCAAACATTGTGCTTTAATGAAATCACGCATTAACAAATGAACTGTTTGACCAAGAAAGCATTCAACCTAATCATAGTTGTCACATCAATCCAAATAGCATCAACATTACCATTTGTCCTTGTCAACATTATCATGGGTCTTATACAAGGTGTGGTATACTCGAAACCAGACTGTGTCCTGTCTTCGACGGGGTACCGCATTCCCTGAAACCAGACAACATGATCATTCTTGTTTTCCACTTTTGACAATGACGATCTAACTGTTTGTTTGACTTGGTTGAATTTGTGCATCTTATCTATTTACTGATTTATCTTTGGCTTTGATCATGTTCATATGTTGCTTGATGATGTCACTAAGTGATTTAGAGTGATCGGGATGGTTCATGGTCCCTTTCCTTTTTTTTGTTGTGTTTGCTATTTGTGGAATGTTTGTCACAAACTGGGGCAACTATATCATTGGGTGTCTGTGATAAGTACGTTCACTTTGTGAAATCTGCACATACCTCAACCCTTGATGTATGCACCCTAGGATGCTTCACTCATTCCTTGTGTGCGATGTGTCTGTCTTTTGCAAAAGGGGTTGTGTTCTAGCTCTGGCCTTCAATGCCATGATGCTCTGCATCTGCTTTTCTACAATAA